>NC_086450.1:515639290-515939290 GCF_028390025.1 Pseudophryne corroboree | reverse complement strand
AGAAACTCGGAGAGACGTCTTCGGCGCTCAGCAGGAGTTAAACGGGAACGGCCAAGTTGCATGGGCTCATCTTTAGATGGTGACAGTTGACGAGGAGGAGGAGCAGAAGATTTTGGAGCAGATGATCTTCCACGCTCAGTTGCTCTCTCTCTGAAACGTAAATCAACTTTCGTGCAGAGTGAGATTAGCTCATCTAACTTAGAAGGTAAGTCTCTGGTAGCTAACTCATCTTTAATAAGCTCAGATAAGCCATGCCAGAATGCAGCATACAGGGCCTCGTCGTTCCATGCCAGTTCGGATGCCAGGATCTGGAACTGTATCAGATATTGTCCTACAGTACGTGACCCCTGGCGTAAACGGAGAATCTCGGATGAAGCTGAGGTTACCCGGCCTGGCTCGTCGAAGATGCGCCTGAATGTTGACACGAAGGCAGTGTAGGAAGATAGCAGGGTGTCGGACCTCTCCCATAACGGTGATGCCCAATCAAGGGCTGAGCCACTGAGAAGAGAAATAATGTAGGCAATTTTTGTACGGTCACTGGGAAAATTGCCAGGTTGTAGCTCAAACTGAATCTCACACTGGTTGAGAAATCCCCTGCAGAATCTTGGAGATCCGTCAAATTTTGCTGGCGTTGGAAGATGAAGACGTGGAGCAGAAATGGGTAAGGTGGGTGGGGTTATAGCTGGAGTCACTGTGGTTGACTCACCAGACGCGCCTGATCCACGGAGAGTTGTCTGAATCCCATCCAGCCGAGTAGAGAGATCCTGGAGACAGCGGATGATGTGGCCCTGTGCAGCCTCCTGATGTTCTAGTCGGGCTGCCAGTTCTTGCATCGGCCTGGCCGCTTGATCCTGGTCTCCGGCTGGATTCATTAGGTCAGTGCTTACTGTCACAACTGAGGGCCTGAGCTGACGGGAGGCAGCCTCAGTTGTAGGGGCTGAGATGTACCGGAACCTGGGAGGTTGTATCAGACCCCTGGACATGTAAGTAACATGAATAATAACTGCCCGAAGGCGTGACCACGACAACTTGGATAAAAGTCAATGATGTTTATTATGACAACTCCGCAACACAGCAGCAGTAAAAGAAAACGTAAAAGTCAGCAAAGAATAAATACAGTTCCTGGGTACTACAGGATGGCAGGAGCCACAGGGCACTGGTAGTGTGAGATAGTTCTTATGATCTTCTAGATGGAAAGTCCTTACCAGGCCCGACTGTAGCAATGGAGATAACCCAGGATTGTGCCAGCTGGTGTTCCAGGAAAAGCTGGGTTGCTGAAGATAAAACAGCTGCTGTGGATACTGGCTGGAACCAGACTGTCGTTAGCACGGAGTGGATACTGGCTGGAACCAGTTAAATAATAAATGAACTTGGGAGCGATGAAATATGAACTGAAATGTAGAACTTGAGAGCGGAGAAATAATAATACCGGTGGAGAGTGGTAAAGTGTAGAAAGGACACCGGCCCTTTAAGGGAAGCTGTACTCTGCTGGAAGCTGAGCTGGAAGCAGGTAATGTTGTAGCTGGAAACAGATGAATCCACAATGGATTGGAGAGTCAGGCTACACCGCAGGTGGAATGCTGGTGCGGGTCTCTATGGTGGAAGTCTTGAGACAGGAGCTGGAACCTGGAAGACAATCACAGGAGAGAGACACAAACAGGAACTAGGTTTGACAACCAAAGCACTGACGCCTTCCTTGCTCAGGCACAGTGTATTTATACCTGCAGCAAGGAAGGGATTGGCTAGGCAATTATGCAGATTATCAATACTGAGAACAGATTGGTGGAAATGATCAGCTGACAGAATCCAAGATGGCTGCGCCCATGCAGACACTTGGAGGGAAGTTTGGTTTGTAATCCATGTGGTAATGAAAACAGTAATGGCGGCGCCGGCCACCGGAGACAGGAGGCGCCAGGCTGACAGATGCACATCCAACCACGCGGACACAGCGGAGGCCGCGGCTGACGTAATCGCCACTCAGACACTCTGCATGCAGAAGTTCAGGGATGGCGGCGGAGGCCGCGGGAGAAGCCATGCCAGGTGTAATATGGCGTTTACTGTGACAGCGTCCCAGAGTGACAGGAGAGGATACAGGAATGTACACATCAGGATAACAGATGGGATCCGGTCCTGGAGCGCTGAGCCAGCCTTAGGAGGCATCTGATGGGTAAGAAATGGCGTCCAGATACCCGGATCGTGACAGTGATCATCTCATCGTCCCAATCTAACCAGCTCTCCTATCTCCCACATCCCCTGATCTGCCCCAACCCTACCCTCTGCTATTACCATGTGATCATCTCATCGTCCCAATCTAACCAGCTCTCCTCTCTCCCTCATCCCCTGATCTGCTCCAACCCTACCCTCTGCTCTTACCATGTGATCATCTCATCGTCCCAATCTAACCAGCTCTTCTCTCTCCCTCATCTCCTGATCTGCCCCAACGCTACCCTCTGCTCTTACCATGTGATCATCTCATCATCCCAATCTAACCAGCTCTCCTATCTCCCACAACCCCTGATCTGCCCCAACCCTACCCTCTGCTATTACCATGTGATCATCTCATCGTCCCAATCTAATCAGCTCTCCTCTCTCCCACATCCCCTGATCTGCCCCAACCCTACCCTCTGCTCTTACCATGTGATCATCTCATCGTCCCAATCTAACCAGCTCTCCTCTCTCCCTCATCCCCTGATCTGCCCCAACCCTACCCTCTGCTATTACCATGTGATCATCTCATCGTCCCAATCTAACCAGCTCTCCTCTCTCCCACATCCCCTGATCTGTCCCAACCCTACCCTCTGTTTTTACCATGTGATCATCTCATCGTCCCAATCTAACCAGCTCTCCTCTCTCCCTCATCCCCTGATCTGCTCCAACCCTACCCTCTGCTCTTACCATGTGATCATCTCATCGTCCCAATCTAACCAGCTCTCCTATCTCCCACATCCCCTGATCTGTCCCAACTCTACCCTCTGTTCTCACCATGTGATCATCTCATTATCCCAATCTAACCAGCTCTCCTATCTCCCACATCCCCTGATCTGCCCCAACCCTACCCTCTGCTATTACCATGTGATCATCTCATCATCCCAATCTAACCAGCTCTCCTATCTCCCACATCCCCTGATCTGTCCCAACCCTACCCTCTGTTCTTACCATGTGATCATCTCATCGTCCCAATCTAACCAGCTCTCCTCTCTCCCACATCCCCTGATCTGCCCCAACCCTACCCTCTGTTCTTACCATGTGATCATCTCATCATCCCAATCTAACCATCTCTCCTCTCTTCCTCATCCCCTGATCTGCCCCAACCCTACCCTCTGCTATTACCATGTGATCATCTCAATCTAACCAGCACTGCCCTCTCCCTCATCCCCTGATCTGCCCCAACCCTACCCTTTGTTCTTACCATGTGATCATCTCATCGTCCCAATCTAACCAGCTCTCCTCTCTCCCTCATCTCCTGATCTGCCCCAACCCTACCCTCTGTTCTCACCATGTGATCATCTCATCGTCCCAATCTAACCAGCTCTCCTATCTCCCACATCCCCTGATCTGCCCCAACCCTACCCTCTGCTATTACAATGTGATCATCTCATTGTCCCAATCTAACCAGCTCTCCTATCTCCCACATCCCCTGATCTGTCCCAACACTACCCTCTGCTATTACCATGTGATCATCTCATCATCCCAATCTAACCAGCTCTCCTCTCTCCCTCATCCCATGATCTGCCCCAACGCTACCCTCTGCTCTTACCATGTGATCATCTCATCATCCCAATCTAACCAGCTCTCCTATCTCCCACATCCCCTGATCTGCCCCAACTCTACCCTCTGTTCTTACCATGTGATCATCTCATCGTCCCAATCTAATCAGCTCTCCTCTCTCCCACATCCCCTGATCTGCCCCAACCCTACCCTCTGCTCTTACCATGTGATCATCTCATCGTCCCAATCTAACCAGCTCTCCTCTCTCCCTCATCCCCTGATCTGCTCCAACCCTACCCTCTGCTCTTACCATGTGATCATCTCATCATCCCAATCTAACCAGCTCTCCTCTCTCCCTCATCCTCTGATCTGCCCCAACCCTACCCTCTGTTCTTACCATGTGATCATCTCATCATCCCAATCTAACCAGCTCTCCTCTCTCCCTCATCCCCTGATCTGTCCCAACCCTACCCTCTGCTATTACCATGTGATCATCTCAATCTAACCAGCTCTGCCCTCTCCCTCATCCCCTGATCTGCCCCAACCCTACCCTTTGTTCTTACCATGTGATCATCTCATCGTCCCAATCTGACCAGCTCTCCCTCATCTCCTAATCTGCCCCAAACCTACCCTCTGCTCTTACTATGTGATCATCTCATCGTCCCAATCTAACCAGCTCTCCTCTCTCCCACATCCCCTGATCTGCCCCAACCCTACCCTCTGTTCTTACCATGTGATCATCTCATCGTCCCAATCTAACCAGCTCTCCTCTCTCCCTCATCCCCTGATTTGCTCCAACCCTACCCTCTGCTCTTACCATGTGATCATCTCATCATCCCAATCTAACCATCTCTCCTCTCTCCCTCATCCCCTGATCTACCCCAACCCTACCCTCTGCTTTTACCATGTGATCATCTCAATCTAACCAGCTCTGCACTCTCCCTTATCCCCTGATCTGCCCCAACCCTACCCTCTGCTCTTACCATGTGATCATCTCATCATCTCAATCTAACCAGCTCTCCTATCTCCCACATCCCCTGATCTGTCCTAATCCTACCCTCTGTTCTCACCATGTGATCATCTCATCGTCCCAATCTAACCAGCTCTCCTCTCTCCCTCATCCCCTGATCTGCTCCAACCCTACCCTCTGCTCTTACCATGTGATCATCTCATCATCCCAATCTAACCATCTCTCCTCTCTTCCTCATCCCCTGATCTGCCCCAACCCTACCCTCTGCTATTACCATGTGATCATCTCAATCTAACCAGCACTGCCCTCTCCCTCATCCCCTGATCTGCCCCAACCCTACCCTTTGTTCTTACCATGTGATCATCTCATCGTCCCAATCTAACCAGCTCTCCTCTCTCCCTCATCTCCTGATCTGCCCCAACCCTACCCTCTGTTCTTACCATGTGATCATCTCATCGTCCCAATCTAACCAGCTCTCCTCTCTCCCACATCCCCTGATCTGCCCCAACCCTACCCTCTGTTCTTACCATGTGATCATCTCATCATCCCAATCTAACCATCTCTCCTCTCTTCCTCATCCCCTGATCTGCCCCAACCCTACCCTCTGCTATTACCATGTGATCATCTCAATCTAACCAGCACTGCCCTCTCCCTCATCCCCTGATCTGCCCCAACCCTACCCTTTGTTCTTACCATGTGATCATCTCATCGTCCCAATCTAACCAGCTCTCCTCTCTCCCTCATCTCCTGATCTGCCCCAACCCTACCCTCTGTTCTCACCATGTGATCATCTCATCGTCCCAATCTAACCAGCTCTCCTATCTCCCACATCCCCTGATCTGCCCCAACCCTACCCTCTGCTATTACAATGTGATCATCTCATTGTCCCAATCTAACCAGCTCTCCTATCTCCCACATCCCCTGATCTGTCCCAACACTACCCTCTGCTATTACCATGTGATCATCTCATCATCCCAATCTAACCAGCTCTCCTCTCTCCCTCATCCCATGATCTGCCCCAACGCTACCCTCTGCTCTTACCATGTGATCATCTCATCGTCCCAATCTAACCAGCTCTCCTATCTCCCACATCCCCTGATCTGCCCCAACCCTACCCTCTGCTCTTACCATGTGATCATCTCATCGTCCCAATCTAACCAGCTCTCCTCTCTCCCTCATCCCCTGATCTGCTCCAACCCTACCCTCTGCTCTTACCATGTGATCATCTCATCATCCCAATCTAACCAGCTCTCCTCTCTCCCTCATCCTCTGATCTGCCCCAACCCTACCCTCTGTTCTTACCATGTGATCATCTCATCATCCCAATCTAACCAGCTCTCCTCTCTCCCTCATCCCCTGATCTGTCCCAACCCTACCCTCTGCTATTACCATGTGATCATCTCATCATCCCAATCTAACCATCTCTCCTCTCTCCCTCATCCCCTGATCTACCCCAACCCTACCCTCTGCTTTTACCATGTGATCATCTCAATCTAACCAGCTCTGCACTCTCCCTTATCCCCTGATCTGCCCCAACCCTACCCTCTGCTCTTACCATGTGATCATCTCATCATCTCAATCTAACCAGCTCTCCTATCTCCCACATCCCCTGATCTGTCCTAATCCTACCCTCTGTTCTCACCATGTGATCATCTCATCGTCCCAATCTAACCAGCTCTCCTCTCTCCCTCATCCCCTGATCTGCTCCAACCCTACCCTCTGCTCTTACCATGTGATCATCTCATCGTCCCAATCTAACCAGCTCTCCTCTCTCCCTCATCCCCTGATCTACCCCAACCCTACCCTCTGCTCTTACCATGTGATCATCTCATCGTCACAATCTAATTAGCTCTCCTCTCTCCCTCATCCCCTGATCTGCCCCAACCCTACCCTCTGCTATTACCATGTAATCATCTCAATCTAACCAGCTCTCCTCTCTCCCTCATCTCCTGATCTGCCCCAACCCTACCTTCTGCTCTTACCATGTGATCATCTCATCGTCCCAATCCAACCAGCTCTCCTCTCTCCCTCATCCCCTGATCTGCTCCAACCCTACCCTCTGCTGTTACCATGTGATCATCTCATCGTCCCAATCTAACCAGCTCTCCCCTCTCCCTCATCCCCTGTACTGCCCCAACCCTACCCTCTGCTATTACCATGTGATCATCTCATCGTCCCAATCTAACCAGCTCTCCTCTCTCCCACATCCCCTGATCTGCCCCAACCCTACCCTCTGTTCTTACCATGTGATCATCTCAATCTAACCAGCTCTCCTCTCTCCCTCATCCCCTGATCTGCCCCAACCCTACCCTCTGTTCTTACCATGTGATCATCTCATCGTCCCAATCTAACCAGCTCTCCTCTCTCCCTCATCCTCTGATCTGCCCCAACCCTACCCTCTGTTCTTACCATGTGATCATCTCATCGTCCCAATCTAACCAGCTCTCCTCTCTCCCTCATCTCCTGATCTGCCCCAACCCTAATCTCTGCTCTTACCATGTGATCATCTCATCATCCCAATCTAACCAGCTCTCCTCTCTCCCTCATCCCCTGATCTGCTCCAACCCTACCCTCTGCTCTTACCATGTGATCATCTCATCATCCCAATCTAACCAGCTCTCCTATCTCCCACATCCCCTGATCTGCCCCAACCCTACCCTCTACTCTTACCATGTAATCATCTCATCGTCCCAATCTAACCAGCTCTCCTCTCTCCCTCATCCCCTGATCTGCCCCAACCCTACCCTCTGCTCTTACCATGTGTTTATCTCATCATCCCAATCTAACCAGCTCTCCTCTCTCCCACATCCCCTGATCTGCCCCAACCCTACCCTCTGCTCTTACCATGTGATCATCTCATCATCCCAATCTAACCAGCTCTCCTCTCTCCCTCATCCCCTGATCTGCCCCAACCCTACCCTCTGCTATTACCATGTGATCATCTCATCGTCCCAATCTAACCAGCTCTCCTCTCTCCCTCATCCCCTGATCTGCCCCAACCCTACCCTCTGCTATTACCATGTGATCATCTCATCGTCCCAATCTAACCAGCTCTCCTCTCTCCCTCATCCCCTGATCTGCCCCAACCCTACCCTCTGCTATTACCATGTGATCATCTCATCGTCCCAATCTAACCAGCTCTCCTCTCTCCCTCATCCCCTGATCTGCCCCAACCCTACCCTCTGTTCTTACCATGTGATCATCTCATCGTCCCAATCTAACCAGCTCTCCTCTCTCCCTCATCCCCTGATCTGCCCCAACCCTACCCTCTGCTATTACCATGTGATCATCTCATCGTTCCAATCTAACCAGCTCTCCTCTCTCCCTCATCCCCTGATCTGTCCCAACCCTACCCTCTGCTATTACCATGTGATCATCTCATCGTCCCAATCTAAGCAGCTCTCCTATCTCCCACATCCCCTGATCTGCTCCAACCCTACCCTTTGTTCTTACCATGTGATCATCTCATCATCCCAATCTAACCAGCTCTCCTCTCTCCCTCATCCCCTGATCTGCTCCAACCCTACCCTCTGTTCTTACCATGTGATCATCTCAATCTAACCAGTTCTCCCCTCTCCCTCATCCCCTGATCTGTCCCAACCCTACCCTCTGCTCTTACCATGTGATCATCTCATCGTCCCAATCTAACCAGCTCTCCTATCTCCCACATCCCCTGATCTGCCCCAACCCTACCCTCTGCTATTACCATGTGATCATCTCAGCGTCCCAATCTAACCAGCTCTCCTCTCTCCCACATCCCCTGATCTGCCCCAACCCTACCCTCTGCTATTACCATGTGATCATCTCAATCTAACCAGCTCTTCCCTCTCCCTCATCCCCTGATCTGCCCCAACCCTTCCCTCTGCTCTTACCATGTGATCATCTCATCGTCCCAATCTAACCAGCTCTCCTCTCTCCCTCATCCCCTGATCTGCCCCAACCCTACCCTCTGCTATTACCATGTGATCATCTCATCGTCCCAATCTAACCAGCTCTCCTCTCTCCCTCATCCCCTGATCTGCCCCAACCCTACCCTCTGCTCTTACCATGTGATCATCTCATCGTCCCAATTTAACCAGCTCTCCTCTCTCTCCCATCCCCTGATCTGTCCCAACACTACCCTCTGTTTTTAACATGTGATCATCTCATTGTCCCAATCTAACCAGCTCTCCTATCTCCCTCATCCTCTGATCTGCCCCAACCCTACCCTCTGCTATTACCATGTGATCATCTCATCGTCCCAATCTAACCAGCTCTCCTCTCTCCCTCATCTCCTGATCTGCCCCAACACTACCCTCTGCTCTTATCATGTGATCATCTCATTGTCCCAATCTAACCAGCTCTCCTCTCTCCCTCATCCCCTGATCTGTCCCAACCCTACCCTCTGTTCTTACCATGTGATCATCTCAATCTAACCAGCTCTCCTCTCTCCCTCATCTCCTGATCTGCCCCAACCCTACCTTCTGCTCTTACCATGTGATCATCTCATCGTCCCAATCTAACCAGCTCTCCTCTCTCCCTCATCCCCTGATCTGCTCCAACCCTACCCTCTGCTGTTACCATGTGATCATCTCATCGTCCCAATCTAACCAGCTCTCCCCTCTCCCTCATCCCCTGTACTGCCCCAACCCTACCCTCTGCTATTACCATGTGATCATCTCATCGTCCCAATCTAACCAGCTCTCCTCTCTCCCTCATCCCCTGATCTGCCCCAACCCTACCCTCTGCTCTTACCATGTGATCATCTCATCGTCCCAATCTAACCAGCTCTCCTCTCTCCCTCATCCCCTGATCTGCCCCAACCCTACCCTCTGTTCTTACCATGTGATCATCT
This sequence comes from Pseudophryne corroboree, assembly GCF_028390025.1. NCBI lineage: Eukaryota > Metazoa > Chordata > Amphibia > Anura > Myobatrachidae > Pseudophryne > Pseudophryne corroboree. The sequence continues at coordinate 515,929,778 of NC_086450.1, read as the reverse complement.
CATCGTCCCAATCTAACCAGCTCTCCTCTCTCCCTCATCCCCTGATCTGCCCCAACCCTACCCTCTGCTCTTACCATGTGATCATCTCATCATCCCAATCTAACCAGCTCTCCTCTCTCCCACATCCCGTGATCTGCCCCAACCCTACCCTCTGCTCTTACCATGTGATCATCTCATCATCCCAATCTAACCAGCTCTCCTCTCTCCCTCATCCCCTGATCTGCCCCAACCCTACCCTCTGCTATTACCATGTGATCATCTCATCGTCCCAATCAAACCAGCTCTCCACTCTCCCTCATCCCCTGATCTGCCCCAACCCTACCCTCTGTTCTTACCATGTGATCATCTCATCGTCCCAATCTAACCAGCTCTCCTCTCTCCCTCATCCCCTGATCTGCCCCAACCCTACCCTCTGCTATTACCATGTGATCATCTCATCGTCCCAATCTAACCAGCTCTCCTCTCTCCCTCATCTCCTGATCTGCCCCAACCCTACCCTCTGCTCTTACCATGTGATCATCTCATCGTCCCAATCTAACCAGCTCTCCTATCTCCCACATTCCCTGTTCTGCCCCAACCCTACCCTCTGCTCTTACCATGTGATCATCTCATCGTCCCAATCTAACCAGCTCTCCTATCTCCCACATCCCCTGATCTGCTCCAACCCTACCCTTTGTTCTTACCATGTGATCATCTCATCATCCCAATCTAACCAGCTCTCCTCTCTCCCTCATCCCCTGATCTGCTCCAACCCTACCCTCTGTTCTTACCATGTGATCATCTCAATCTAACCAGCTCTCCCCTCTCCCTCATCCTCTGATCTGTCCCAACCCTACCCTCTGCTCTTACCATGTTATCATCTCATCGTCCCAATCTAACCAGCTCTCCTCTCTCCCTCATCCCCTGATCTGCCCCAACCCTACCCTCTGTCCTTAAAATGTGATCATCTCATCGTCCCAATCTAACCAGCTCTCCTATCTCCCACATCCCCTATTCTGCCCCAACCCTACCCTCTGCTATTACCATGTGATCATCTCAGCGTCCCAATCTAACCAGCTCTCCTCTCTCCCACATCCCCTGATCTGCCCCAACCCTACCCTCTGCTATTACCATGTGATCATCTCAATCTAACCAGCTCTTCCCTCTCCCTCATCCCCTGATCTGCCCCAACCCTACCCTCTGCTCTTACCATGTGATCATCTCATCGTCCCAATCTAACTAGCTCTCCTCTCTCCCTCATCCCCTGATCTGCCCCAACCCTACCCTTTGCTATTACCATGTGATCATCTCATCGTCCCAATCTAACCAGCTCTCCTCTCTCCCTCATCCCCTGATCTGCCCCAACCCTACCCTCTGCTCTTACCATGTGATCATCTCATCGTCCCAATTTAACCAGCTCTCCTCTCTCTCCCATCCCCTGATCTGTCCCAACACTACCCTCTGTTTTTAACATGTGATCATCTCATTGTCCCAATCTAACCAGCTCTCCTCTCTCCCTCATCCTCTGATCTGCCCCAACCCTACCCTCTGCTCTTACCATGTGATCATCTCATCGTCCCAATCTAACCAGCTCTCCTATCTCCCACATCCCCTGATCTGCCCCAACCCTACCCTCTGCTATTACCATGTGATCATCTCAGCGTCCCAATCTAACCAGCTCTCCTCTCTCCCACATCCCCTGATCTGCCCCAACCCTACCCTCTGCTATTACCATGTGATCATCTCAATCTAACCAGCTCTTCCCTCTCCCTCATCCCCTGATCTGCCCCAACCCTTCCCTCTGCTCTTACCATGTGATCATCTCATCGTCCCAATCTAACCAGCTCTCCTCTCTCCCTCATCCCCTGATCTGCCCCAACCCTACCCTCTGCTATTACCATGTGATCATCTCATCGTCCCAATCTAACCAGCTCTCCTCTCTCCCTCATCCCCTGATCTGCCCCAACCCTACCCTCTGCTCTTACCATGTGATCATCTCATCGTCCCAATTTAACCAGCTCTCCTCTCTCTCCCATCCCCTGATCTGTCCCAACACTACCCTCTGTTTTTAACATGTGATCATCTCATTGTCCCAATCTAACCAGCTCTCCTATCTCCCTCATCCTCTGATCTGCCCCAACCCTACCCTCTGCTATTACCATGTGATCATCTCATCGTCCCAATCTAACCAGCTCTCCTCTCTCCCTCATCTCCTGATCTGCCCCAACACTACCCTCTGCTCTTATCATGTGATCATCTCATTGTCCCAATCTAACCAGCTCTCCTCTCTCCCTCATCCCCTGATCTGTCCCAACCCTACCCTCTGTTCTTACCATGTGATCATCTCAATCTAACCAGCTCTCCTCTCTCCCTCATCTCCTGATCTGCCCCAACCCTACCTTCTGCTCTTACCATGTGATCATCTCATCGTCCCAATCTAACCAGCTCTCCTCTCTCCCTCATCCCCTGATCTGCTCCAACCCTACCCTCTGCTGTTACCATGTGATCATCTCATCGTCCCAATCTAACCAGCTCTCCCCTCTCCCTCATCCCCTGTACTGCCCCAACCCTACCCTCTGCTATTACCATGTGATCATCTCATCGTCCCAATCTAACCAGCTCTCCTCTCTCCCTCATCCCCTGATCTGCCCCAACCCTACCCTCTGCTCTTACCATGTGATCATCTCATCGTCCCAATCTAACCAGCTCTCCTCTCTCCCTCATCCCCTGATCTGCCCCAACCCTACCCTCTGTTCTTACCATGTGATCATCTCATCGTCCCAATCTAACCAGCTCTCCTCTCTCCCTCATCCCCTGATCTGCCCCAACCCTACCCTCTGCTCTTACCATGTGATCATCTCATCATCCCAATCTAACCAGCTCTCCTCTCTCCCACATCCCGTGATCTGCCCCAACCCTACCCTCTGCTCTTACCATGTGATCATCTCATCATCCCAATCTAACCAGCTCTCCTCTCTCCCTCATCCCCTGATCTGCCCCAACCCTACCCTCTGCTATTACCATGTGATCATCTCATCGTCCCAATCAAACCAGCTCTCCACTCTCCCTCATCCCCTGATCTGCCCCAACCCTACCCTCTGTTCTTACCATGTGATCATCTCATCGTCCCAATCTAACCAGCTCTCCTCTCTCCCTCATCCCCTGATCTGCCCCAACCCTACCCTCTGCTATTACCATGTGATCATCTCATCGTCCCAATCTAACCAGCTCTCCTCTCTCCCTCATCTCCTGATCTGCCCCAACCCTACCCTCTGCTCTTACCATGTGATCATCTCATCGTCCCAATCTAACCAGCTCTCCTATCTCCCACATTCCCTGTTCTGCCCCAACCCTACCCTCTGCTCTTACCATGTGATCATCTCATCGTCCCAATCTAACCAGCTCTCCTATCTCCCACATCCCCTGATCTGCTCCAACCCTACCCTTTGTTCTTACCATGTGATCATCTCATCATCCCAATCTAACCAGCTCTCCTCTCTCCCTCATCCCCTGATCTGCTCCAACCCTACCCTCTGTTCTTACCATGTGATCATCTCAATCTAACCAGCTCTCCCCTCTCCCTCATCCTCTGATCTGTCCCAACCCTACCCTCTGCTCTTACCATGTGATCATCTCATCGTCCCAATCTAACCAGCTCTCCTCTCTCCCTCATCCCCTGATCTGCCCCAACCCTACCCTCTGTCCTTAAAATGTGATCATCTCATCGTCCCAATCTAACCAGCTCTCCTATCTCCCACATCCCCTATTCTGCCCCAACCCTACCCTCTGCTATTACCATGTGATCATCTCAGCGTCCCAATCTAACCAGCTCTCCTCTCTCCCACATCCCCTGATCTGCCCCAACCCTACCCTCTGCTATTACCATGTGATCATCTCAATCTAACCAGCTCTTCCCTCTCCCTCATCCCCTGATCTGCCCCAACCCTACCCTCTGCTCTTACCATGTGATCATCTCATCGTCCCAATCTAACTAGCTCTCCTCTCTCCCTCATCCCCTGATCTGCCCCAACCCTACCCTTTGCTATTACCATGTGATCATCTCATCGTCCCAATCTAACCAGCTCTCCTCTCTCCCTCATCCCCTGATCTGCCCCAACCCTACCCTCTGCTCTTACCATGTGATCATCTCATCGTCCCAATTTAACCAGCTCTCCTCTCTCTCCCATCCCCTGATCTGTCCCAACACTACCCTCTGTTTTTAACATGTGATCATCTCATTGTCCCAATCTAACCAGCTCTCCTCTCTCCCTCATCCTCTGATCTGCCCCAACCCTACCCTCTGCTATTACCATGTGATCATCTCATCGTCCCAATCTAACCAGCTCTCCTCTCTCCCTCATCTCCTGATCTGCCCCAACACTACCCTCTGCTCTTATCATGTGATCATCTCATTGTCCCAATCTAACCAGCTCTCCTCTCTCCCTCATCCCCTGATCTGTCCCAACCCTACCCTCTGTTCTTGCCATGTGATCATCTCATTGTCCCAATCTAACCAGCTCTCCTATCTCCCTCATCCCCTGATCTGCCCCAACCCTACCCTCTGCTCTTACCATGTGATTATCTCATCGTCCCAATCTAACCAGCTCTCCTTTCCCCCACATCCCCTGATCTGTCCCAACACTACCCTCTGTTCTTACCATGTGATCATCTCATTGTCCCAATCTATCCAGCTCTCCTCTCTCCCTCATCCTCTGATCTGCCCCAACCCTACCCTCTGCTATTACCATGTGATCATCTCATTCATCGTCCCAATCTAACCAGCTCTCCTCTCTCCCTCATCCCGATCTGCCCCAACCCTACCCTCTGCTATTACCATGTGATCATCTCATCGTCCCAATCTAACCAACTCTCCTCTCTCCCTCATCTCCTGATCTGCCCCAACCCTACCCTCTGCTTTTACCATGTGATCATCTCATCATCCCAATCTAACCAGCTCTCCTATCTCCCACATCCCCTGATCTGCCCCAACCATACCCTCTGTTCTCACCATGTGATCATCTCATCGTCCCAATCTAACCAGCTCTCCTCTCTCCCTCATCCCCTGATCTGCCCCAACCCTACCCTCTGCTCTTACCATGTGATCATCTCATCGTCCCAATCTAACCAGCTCTCCCCTCTCCCTCATCCCCTGATCTGCCCCAACCCTACCCTCTGCTATTACCATGTGATCATCTCATCGTCCCAATCTAACCAGCTCTCCTCTCTGCCTCATCCCCTGATCTGTCCCAACCCTACCCTCTGTTCTTACCATGTGATCATGTCATCGTCCCAATCTAACCAGCTCTCCTCTCTCCCTCATCCCCTGATCTGTCCCAACCCTACCCTGTTCTTACCATGTGATCATGTCATCGTCCCAATCTAACCAGCTCTCCTCTCTCCCTCATCCCCTGATCCAGAGCCGGCCCTAGGCATAGGCAAACTAGGCGCCAATTTTAAATGTATAGGGCGCTAGGCGCCGGGTGTTTAATATGTTTTAAAAGAAAATTTATTTTTAATTGTGTGCCGCGGTCCCGGACCTCTCTGGCGACCGTGACAGTGAGGGAGCCCCCCGGCGCGCTGTGCTGTGTGTGCACGCCGGGGGAGAGCCGCTGCACTGGCCACTGGGGGACCAGGCTATCCGTCCCCCTGTTCGGCGGGTGCGCTGTGTGCTGAGGTCCGGGAGCTCCGGCACCTCAGTGCTACAAAGGACACAGAGCCACGGCGGCTGGGACAAGCGTCATGAGCCGCCGTACTTTAGATCAGGGGGGTGCGCCGCACCATGCGGCGAGGCCACCAAATGAGTGCCACACTGGGGAGACAGGGAGAGCCAGCTCCCTGGACCCCAGTGACAGGCAGGCAGGCTGGAGGATGGGGGAAGCCAGCCCCCTACCTCCAGCACCGAGAGATAGCCCTAGCAGCCATGCTGCAGGGCTAGGGGAGCCCAGCCCTGAGCACTGGGCACAGTATTTAAAAACAAAAACATTGGTTTTAATGTAATATAACCTTGCACAAGTACTTGGTTAAGCATGTTAGAGCCAGTCTAGTCAAGGACATCCTAGCGGGACCCCCCTGGGAAGGTTCCATACATTGCGCACGTTATCAGCCGCACTTTGAACCAGGAACCCCCCTAGCGGGGCCCCCGGGGTGTACTCACCACCGATGTCACCTTCAGGCAGCGTTAGGGGTGTGCGGCGTGCAGACAGCATACAGAATACAAGATTGAAAATAAATTGAAGAAAACGCTGAAGCTGCAGTGTGCATCCTCTCCTGAGGGCACTTTTTTCTAAACTGCCTGTGGGAGGGGCATAGAGGGGAGGAGCCAGCACACCCAGTTGAAGAAATTTAAAGTGCACTGGCTCCTTTGGACCCTGTCTATACTCCATCATACTAGTTTCCCCCAATATCCCTTATGGATGCTAGAGAAATAGGGGGTAGGAGCACCAAAATTAGGAGTGCTATGGGTGATGGTGCTGGGAAAGGGGTGCAGGGTCAGAGGCGGATATAGCGGCAGTGCTAGGGGGCACCAGCCATAATCTTGCCTAGGGCAACATATTGGTTAGGGCACACGCTGCCCTGATCTGCCCCAACACTACCCATTGCTCTTACCATGTGATCATCTCATCATCCCCATCTACCCTGACCCTCCTCTCTGCCCACATTCCTCCAATCTTCTAATCTGCCCTTACCCCATACCCTACTCTCTCCCTCATCCCCTGATCTGCCCCCAACACTGGCCTCAGCTCATATCATCCAGTCATCTACCCTGGCCTCATTCCTCCTATCTTCTAATCTCCCCTTACCCCCATGCATTCCTCTCTCCCTCATCCCCTGATCTGGCCCCAAACAACAAATTCTGCCCTCTGCTGTTACCATCCGATTACCTCCATCTACCCTGACCTTTCTCTCTGCCCCATTCCTCCGAACTTCTAATCTGCCCTTACCCTCACACCCTACTCTCTCCCTCATCCCATGATCTGCCCCCAAACTTTGTACCCTACCATCTGTTTATTATTTCATCTTTTGCTTGACCCCCCTACTTGGCTTGCTTTACAGGGCATTAGTATTGGCGACATTGAAATTACTTAGAGCATTTGCCAATGACGTTCCTTATTTATCTTTCAAACCCATCTTTGCGTTCCCTCCTGGATATGCTAGAAAAGTTTGGGCCTGTTTCAAGATTTTTCTATTAATTTTGACATGACATATAGGCTTTATACCTGAAACATGGGTTTATTCACCCTCCATGGGCAGCCCAACCGCCACTCAAGTAGGCAGCTCCCATAACAGGGCATTATCCTTCTCAAAAATATCCATAATCCTCATATACCCTGACTCTCCTCTCTGCCCTTGCAGGTGTTGATGACTGGTAGGACAGTATAGGTGGCCAATAAGTCTGTGTCACTGGTCAGTGGGTGTATGACTGGTACACTGGTCTGTTTGGGTTACTTGTAAATCGGTGTGACTGGTAGGTCAATGTATGTGACATGAGAGTGACTGGTCAGTGTAGACGACTGGTAGGTCAGCGTGACTGGTAGATCAGTGTATGTGAGTTACTTGTAAATATGTGTAAGTGACTGGTAGGCCTGTGGAACTGGTTAGGGTGACTGGTAGGTTAGTATGACTGGTATTGGTAAGTTTTTGTGACTAACATATTTATTTACTCCCTCTCACAGGCAGAGCAAGAAAAAGACCAACCGAAGCATGAGCTACTCTCTCGACGATCTCGGAAGTTCTCAGTGCTGAGTATAGCTGTGTTTCTTGGTGCTTTAGTGTGTCTACCCTTCCTGGTGGTCTTCATATCGTACATCATGACTCTTATTGAGTAACATCTGTAATTCTAAGCTGTAACAATTAATCTACGAGAGGTTACAGCAACAAAGGAGCCATGCACCACTTGGGTGGGATTTCTGGCTCATGGACTCTATAATTTGTGGATCTACAGAACTGATCGTTGGAGCCAATTGTAATGTCCTCACTGCGAGAATCTGGGCTCCACATTCACTTCAGAACTTTTTATTTGATATGAAGGACTGCGGTAGGGAAATGTATATATTACTAATTGTATCTATTGTTTGTTTCTAATATGTACTGTATATATTTTCTATATAGGTCCTAAGAACCTACGTCTTGTTCAAACATAATGTGTATTTTAAATAATAAAATTGAACTATTTGCTGAAGACTTTGCACATATGTTGACCTCTGACACGTGCCAACAAGCAGATAATTACTGTAACACATGGGCCAAAAAGTGTTGTTACTTCCTGCGCTCTTCCTGGAAGTAAAAACACATCCAGGAAGAGCGCAGTGAGTGCTCCAATAGACCTCATACTGCACCAACACCCTGAGGAGAGAAGCCTGGTGGATCATTGCCCACTGAGTGCTCCAATACACCTCATACTGCACCAACACCCTGAGGAGAGAAGCCTGGTGGATCATTGCCCACTGAGTGCTCCCATATACCTCATACTGCACCAACACCCTGGGGAGAGAAGCCTGGTGGATCATTGCCCACTGAGTGCTCCAATACACCTCATACTGCACCAACACCCTGAGGAGAGGAGCCTGGTGGATCATTGCCCACTGAGTGTTCCAATACACCTCATACTGCACCAACACCCTGAGGAGAGAAGCCTGGTGGATCATTGCCCACTGAGTGCTCCAATACACCTCATACTGCACCAACACCCTGAGGAGAGGAGCCTGGCGGATCATTGCCCACTGAGTGCTCCAATACACCTCATACTGCACCAAAAACCCTGAGGAGAGGAGCCTGGTGGATCATTGCCCACTGAGTGTTCCCATATACCTCATACTGCACCAACACCCTGAGGAGAGGAGCCTAGTGGATCATTGCCCACTGAGTGTTCCAATACACCTCATACTGCACCAACACCCTGAGGAGAGGAGCCTGGTGGATCATTGCCCACTGAATGCTCCAATACACCTCATACTTCACCAACACCCTGAGGAGAGAAGCCTGGTGGATCATTGCCCACTGAGTGCTCCAATACACCTCATACTGCACCAACACCCTGAGGAGAGAAGCCTGGTGAATCATTGCCCACTGAGTGCTCCCCTATACCTCATACTGCACCAACACCCTGAGTAGAGAAGCCTGGTGGATCATTGCCCACTGAGTGCTCCAATACACCTCATACTGCACCAACACCCTGAGGAGAGGAGCCTGGTGGATCATTGCCCACTGAGTGCTCCCATACACCTCATACTGCACCAACACCCTGAGGAGAGGAGCCTGGTGGATCAGTGCCCACTGAGTGCTCCCATACACCTCATACTGCACGAACACCCTGAGGAGAGGAGCCTGGTGGATCATTGCCCACTGAGTGTTCCCATATACCTCATACTGCACCAACACCCTGAGGAGAGGAGCCTAGTGGATCATTGCCCTCTGAATGCTCCCATACACCTCATACTGCACCAACACCCTGAGGAGAGGAGCCTGGTGGATCATTGCCCTCTGAGTGCTCCCATATACCTCATACTGCACCAACACCCTGAGGAGAGGAGCCTGGTGGATCATTGCCCTCTGAATGCTCCCATACACCTCATACTGCACCAACATAGCCTGAGGAGAGGAGCCTGGTGGATCATTGCCCACTGAGTGCTCCCATACACCTCGTACTGCACCAACACCCTGAGGAGAGGAGCCTGGTGGATCATTGCCCTCTGAGTGCTCCCATACACCTCATACTGCACCAACACCCTGAGGAGAGAAGCCTGGTGGATCATTGCCCACTGAGTGCTCCAATACACCTCATACTGCACCAACACCCTGAGGAGAGAAGCCTGGTGGATCATTGCCCACTGAGTGCTACAATACACCTCATACTGCACCAACTCCCTGAGGAGAGAAGCCTGGTGGATCATTGCCCACTGAGTGCTACAATACACCTCATACTGCACCAACACCCTGAGGAGAGGAGCCTGGTGGATCATTGCCCACTGAATGCTCCAATACACCTCATACTGCACCAACACCCTGAGGAGAGAAGCCTGGTGGATCATTGCCCACTGAATGCTCCAATACACCTCATACTGCACCAACACCCTGAGGAGAGGAGCCTGGTGGATCATTGCCCACTGAGTGCTACCATACACCTCATACTGCACCAACACCCTGAGGAGAGGAGCCTAGTGGATCATTGCCCTCTGAGTGCTCCCATACACCTCATACTGCACCAACACCCTGAGGAGAGGAGCCTGGTGGATCATTGCCCACTGAGTGCTCCCATACACCTCATACTGCACCAACACCCTGAGGAGAGGAGCCTGGTGGATCATTGCCCACTGAGTGCTCCCATACACCTCATACTGCACCAACACCCTGAGGAGAGGAGCCTGGTGGATCATTGCCCACTGAATGCTCCCATACATCTCATACTGCACCAACACCCTGAGGAGAGGAGCCTGGTGGATCATTGCCCACTGAGTGCTCCAATACATCTCATACTGCACAAACACCCTGAGGAGAGGAGCCTGGTGGATCATTGCCCACTGAGTGCTCCCATACACCTCATACTGCACCAACACCCTGAGGAGAGGAGCCTAGTGGATCATTGCCCACTGAGTGCTCCAATACACCTCATACTGCACCAACACCCTGAGGAGAGGAGCCTGGCGGATCATTGCCCACTGAGTGCTCCAATACACCTCATACTGCACCAAAAACCCTGAGGAGAGGAGCCTGGTGGATCATTGCCCACTGAGTGTTCCCATATACCTCATACTGCACCAACACCCTGAGGAGAGGAGCCTAGTGGATCATTGCCCACTGAGTGTTCCAATACACCTCATACTGCACCAACACCCTGAGGAGAGGAGCCTGGTGGATCATTGCCCACTGAATGCTCCAATACACCTCATACTTCACCAACACCCTGAGGAGAGAAGCCTGGTGGATCATTGCCCACTGAGTGCTCCAATACACCTCATACTGCACCAACACCCTGAGGAGAGAAGCCTGGTGAATCATTGCCCACTGAGTGCTCCCTTATACCTCATACTGCACCAACACCCTGAGTAGAGAAGCCTGGTGGATCATTGCCCACTGAGTGCTCCAATACACCTCATACTGCACCAACACCCTGAGGAGAGGAGCCTGGTGGATCATTGCCCTCTGAGTGCTCCCATATACCTCATACTGCACCAACACCCTGAGGAGAGGAGCCTGGTGGATCATTGCCCTCTGAATGCTCCCATACACCTCATACTGCACCAACATAGCCTGAGGAGAGGAGCCTGGTGGATCATTGCCCACTGAGTGCTCCCATACACCTCGTACTGCACCAACACCCTGAGGAGAGAAGCCTGGTGGATCATTGCCCACTGAGTGCTCCAATACACCTCATACTGCACCAACACCCTGAGGAGAGAAGCCTGGTGGATCATTGCCCACTGAGTGCTACAATACACCTCATACTGCACCAACTCCCTGAGGAGAGAAGCCTGGTGGATCATTGCCCACTGAGTGCTACAATACACCTCATACTGCACCAACACCCTGAGGAGAGGAGCCTGGTGGATCATTGCCCACTGAATGCTCCAATACACCTCATACTGCACCAACACCCTGAGGAGAGAAGCCTGGTGGATCATTGCCCACTGAATGCTCCAATACACCTCATACTGCACCAACACCCTGAGGAGAGGAGCCTGGTGGATCATTGCCCACTGAGTGCTACCATACACCTCATACTGCACCAACACCCTGAGGAGAGGAGCCTAGTGGATCATTGCCCTCTGAGTGCTCCCATACACCTCATACTGCACCAACACCCTGAGGAGAGGAGCCTGGTGGATCATTGCCCACTGAGTGCTCCCATACACCTCATACTGCACCAACACCCTGAGGAGAGGAGCCTGGTGGATCATTGCCCACTGAGTGCTCCCATACACCTCATACTGCACCAACACCCTGAGGAGAGGAGCCTGGTGGATCATTGCCCACTGAATGCTCCCATACATCTCATACTGCACCAACACCCTGAGGAGAGGAGCCTGGTGGATCATTGCCCACTGAGTGCTCCAATACATCTCATACTGCACAAACACCCTGAGGAGAGGAGCCTGGTGGATCATTGCCCACTGAGTGCTCCCATACACCTCATACTGCACCAACACCCTGAGGAGAGGAGCCTAGTGGATCATTGCCCACTGAGTGCTCCAATACACCTCATACTGCACCAACACCCTGAGGAGAGAAGCCTGGTGGATCATTGCCCACTGAGTGCTACAATACACCTCATACTGCACCAACACCCTGAGGAGAGAAGCCTGGTGGATCATTGCCCACTGAATGCTCCCATACACCTCATACTGCACCAACACCCTGAGGAGAGAAGCCTGGTGGATCATTGCCCACTGAATGCTCCAATACACCTCATACTGCACCAACACCCTGAGGAGAGGAGCCTGGTGGATCATTGCCCACTGAGTGCTCCAATACACCTCATACTGCACCAACACCCTGAGGAGAGAAGCCTGGTGGATCATTGCCCACTGAGTGCTACAATACACCTCATACTGCACCAACACCCTGAGGAGAGAAGCCTGGTGGATCATTGCCCACTGAATGCTCCCATACACCTCATACTGCACCAACACCCTGAGGAGAGAAGCCTGGTGGCTCATTGCCCACTGAATGCTCCAATACACCTCATACTGCACCAACACCCTGAGGAGAGAAGCCTGGTGGATCATTGCCCACTGAGTGCTCCAATATACCTCATACTGCACAAACACCCTGAGGAGAGGAGCCTAGTGGATCATTGCCCACTGAGTGTTCCCATATACCTCATACTGCGCCAACACCCTGAGGAGAGGAGCCTGGTGGATCATTGCCCAGTGAGTGTTCCCATATACCTCATACTGCACCAACACCCTGAGGAGAGGAGCCTGGTGGATCATTGCCCTCTGAGTGCTCCCATGCACCTCGTACTGCACCAACACCCTGAGGAGAGGAGCCTGGTGGATCATTGCCCACTGAGTGCTACCATACACCTCATACTGCACCAACACCCTGAGGAGAGGAGCCTGGTGGATCATTGCCCACTGAGTGTTCCCATATACCTCATACTGCACCAACACCCTGAGGAGAGGAGCCTAGTGGATCATTGCCCACTGAATGCTCCAATACACCTCATACTGCACCAACACCCTGAGGAGAGGAGCCTGGTGGATCATTGCCCACTGAGTGCTACCATACACCTCATACTGCACCAACACCCTGAGGAGAGGAGCCTAGTGGATCATTGCCCTCTGAGTGCTCCCATACACCTCATACTGCACCAACACCCTGAGGAGAGGAGCCTGGTGGATCATTGCCCACTGAGTGCTCCCATACACCTCATACTGCACCAACACCCTGAGGAGAGGAGCCTGGTGGATCATTGCCCACTGAGTGCTCCCATACACCTCATACTGCACCAACACCCTGAGGAGAGGAGCCTGGTGGATCATTGCCCACTGAATGCTCCCATACATCTCATACTGCACCAACACCCTGAGGAGAGAAGCCTGGTGGATCATTGCCCACTGAGTGCTACAATACACCTCATACTGCACCAACACCCTGAGGAGAGAAGCCTGGTGGATCATTGCCCACTGAATGCTCCCATACACCTCATACTGCACCAACACCCTGAGGAGAGAAGCCTGGTGGATCATTGCCCACTGAATGCTCCAATACACCTCATACTGCACCAACACCCTGAGGAGAGGAGCCTGGTGGATCATTGCCCACTGAGTGCTCCAATACACCTCATACTGCACCAACACCCTGAGGAGAGAAGCCTGGTGGATCATTGCCCACTGAGTGCTACAATACACCTCATACTGCACCAACACCCTGAGGAGAGAAGCCTGGTGGGTCATTGCCCACTGAATGCTCCCATACACCTCATACTGCACCAACACCCTGAGGAGAGAAGCCTGGTGGATCATTGCCCACTGAATGCTCCAATACACCTCATACTGCACCAACACCCTGAGGAGAGAAGCCTGGTGGATCATTGCCCACTGAGTGCTCCAATACACCTCATACTGCACAAACACCCTGAGGAGAGGAGCCTAGTGGATCATTGCCCACTGAGTGTTCCCATATACCTCATACTGCGCCAACACCCTGAGGAGAGGAGCCTGGTGGATCATTGCCCACTGAGTGTTCCCATATACCTCATACTGCACCAACACCCTGAGGAGAGGAGCCTGGTGGATCATTGCCCACTGAGTGCTCCCATATACCTCATACTGCACCAACACCCTGAGGAGAGGAGCCTGGTGGATCATTGCCCTCTGAATGCTCCCATACACCTCATACTGCACAAACACCCTGAGGAGAGGAGCCTGGTGGATCATTGCCCACTGAGTGCTCCCATACACCTCATACTGCACAAACACCCTGAGAAGAGGAGCCTGGTGGATCATTGCCCACTGGGTGCTCCAATGCAACTCATACTGCACCAACACCCTGAGGAGAGTAGCCTGGTGGATCATTGCCCACTGAGTGCTCCCATACACCTCATACTGCACCAACACCCTGAGGAGAGGAGCCTGGTGGATCATTGCCCACTGAGTGCTCCTGTCACAACTGAGGGCCTGAGCTGACGGGAGGCAGCCTCAGTTGTAGGGGCTGAGGTGTAGTGGAACCTGGGAGGTTGTATCAGACCCCTAGACATGTAAGGTACATGTAAGAAGATTGCCCGAAGGCGTGACCACGACAACCAAAATAAAAGTCAATGTTGTTTATTTGACATACTCCATGTATCACAGCAGCAATAAAAGAGAAACATAAAATCAGCAGTTTAAATGACACAGTTCCTGGGTACTACAGGAGGGCAAGGGCCACAGGGCTCTGGTAGTATGAGACAGTTCTTATTATCCTCTAGGTGGAAAGTCCTTACCAGGCCCGTCTGTAGTAATGGAGATAGCCCAGGATTGTACCAGCTGGTGTTCTAGGAAAAGCTGGGCTGCTGTAGATAAAATAGCTGCTGTGGGTACTGGTTGAAACCAGACAGATGAAATGCATGGAGTGGGTTGCTGGATAGAACCAGCCAAATAATAAATGAAGCTTGAGAGCGATGAAATATGATGGATATATGGAGCTTGAGAGCGGTGAAACAAATAGTACCGGTGGTGAGTGGTAATCTGCAGAAATGGTACCGGCACTTTAAGAAGAGCTGATCTCTGCTGGAAGCAGGTAAATCTGTAGCTGGAAACAGATGAGTCCCAGAGGACTGGAGAGTCAGGCTGCACCGCAGGTGGTAGACTGGGGCGGGTCTCTTTAGTGGAGGTTTGGAGATGGAAACTGGAACCTGGAAAACAACCACAGGAGAGAGAGACAAACTGGAACTAGGTTTGACAACCAAAGCACTGACGCCTTCCTTGCTCAGGCACAGAATATTTATACCTGCAGCAAGGAAGGGATTGGCTAGGCAATTATGCAGATTACAATGGTAACAACAGATTGGTGGAAATGAACAGGTGACAGAATCCAACATGGCTGCGCCCATGCAGACACTTGGAGGGAAGATTGGTTTGGTAATCCATGTGGGAACTTTGCAACAATGGCGGCGCCGGCCACAGTAGATAGGAGACGCCAGACTGATGAGTGCACATTAGAACCACGCGGGCACAGCGGAGGCCGCGGCTGACGTAAGCGCCACTCTGACATCCTGCATGCAGAAACTCAGGGACGGCGGCGGAGGCCGCGGGAGACGCCATTCCGGATGTAAACATGGCGCCGCTGTGACAGCGTCTCAGAGTGACAGGAGAGGAGGCAGGAATGTGGACATCAGTATAACAGATGGGATCCGGTCCTGGAACGCTGAGCCAGCCTTAGGAGGCATCTGAAAGGTAAGTAATGGCGTCCAGATACCCGGATCGTGACAGCACCCCCCCCTTTAGGAGTGGCCCCAGGACACTTCTTTGGCTTTTGAGGAAACTTGGAATGGAAATTCCGGACCAAGGCAGGAGCATGGACATCAGAAGCATTGGTCCATGAGCGTTCCTCAGGACCATAACCCTTCCAGTCAATAAGATAATGTAATTGACCGTAACGATGATGTG
Source organism: Pseudophryne corroboree (assembly GCF_028390025.1). Lineage (NCBI taxonomy): Eukaryota > Metazoa > Chordata > Amphibia > Anura > Myobatrachidae > Pseudophryne > Pseudophryne corroboree. The sequence goes on along the minus strand of NC_086450.1, from coordinate 515,913,711 downwards.
AATCCAGAATCTTAGCCACTTCGTACTCAACTCCTCGTTGAGTTTGGACTTTCGGAGCTGGAGGAAGTGTAGAATGAAACCGATTCAGGATCAGCGGTTTCAACAAGGAAACATGGAATGTCCTGGGAATTTTTAAGAAAGGAGGTAACTGGAGTCTGTAGGCAACAGGATTGATGACTTCTTCAATTTTGAAAGGACCGATGTAACGAGGTGCAAACTTCATGCTGGGAACTCTTAACCTCAAATTCTTAGTAGACAACCACACACGATCACCCACCTTGAGAGCAGGAACCGCTCTACGCTTTTTATCAGCAAACTTCTTGTACCTGAACGATGCTTTGAGCAGAGCCGCTCGGACATTCTTCCAGTTGTTTGCAAACTGACGCAAGGTGATATCCACTGCTGGAACAGAAGTTGCTGGAAGCGGTTGGAATTCAGGAACTTTAGGGTGGAATCCATAGTTAGTGAAGAATGGTGTTGAATAAGATGAGGAATGATATTGGTTGTTATGACAGAACTCGGCCCAGGGAAGTAGTTGAACCCAGTCATCTTGAGAGGAGGACACATAGATGCGGAGGAAGGCCTCCAAGTCCTGATTCACCCTTTCAGTTTGACCATTGGTCTGAGGATGGTAAGCTGTGGAAAACTTTAGCTTGACTTGGAGGACTTGACACAAACTTCGCCAGAATTTGGCTGTGAATTGGACTCCTCGATCTGAGATAATTTCTTCAGAAAGACCGTGGAGTCGGAAGATCTCTTGTATGAACACTTGAGCCAACTTGGAAGCTGACGGAAGACCGGTAAGAGGAATGAAGTGTGCCATCTTGGTGAACCGGTCAACTACCACCCAGATGGTATTGAACTTGTTGCACATAGGCAAGTCCGTAACAAAGTCCATTGATAAATGGGTCCATGGTCGACGGGGAACGGATAATGGAACCAGTTGCCCCGCAGGCGACTGGCGGGATACTTTGTGTTGGGCACACTTTGGGCAAGATGCAATGAACTCCATGACGTCCTTCTTCAGAGTTGGCCACCAATAGGACCTAGAGATAAACTCAAGGTTTTTTTTGGATACCTGTATGTCCGGCAAAACGGGAAGCATGGGCCCAATGCATGAGCTTCTTCCTTAACACCGGCTTCACAAAACTTTTCCCTGGTGGGGGCGTAGAGTCCATCCCTACCGTGGAGAATGCCATCGGATTAATAATAGGATGCTTATCTGAAGACTCTGACGCATTTTCTTGCTCCCATGAGCGGGAAAGGGCATCGGCCTTGCGATTCTGAGAGCCCGGACAGAACTGGAGTTTAAAGTCGAACCTGGAAAAGAAAAGTGCCCATCTGGACTGACGAGGGTTAAGACATTGTGCGCTTTTCAAATATAAAAGATTCTTGTGGTCGAAGTATAGTGATTGAATGAGAAGCTCCCTCCAACAGATATCTCCACTCCTCTAGAGTGAAACAAGATATATGATCACCAATGCGCTAGTCACACATGTTCAAAATAAGGTCGAATTATCTTACATCAAACAATGTTTCCGGAATAATCAACCTCTTTTTTAGAATCCCTCCCAGAATGATCTGGGTGCCGTGCGAGAGAGGACCTTGGTTAGAGATATAGCCTCTTATCCTCACATATGTCTCCACCACAGAGATAGATGTTACCTTTAAATTTTCAAAGATAAACAAACATAGTGCAAGTACAGTCGAATGCAACTTTTGATTTGATGTTTTAATAAATTGCACTCACAATATACAAATAGATAAAAAGCATGTAGACCACTTATAGTGGATATGGATATATGCCAGGCATTCGTGAGGTTACCCTCCCAGATCTCAAATGGGGTGATGTGGATCAGTGGTCCGGATACACTGTACCAACTTGTAGGAAACTGTCACCGCCAGGAATAATCCAAGGAAACACCAGTCACCACGCCTAAAGCTTTTCGGACCTCAGTCCTTCATCAGAGGCATGGTGTCTGGTTTCAAGTATCCCTCTTAAATACCCTAACTTAATTGTCCCATAAGTGTCAGCTGCGGTGGATTCTCCCGCCATGGCGATCCTCCATCCCGTTTTTCGGCGGAAATGGCGTTCGCGGTACTTCCGGCCGGAACCGGAAGTGACGATTGTGCAGTCCAACATGCGTGTCACTCGTTATTCCACCGGAAATTGACCTCTTGCGCTTCACAGAGCGTTCCAAATAGCGGGATTAGTCCAAATAACATTGGTCCATCTTTTTCAGCACCATATAGTGTCCTTCAGAATGTCCATAAATCAGGATAAAATGTCCAGTTTTTACCATATAGTCCATAAAGTGCATACGACAAGTACCCAAAAGACAAAAATATTAAAAACAATTAAAACAATCTAATAAAATTATAAAAACCATTTAAGCTCAAAATCTGAGTTTAGACCATTAGGAATTAAAGAATTTAATTTAAAAATCCATTTCATTTCGGATTTCGCTAAAAAACTCTCTACATCTCGATTTCTCCAGTTTGAGGTAATAGCCTGGATGCCAATAAACATTTTAAGATGCTTAGGGTTACACTGATGTGTTGTTTTAAAGTGCATAGATACCGTATGTGATTCCAACCCCTTTCTAATGTTATACGTGTGTTCGGCAAGACGAGTTTTGAGATTTCTGCTCGTCTTACCGACATAAAAGAGATCACAAGTGCAGGATAAAATGTAAACCACGTTTTTTGTATTGCACGTTATAAAATTAGAGATGGTGAATTTTTCCCCATTTACTTCAAAGTCCTTTTGTTTACTTGGACCTTTCACTGTACGACACATAGTACACATTCCACATCTGTGGAATCCGTGGCTACTGGTACTCGTGCGTTTGGTCACATTAAGTGCACTATGTACCAGTTTATCTTTTAAACTCTTGGCCCTACGATACGTGAAACAGGGTTTGTCAGGTATTTCCTTTCCCAGAACAGGGTCCTCTTTCAATATTTTCCAGTGTTTCCTGAAAATGGATTCTATTTCTTTATGTTGAACCCCATAATTACTTATGAAGTTCCACTTTTGTAATTGACTCCTAGTATCCTTATCCTTTCTATTGTTCCCTTTTAACAATTGTTGTCTGTCAATAGATTCTACCCGTGTTTTAGAGGCCATAATGTCCTCCTTCTTATAACCTTTATCAAGGAACCTTTCACCCATCTCAATAATTTGTTGGTCACATACGGATGTTTCTGTGCAATTACGCTTAACCCTTAAAAATTGTCCATAAGGTATTCCGTCTAACCAGTTTTTGTGGTGTAGGCTACTTCTCTCTATAAAACTATTTGAATCTGTGTCTTTTCTAAATAGTTTAGTGAAGACGGTATTATCTTTCACATAAATACACAGGTCTAAAAATGTAATAGTCGTTTTACTAATTGAAAACGTGAGTTTTACGTTAAAATCATTGATATTAAGATTATTACAAAAGTCTTCAAGTTCTTCAGCTGTTCCGTTCCATATAAATAAAATGTCATCTATAAATCGGCGCCAGGACACCAGACCCGCCGCCAGCTGACCATGATGCCATACCTTCATGGTTTCCCAATAAGCCATAAATAAATTGGCATAACTGGGGGCGAATCTGGTGCCCATGGCGGTGCCAACCATTTGTACATAATAGGAACCCTCAAAATAAAAGTAGTTATTGATTAAAATGAATTTTATACTTTTTAAAACAAATGACTTTATCTCCACTGAGAGTTCAGATTTATCAAGAAAAAAGGAAACTGCTTCCAAACCCTTATTCATCTCAATTATCGTATATAATGTGGAGACGTCAGCACTTATTAAAACAAAATTCTCTCCCCATTGTATTTCCTCAAGTACCTGCAAAACATCATTAGTATCTTTAAGGAAGGAGTTTGTCAATCTCACCAAAGGTTGAAGAAATGAATCAACCACCGCCGACAGGTTAGACGTAATGCTATTCGTTCCTGCCACTATGGGACGTCCAGGTGGATTTTTGGAATCCTTATGGACCTTCGGTAGGGTATAGAAAGTTGGTACCGTTGGGGATGATATATTAATAAACTCTACCTCGGATTTGGTCAGGACCCCACTTTTCAGTGCCTCTTCTGTTAAAATGTTTAATTCTTTTATTATTCTAGCTGTTGGATCTAATTTCAGCTTTCGATATGTCTTGCCATCCTCCAATTGTTTCATAATCCCATCAACATAATCCTCTCTATCCATTAGGACCACTCCTCCCCCTTTATCTGCTTGTTTAATTATTAGACTCTCGTCATCTCTCAGCGATTTTAAAGCTAAAAACTCTTTCTTTGTTAAATTGCACTTAAATTTCTTTTTCTTTTTCATGAGTTCCTGTACTTCATTATTTACTAATTTTCCAAAACACTCTATGTAACAGCCTTTCTGGTGTGACGGGTAAAAAGTGGACTTAGGTTTAAATTTAGTGATACTTATTTCACCCTCTAGTTCACGTTCTTTTCCATCTTTACTTAAAAAGAACCGTTTTACTGTGAGCTTTCTGATGTACTTATTGATATCAACAAAGAAATCAAAGGGATCAACCCTACTTGTTGGGGAGAATTTCAAACCCTTTTTTAATACATTTTCCTCGTCTCTACTCAGATGTCTTTTACTGAGATTAAAGATCTTTGTAGTAGAATTATTTGTGGGTAGGGTCACTTCTTTAACCCTCTTTTTCTTCTTCCCTACCCCTCTCTTGCCCCTCCTTGTTTTCTTAACATTCTTCATCTTTTTTACCACCTTCTTCCCCTCCTCTGATCCTGATCTAAAAAACGAGGTGTCTGTTCTCTAACATTATTCATATGTTCAAACCGATTTCTGCCAACAGGTATCCCAAATTCCTGCTGGGATGGATACTCATTGGTTTGATATCTATTATTTGACCAACCATCATTAGAGTTTCTTTTCTCATATTGATAGGGTCTAACAGGATCATTTTGTTGTCTGGGCTGTCTCCCCCCTCTTTCATTCCTAAAACCATTATTTCGTCGTGTCACTTGTCTCCATTCTGTCTCTATATTCCTATCTTTAAATGGCCTCCTTGATTTTGATATTATTTCCTCAGATCTTTCTACTTGATTTACTACCGTCTGTTTTTCAGACGTGGTACATTCGTTACTTTTCTTATTTTTCATATTAGCTAAATCTCTAAAGAATTTTTTCTGTTTTCGTTCCTTGAGATCTCTAGTTTCTTTATTTAATTTCCTCATTATTTCAATCTCAGCTTCTTTAAAATCCTGAAGATTTTTAAATGGATCTACCAGAATTTTTAAGTTCTCAATCTCTTCTGTTAAAGCTGATAGATGTTTTTTACGCTCCTTCAATATCAATTCTATAAGACTAAAGGAACATTGATCAAGAATTTTATCCCATTCCTCCTTAAAATCGCCATTCTCTTGACCAAAAGATGGTGGTTTCAAGATCTTTAGGCCTTTAGGGATAAGTTTACTGGATTCATATTTTTCTAGGGTAATGATTTCCCACCAAATGCGGTTTTCTTTAAGTACCGCATTTTCTTGTTTTTTTAGAACCGTGCCCAAATCCTCATCAGAAACAGTAACATCTCTTTCATTACAAAAAAGTGTAGGCAATAATTCCCTTCTACTGTCTCTAAAATTGAACATATCGGCAGCAATTAACAGATATTGTGAAGGTACAATTAGCTCAAAAAAGAAATATTTCTGTATATCGCGCCAACTGTGAACAGCAGCTTCAGTGAAAAAAAGGACTCCTCACAAGTCCCCAAACAGTCAACAAAACAAGATATATGATCACCAATGCGCTAGTCACACATGTTCAAAATAAGGTCGAATTATCTTACATCAAACAGTGTTTCCGGAATAATCAACCTCTTTTTTAGAATCCCTCCCAGAATGATCTGGGTGCCGTGCGAGAGAGGACCTTGGTTAGAGATATAGCCTCTTATCCTCACATATGTCTCCACCACAGGGATAGATGTTACCTTTAAATTTTCAAAGATAAACAAACATAGTGCAAGTACAGTCGAATGCAACTTTTGATTTGATGTTTTAATAAATTGCACTCACAATATACAAATAGATGAGCGGGAAAGGGCATCGGCCTTGCGATTCTGAGAGCCCGGACAGAACTGGAGTTTAAAGTCGAACCTGGAAAAGAAAAGTGCCCATCTGGACTGACGAGGGTTAAGACATTGTGCGCTTTTCAAATATAAAAGATTCTTGTGGTCGAAGTATAGTGATTGAATGAGAAGCTCCCTCCAACAGATATCTCCACTCCTCTAGAGCGAGCTTGATGGCTAGCAACTCCTGGTCGCCAATGGCATAGTTGCGCTCAGCGGGGGAGAACTTCCGGGAGAAGAAACTGCAAGGATGTAGATGGCCATCTTTAGCCCTCTGGGATAACACCGCTCCTACTCCAACGGAGGAGGCATCCACCTCTAAGATGAAAGGAGAGTCGATGTCGGGCTGTTTCAGAACTGGTGCAGAGATGAACCGTTGTTTTAATAGATGAAACGCTTGCGTAGCTTCTTCAGACCACTTAGACGGATTAGCACCCTTCTTAGTCATCGCAGTGATAGGCGCCACAATGGTGGAAAAGTCTCGTATAAACTTTCTGTAGTAATTGGCGAACCCTAAGAACCTCTGGACCCCTTTGAGGGTTAAGGGTATTGGCCAATTCTGGATTGCTTGTAGTTTCTCAGGATCCATCTCTAGTCCGGAACCGGACACGATGTAACCTAGAAACGGAATGGATTTGACTTCAAAGACACATTTCTCTAATTTGCAATAGAGATGATTGACACGGAGACGGGACAGAACCTCCTTTACCCAGAAACGATGTTCCTCTAGATTATTGGCAAAGATGAGGATATCATCTAGATAGACCACGACATGGCGGTATAAGATGTCTCTGAAGATCTCATTCACGAAATGCTGGAAGACAGCTGGAGCGTTGCTCAATCCGAAGGGCATGACGAGGTACTCATAATGTCCGTCACGGGTGTTAAAGGCGGTCTTCCACTCGCCACCCTCACGGATCCGGATGAGATTGTATGCACCTCTTAAGTCCAACTTTGTAAAGATGGTGGCTCCGCTAACTCTATCAAAGAGCTCAGTAATCAGGGGTAAAGGATAGCGGTTCTTGATGGTAATGTCGTTCAAACCTCTGTAGTCAATGCACGGTCGCAGACCACCATCTTTTTTCTTTACGAAAAAGAAGCCTGCGCCGGCTGGAGAGGAGGAAGGTCGGATGAACCCCTTCGCTAGGTTCTCTTTAATGTATTCCTCCATGGAATGCGTCTCAGGCAGAGAAAACGGATAAGTTCGGCCTCGAGGTGGAACCTTCCCTGGAACGAGATCAATCGGGCAGTCCCATTCTCTATGAGGAGGAAGGATATCAGCAGAAGCTTTACTGAACACATCCGTGAAATCTTGATATGGAGGAGGTGGAACATTAGACGACCTGGAGGAGGAAGAACAAACAGGCAATACTTTAAACAAACATGTCTCAGCACAGGAGGGATCCCATGCCAGAATCTGCGTAGTCGTCCAGTCAATTGATGGATTGTGGAGACGGAGCCATGGAAGGCCCAGAACCACTGGATGTGTGGCTCTTGGAATCACTAGAAAAGAGATGAATTCAGAATGAAGAACTCCCACTCTCAGACGAACTGGTAGAGTCCTTAGAGTAATAACTGTGTCAAAAATCTTGCTGCCATCCACGGCAGTTAAGGAGATGGACGAAGGAAGTCTCTCGGTGGGTAGGGACCACCGTTTAACATAGGCTTCGGTTATGAAATTCCCAGCTGCTCCGGAATCAAGGAGGGCAATGACGTTCCTGTAACGTTGAGCAATTTGGAGCGAGACTGGGAAATTACAATCATGAGGTGATGGAGAGGAGATCATTACTCCTAGCCGGCCCTCTCCTTGGCGAGCTAGGATTTGGAGTTTCCCGGACGTTTGGGACAGGCATTGATGGTGTGAGACGGAGCTGCACAGTAAAGACAAAGAGACTCAGAAAGACGTCTTCGGCGCTCAGCAGGAGTTAGAGGGGAACGACCAATTTGCATAGGCTCATCTTTGGATGGTGACAGTTGGCGAGGAGGAGGAGCAGAAGATTTTGGAGCAGATGATCTTCCACGCTCAGTTGCTCTTTCTCTGAAACGTAAATCAACTTTCGTGCAGAGTGAGATTAGCTCATCTAACTTAGAAGGCAAGTCTCTGGTAGCTAACTCATCCTTAATACGCTCAGATAAGCCATGCCAGAATGCAGCATACAGGGCCTCGTCGTTCCATGCCAGTTCGGATGCCAGGATCTGGAACTGTATAAGATACTGTCCTACAGTACGCGATCCCTGGCGTAAATGGAGAATCTCAGATGAAGCTGAAGTTAAGCGGCCTGGCTCGTCGAAGATACGCCTGAATGTTGACACAAAATCAGTGTAGGAGGACAGCAGGGTATCAGACCTCTCCTATAACGGTGATGCCCAATCAAGGGCTGAGCCACTGAGAAGAGAAATAATGTAGGCAATGTTAGTACGGTCACTGGGAAAACTGCCAGGTTGTAGCTCAAAATGAATCTCACACTGGTTGAGAAATCCCCTGCAGAATCTTGGAGATCCGTCAAATTTTGCTGGCGTTGGAAGATGAAGACGTGGAGCAGAAATGGGTAAGGTGGGTGGGGTTATAGCTGGAGTCACTGTGGGTGACGCACTGGACGCGCCTGATCCACGGAGGGTTGTCTGAATCCCATCCAGCCGAGTAGAGAGATCCTGGAGACAGCGGATGATGTGGCCCTGTGCAGCCTCCTGATGTTCAAGTCGGGCTGCCAGTTCTTGCATCGGCCTAGCCGCTTGATCCTGGTCTCTGGCTGGATACATATGGTCAGTGCTTACTGTCACAACTGAGGGCCTGAGCTGACGGGAGGCAGCCTCAGTTGTAGGGGCTGAGGTGTAGTGGAACCTGGGAGGTTGTATCAGACCCCTAGACATGTAAGGTACATGTAAGAAGATTGCCCGAAGGCGTGACCACGACAACCAGGATAAAAGTCAATGATGTTTATTTGACATACTCCATGTATCACAGCAGCAATAAAAGAGAAACATAAAATCAGCAGTTTAAATGACACAGTTCCTGGGTACTACAGGAGGGCAAGGGCCACAGGGCTCTGGTAGTATGAGACAGTTCTTATTATCCTCTAGGTGGAAAGTCCTTACCAGGCCCGTCTGTAGTAATGGAGATAGCCCAGGATTGTACCAGCTGGTGTTCTAGGAAAAGCTGGGCTGCTGTAGATAAAATAGCTGCTGTGGGTACTGGTTGAAACCAGACAGATGAAATGCACGGAGTGGGTTGCTGGATAGAACCAGCCAAATAATAAATGAAGCTTGAGAGTGATGAAATATGATGGATATATGGAGCTTGAGAGCGGTGAAACAAATAGTACCGATGGTGAGTGGTAATCTGCAGAAATGGTACCGGCACTTTAAGAAGAGCTGATCTCTGCTGGAAGCAGGTAAATCTGTAGCTGGAAACAGATGAGTCCCAGAGGACTGGAGAGTCAGGCTGCACCGCAGGTGGTAGACTGGGGCGGGTCTCTTTAGTGGAGGTTTGGAGATGGAAACTGGAACCTGGAAAACAACCACAGGAGAAAGAGACAAACTGGAACTAGGTTTGACAACCAAAGCACTGACGCCTTCCTTGCTCAGGCACAGAATATTTATACCTGCAGCAAGGAAGGGATTGGCTAGGCAATTATGCAGATTACAATGGTAACAACAGATTGGTGGAAATGAACAGGTGACAGAATCCAACATGGCTGCGCCTTGGAGGAAAGATTGGTTTGGTAATCCATGTGGGAACTTTGCAACAATGGCGGCGTCGGCCACAATAGATAGGAGACGCCAGACTGATGAGTGCACATTAGAACCACGCGGGCACAGCGGAGGCCGCGGCTGACGTAAGCGCCACTCTGACATTCTGCATGCAGAAACTCAGGGACGGCGGCGGAGGCCGCGGGAGATGCCATTCCGGATGTAAACATGGCGCCGCTGTGACAGCGTCTCAGAGTGACAGGAGAGGAGGCAGGAATGTGGACATCAGTATAACAGATGAGATCCGGTCCTGGAGCGCTGAGCCAGCCTTAGGAGGCAGCTGAAAGGTAAGTAATGGCGTCCAGATACCCGGATCGTGACAGCACCCATACATCTCATACTGCACCAACACTCTGAGGAGAGGAGCCTGGTGGATCATTGCCCTCTGAATGCTCCCATACACCTCATACTGCACCAATACCCTGAGGAGAGGAGCCTGGTGGATCATTGCCCTCTGAATGCTCCCATACACCTCATACTGCACCAACACCCTGAGGAGAGGAGCCTAGTGGATCATTGCCCACTGAGTGCTCCCATATACCTCATACTGCATCAACACCCTGAGGAGAGGAGCCGGGCAAATCATTGTCCTCTGAGTGCTCCCATACACCTCATACTGCACCAACATAGCCTGAGAGCAGCCGGGCGAATCATTGCCCTATGAATGCTCCCATACATCTCATACTGCACCAACACTCTGAGGAGAGGAGTCTGGTGGATCATTGTCCTCTGAATGCTCCCATACACCTCATACTGCACCAACACCCTGAGGAGAGGAGCCTGGTGGATCATTGCCCACTGAGTGCTCCAATACACCTCATACTGCACCAACACCCTGAGGAGAGGAGCCTGGTGGATCATTGCCCTCTGAGTGCTCCAATACACCTCATACTGCACCATCATAGCCTGAGGAGAGGAGCCTGGTGGATCATTGCCCACTGAGTGCTCCAATACACCTCATACTGCACCAACACCCTGAGGAGAGGAGCCTGGTGGATCATTGCCCACTGAGTGCTCCCATATACCTCATACTGCGCCAACACCCTGAGTAGAGGAGCCTGGTGGATCATTGCCCACTGAGTGCTCCCATATACCTCATACTGCGCCAACACCCTGAGGAGAGGAGCCTGGTGGATCATTGCCCTCTGAGTGCTCCCATACACCTCATACTGCACCAACTCCCTGAGGAGAGCAGCCTGGTGGATCATTGCCCACCGAGTCCTCCAATACACCTCATACTGCACCAACACCCTGAGAAGAGGAGCCTGGTGGATCATTGCCCACTAAGTGCTCCAATACACCTCATACTGCACCAACTCCCTGAGGAGAGGAGCCTGGTGGATCATTGCCCTCTGAGTGCTCCCATACACCTCATACTGCGCCAACACCCTCAGGAGAGGAGCCTGGTGGATCATTGCCTACTGAGTGCTCCCATATACCTCATACTGCGCCAACACCCTGAGTAGAGGAGCCTGGTGGATCATTGCCCACTGAGTGCTCCCATACATCTCATACTGCACCAACATAGCCTGAGGAGAGGAGCCTGGTGGATCATTGCCCACTGAGTGCTCCCATACATCTCATACTGCACCAACACTCTGAGGAGAGGAGCCTGGTGGATCATTGCCCTCTGAATGCTCCCATACACCTCATACTGCACCAATACCCTGAGGAGAGGAGCCTGGTGGATCATTGCCCTCTGAATGCTCCCATACACCTCATACTGCACCAACACCCTGAGGAGAGGAGCCTAGTGGATCATTGCCCACTGAGTGCTCCCATATACCTCATACTGCATCAACACCCTGAGGAGAGGAGCCGGGCAAATCATTGTCCTCTGAGTGCTCCCATACACCTCATACTGCACCAACATAGCCTGAGAGCAGCCGGGCGAATCATTGCCCTATGAATGCTCCCATACATCTCATACTGCACCAACACTCTGAGGAGAGGAGTCTGGTGGATCATTGTCCTCTGAATGCTCCCATACACCTCATACTGCACCAACACCCTGAGGAGAGGAGCCTGGTGGATCATTGCCCTCTGAATGCTCCCATACACCTCATACTGCACCAACACCCTGAGGAGAGGAGCCTGGTGGATCATTGCCCTCTGAATGCTCCAATACACCTCATACTGCACCAACACCCTGAGGAGAGAAGCCTGGTGGATCATTGCCCTCTGAGTGCTCCCATATACCTCATACTGCACCAACACCCTGAGGAGAGGAGCCTGGTGGATCATTGCCCAATTAGTGCTCCCATACACCTCATACTGCACCAACACCCTGAGGAGAGGAGCCTGGTGGATCATTGCCCACTGAGTGCTCCCATACACCTCATACTGCACCAACACCCTGAGGAGAGGAGCCGGGCAAATCATTGCCCTCTGAGTGCTCCCATACACCTCATACTGCACCAACATAGCCTGAGACCAGCCGGACGAATCATTGCCCTCTGAATGCTCCCATACATCTCATACTGCACCAACACACTGAGGAGAGGAGCCTGGTGGATCATTGCCCTCTGAGTTCTCCCTGACACCTCATACTGCACCAACACCCTGAGGAGAGGAGCCTAGTGGATCATTGCCCACTGAGTGCTCCAATACACCTCATACTGCACCAACACCCTAAAGAGAGGAGCCTGGTGGATCACTGCCCACTGAGTGCTCCAATACATCTCATACTGCACCAACACCCTGGGGAGAGGAGCCTGGTGGATCATTGCCCACTGAGTGCTCCAATACACCTCATACTGCACCAACACACTGAGGAGAGGAGCCTGGTGGATCATTGCCCACTGAGTGCTCCAATACACCTCATACTGCACCAACACCCTGAGAAGAGGAGCCTGGTGGATCATTGCCCTTGGAGTGCTCCCATACACCTCATACTGCACCAACATAGCATGAGAGCAGGCGGGCGAATCACTGCCCTCTGAGTGCTCCCATACACCTCAAACTGCACCAACACCCTGAGGAGAGGAGCCTGGTGGATCATTGCCCACTGAGTGCTCCCATATACCTCATACTGCACCAACACCCTGAGGAGAGGAGCCTGGTGGATCATTGCCCTCTAAGTGCTCCAATACCCCACATACTGCGCCAACACCCTGAGGAGAGGAGCCGGGCAAATCATTGTCCTGTGAGTGCTCCCATACACCTCATACTGCACCAACATAGCCTGAGAGCAGCCGGGCGAATCATTGCCCTATGAATGCTCCCATACATCTCATACTGCACCAACACTCTGAGGAGAGGAGTCTGGTTGATCATTGTCCTCTGAATGCTCCCATACACCTCATACTGCACCAACACCCTGAGGAGAGGAGCCTGGTGGATCATTGCCCACTGAGTGCTCCAATACACCTCATGCTGCACCAACAACCTGAGGAGAGGAGCCTGGTGGATCATTGCCCACTGAGTGCTCCCATACATCTCATACTGCACCAACACTCTGAGGAGAGGAGCCTGGTGGATCATTGCCCTCTGAATGCTCCCATACACCTCATACTGCACCAACACCCTGAGGAGAGGAGCCTGGTGGATCATTGCCCTCTGAATGCTCCCATACACCTCATACTGCACCAACACCCTGAGGAGAGGAGCCTGGTGGATCATTGCCCACTGAGTGCTCCCATACACCTCATACTGCACCAACATAGCCTGAGAGCAGCCGGGCGAATCATTGCCCTATGAATGCTCCCATACATCTCATACTGCACCAACACTCTGAGGAGAGGAGTCTGGTGGATCATTGTCCTCTGAATGCTCCCATACACCTCATACTGCACCAACACCCTGAGGAGGGGAGCCTGGTGGATCATTGCCCTCTGAATGCTCCCATACACCTCATACTGCACCAACACCCTGAGGAGAGGAGCCTAGTGGATCATTGCCCACTGAGTGCTCCCATACACCTTATACTGCACCAACACCCTGAGGAGAAAAGCCTGGTGGATCATTGCCCTCTTAGTGCTCCCATATACCTCATACTGCACCAACACCCTGAGGAGAGGAGCCTGGTGGATCATTGCCCACTGAGTGCTCCCATATACCTCATACTGCACCAACACCCTGAGGAGAGGAGCCGGGCAAATCATTGCCCTCTGAGTGCTCCCATACACCTCATACTGCACCAACATAGCCTGAGAGCAGCCGGGCGAATCATTGCCCTCTGAATGCTCCCATACATCTCATACTGCACCAACACTCTGAGGAGAGGAGCCTGGTGGATCATTGCCCTCTGAATGCTCCCATACACCTCATACTGCACCAACACCCTGAGGAGAGGAGCCTGGTGGATCATTGCCCTCTGAATGCTCCCATACACCTCATACTGCACCAACACCCTGAGGAGAGGAGCCTAGTGGATTATTGCCCACTGAGTGCTCCCATACACCTTATACTGCACCAACACCCTGAGGAGAGAAGCCTGGTGGATCATTGCCCTCTGAGTGCTCCCATATACCTCATACTGCACCAACACCCTGAGGAGAGGAGCCTGGTGGATCATTGCCCACTGAGTGCTCCCATACACCTCATACTGCACCAACACCCTGAGGAGAGGAGCCTGGTGGATCATTGCCCACTGAGTGCTCTCATATATCTCATACTGCACCAACACCCTGAGGAGAGGAGCCTGGTGGATCATTGCCCTCTGAATGCTCCCATACACCTCATACTGCACCAACACCCTGAGGAGAGGAGCCTGGTGGATCATTGCCCTCTGAATGCTCCCATACACCTCATACTGCACCAACACCCTGAGGAGAGGAGCCTAGTGGATCATTGCCCACTGAGTGCTCCCATATACCTCATACTGCACCAACACCCTGAGGAGAGGAGCCGGGCAAATCATTGCCCTCTGAGTGCTCCCATACACCTCATACTGCACCAACATAGCCTGAGAGCAGCCGGGCGAATCATTGCCCTCTGAATGCTCCCATACATCTCATACTGCACCAACACTCTGAGGAGAGGAGCCTGGTGGATCATTGCCCTCTGAATGCTCCCATACACCTCATACTGCACCAACACCCTGAGGAGAGGAGCCTGGTGGATCATTGCCCTCTGAATGCTCCCATACACCTCATACTGCACCAACACCCTGAGGAGAGGAGCCTAGTGGATCATTGCCCACTGAGTGCTCCCATATACCTCATACTGCACCAACACCCTGAGTAGAAGAGCCGGGCAAATCATTGTCCTCTGAGTGCTCCCATACACCTCATACTGCACCAACATAGCCTGAGAGCAGCCGGGCGAATCATTGCCCTATGAATGCTCCCATACATCTTATACTGCACCAACACTCTGAGGAGAGGAGTCTGGTGGATCATTGTCCTCTGAATGCTCCCATACACCTCATACTGCACCAACACCCTGAGGAGAGGAGCCTGGTGGATCATTGCCCTCTGAATGCTCCTATACACCTCATACTGCACCAACACCCTGAGGAGAGGAGCCTAGTGGATCATTGCCCACTGAGTGCTCCCATACACCTTATACTGCACCAACACCCTGAGGAGAGAAGCCTGGTGGATCATTGCCCTCTGAGTGCTCCCATATACCTCATACTGCACCAACACCCTGAGGAGAGGAGCCTGGTGGATCATTGCCCACTGAGTGCTCCC
The DNA here is from genome assembly GCF_028390025.1 of Pseudophryne corroboree. NCBI lineage: Eukaryota > Metazoa > Chordata > Amphibia > Anura > Myobatrachidae > Pseudophryne > Pseudophryne corroboree. The sequence goes on along the minus strand of NC_086450.1, from coordinate 515,898,218 downwards.
ATACACCTCATACTGCACCAACACCCTGAGGAGAGGAGCCTGGTGGATCATTGCCCACTGAGTGCTCTCATATATCTCATACTGCACCAACACCCTGAGGAGAGGAGCCTGGTGGATCATTGCCCTCTGAATGCTCCCATACACCTCATACTGCACCAACACCCTGAGGAGAGGAGCCTGGTGGATCATTGCCCTCTGAATGCTCCCATACACCTCATACTGCACCAACACCCTGAGGAGAGGAGCCTGGTGGATCATTGCCCTCTGAATGCTCCCATACACCTCATAATGCACCAACACCCTGAGGAGAGGAGCCTAGTGGATCATTGCCCACTGAGTGCTCCTATATAGCTCATACTGCACCAACACCCTGAGGAGAGGAGCCGGGCAAATCATTGCCCTCTGAGTGCTCCCATACACCTCATACTGCACCAACATAGCCTGAGAGCAGCCGGGCGAATCATTGCCCTCTGAATGCTCCCATACATCTCATACTGCACCAACACTCTGAGGAGAGGAGCCTGGTGGATCATTGCCCTTTGAATGCTCCCATACACCTCATACTGCACCAACACCCTGAGGAGCGGAGCCTGGTGGATCATTGCCCTCTGAATGCTCCCATACACCTCATACTGCACCAACACCCTGAGGAGAGGAGCCTGGTGGATCATTGCCCACTGAGTGCTCCCATATACCTCATACTGCACCAACACCCTGAGGAGAGGACCCGGGCAAATCATTGCCCTCTGAGTGCTCCCATACACCTCATACTGCACCAACATAGCCTGAGAGCAGCCGGGCGAATCATTGCCCTATGAATGCTCCCATACATCTCATACTGCACCAACACTCTGAGGAGAGGAGTCTGGTGGATCATTGTCCTCTGAATGCTCCCATACACCTCATACTGCACCAACACCCTGAGGAGAGGAGCCTGGTGGATCATTGCCCTCTGAATGCTCCTATACACCTCATACTGCACCAACACCCTGAGGAGAGGAGCCTAGTGGATCATTGCCCACTGAGTGCTCCCATACACCTTATACTGCACCAACACCCTGAGGAGAGAAGCCTGGTGGATCATTGCCCTCTGAGTGCTCCCATATACCTCATACTGCACCAACACCCTGAGGAGAGGAGCCTGGTGGATCATTGCCCACTGAGTGCTCCCATACACCTCATACTGCACCAACACCCTGAGGAGAGGAGCCTGGTGGATCATTGCCCACTGAGTGCTCTCATATATCTCATACTGCACCAACACCCTGAGGAGAGGAGCCTGGTGGATCATTGCCCTCTGAATGCTCCCATACACCTCATACTGCACCAACACCCTGAGGAGAGGAGCCTGGTGGATCATTGCCCTCTGAATGCTCCCATACACCTCATACTGCACCAACACCCTGAGGAGAGGAGCCTGGTGGATCATTGCCCTCTGAATGCTCCCATACACCTCATACTGCACCAACACCCTGAGGAGAGGAGCCTAGTGGATCATTGCCCACTGAGTGCTCCCATATACCTCATACTGCACCAACACCCTGAGGAGAGGAGCCGGGCAAATCATTGCCCTCTGAGTGCTCCCATACACCTCATACTGCACCAACATAGCCTGAGAGCAGCCGGGCGAATCATTGCCCTATGAATGCTCCCATACATCTCATACTGCACCAACACTCTGAGGAGAGGAGCCTGGTGGATCATTGTCCTCTGAATGCTCCCATACACCTCATACTGCACCAACACCCTGAGGAGAGGAGCCTAGTGGATCATTGCCCACTGAGTGCTCCCATATACCTCATACTGCATCAACACCCTGAGGAGAGGAGCCGGGCAAATCATTGTCCTCTGAGTGCTCCCATACACCTCATACTGCACCAACATAGCCTGAGAGCAGCCGGGCGAATCATTGCCCTCTGAATGCTCCCATACATCTCATACTGCACCAACACTGAGGAGAGGAGCCTGGTGGATCATTGCCCTCTGAATGCTCCCATACACCTCATACTGCACCAACACCCTGAGGAGAGGAGCCTGGTGGATCATTGCCCTCTGAATGCTCCCATACACCTCATACTGCACCAACACCCTGAGGAGAGGAGCCTGGTGGATCATTGCCCACTGAGTGCTCCCATATACCTCATACTGCGCCAACACCCTGAGGAGAGAAGCCTGGTGGATCATTGCCCACTGAGTGCTCCTATATAGCTCATACTGCACCAACACCCTGAGGAGAGGACCCGGGCAAATCATTGCCCTCTGAGTGCTCCCATACACCTCATACTGCACCAACATAGCCTGAGAGCAGCCGGGCGAATCATTGCCCTATGAATGCTCCCATACATCTCATACTGCACCAACACTCTGAGGAGAGGAGCCTGGTGGATCATTGCCCTCTGAATGCTCCCATACACCTCATACTGCACCAACACCCTGAGGAGAGGAGCCTGGTGGATCATTGCCCTCTGAATGCTCCCATACACCTCATACTGCACCAATACCCTGAGGAGAGGAGCCTGGTGGATCATTGCCCACTGAGTGCTCCCATATACCTCATACTGCACCAACACCCTGAGGAGAGGACCCGGGCAAATCATTGCCCTCTGAGTGCTCCCATACACCTCATACTGCACCAACATAGCCTGAGAGCAGCCGGGCGAATCATTGCCCTATGAATGCTCCCATACATCTCATACTGCACCAACACTCTGAGGAGAGGAGTCTGGTGGATCATTGTCCTCTGAATGCTCCCATACACCTCATACTGCACCAACACCCTGAGGAGAGGAGCCTGGTGGATCATTGCCCTCTGAATGCTCCTATACACCTCATACTGCACCAACACCCTGAGGAGAGGAGCCTAGTGGATCATTGCCCACTGAGTGCTCCCATACACCTTATACTGCACCAACACCCTGAGGAGAGAAGCCTGGTGGATCATTGCCCTCTGAGTGCTCCCATATACCTCATACTGCACCAACACCCTGAGGAGAGGAGCCTGGTGGATCATTGCCCACTGAGTGCTCCCATACACCTCATACTGCACCAACACCCTGAGGAGAGGAGCCTGGTGGATCATTGCCCACTGAGTGCTCTCATATATCTCATACTGCACCAACACCCTGAGGAGAGGAGCCTGGTGGATCATTGCCCTCTGAATGCTCCCATACACCTCATACTGCACCAACACCCTGAGGAGAGGAGCCTGGTGGATCATTGCCCTCTGAATGCTCCCATACACCTCATACTGCACCAACACCCTGAGGAGAGGAGCCTGGTGGATCATTGCCCTCTGAATGCTCCCATACACCTCATACTGCACCAACACCCTGAGGAGAGGAGCCTAGTGGATCATTGCCCACTGAGTGCTCCCATTAACCTCATACTGCACCAACACCCTGAGGAGTGGAGCCGGGCAAATCATTGCCCTCTGAGTGTTCCCATACACCTCATACTGCACCAACATAGCCTGAGAGCAGCCGGGCGAATCATTGCCCTCTGAATGCTCCCATACATCTCATACTGCACCAACACTCTGAGGAGAGGAGCCTGGTGGATCATTGCCCTCTGAATGCTCCCATACACCTCATACTGCACCAACACCCTGAGGAGAGGAGCCTGGTGGATCATTGCCCTCTGAATGCTCCCATACACCTCATACTGCACCAACACCCTGAGGAGAGGAGCCTAGTGGATCATTGCCCACTGAGTGCTCCCATACACCTTATACTGCACCAACACCCTGAGGAGAGAAGCCTGGTGGATCATTGCCCTCTGAGTGCTCCCATATACCTCATACTGCACCAACACCCTGAGGAGAGGAGCCTGGTGGATCATTGCCCACTGAGTGCTCCCATACACCTCATACTGCACCAACACCCTGAGGAGAGGAGCCTGGTGGATCATTGCCCACTGAGTGCTCTCATATATCTCATACTGCACCAACACCCTGAGGAGAGGAGCCTGGTGGATCATTGCCCACTGAGTGCTCCCATACATCTCATACTGCACCAAAACCCTGAGGACAGGAGCCTCGTGGATCATTGCCCACTGAGTGCTCCCATACACCTCATACTGCACCAACACCCTGAGGAGAGGAGCCTGGTGGATCATTGCCCTCTGAGTGCTCCAATACATCTCATACTGCACCAACACCCTGAGAAGAGGAGCCTGGTGGATCATTGCCCTTGGAGTGCTCCAATACACCTCATACTGCACCAACACCCTGAGGAGAGGAGCCTGGTGGATCATTGCCCACTGAGTGCTCCCATATACCTCATACTGCGCCAACACCCTGAGGAGAGGAGCCTGGTGGATCATTGCCCACTGAGTGCTCCCATATACCTCATACTGCGCCAACACCCTGAGGAGAGGAGCCTGGTGGATCATTGCCCTCTGAGTGCTCCCATACACCTCATACTGCACCAACACCCTGAGGAGAGGAGTCTGGTGGATCATTGTCCTCTGAATGCTCCCATACACCTCATACTGCACCAACACCCTGAGGAGAGGAGCCTGGTGGATCATTGCCCTCTGAATGCTCCCATACACCTCATACTGCACCAACACCCTGAGGAGAGGAGCCTAGTGGATCACCTTATACTGCACCAACACCCTGAGGAGAGAAGCCTGGTGGACCATTGCCCTCTGAGTGCTCCAATACACCTCATACTGCACCAACACCCTGAGGAGAGGAGCCTGGTGGATCATTACCCACTGAGTGCTCTCATATATCTCATACTGCACCAACACCCTGAGGAGAGGAGCCTGGTGGATCATTGCCCACTGAGTGCTCCCATACACCTCATACTGCACCAACACCCTGAGGAGAGGAGCCTGGTGGATCATTACCCACTGAGTGCTCTCATATATCTCATACTGCACCAACACCCTGAGGAGAGGAGCCTGGTGGATCATTGCCCACTGAGTGCTCCCATACACCTCATACTGCACCAACACCCTGAGGAGAGGAGCCGGGCAAATCATTGCCCTCTGAGTGCTCCCATACACCTCATTTTTTTTTTTTTTTCACTTGAAGCCCGAGGTGCGGTGCTTCATCACCCAGTGTCTGTGCCAAACGTGCTGGGGGCATAGGTACTTGGACCCTCTCCCAAAGGAGAAGGGCCCCGTTACTCCCCTACCCCTCAGAGCCAAAAAGCCTACTGAGGGGAAAAAGGGACTGTGGGTCCCCCCTTGCCGAAGCGCAGAGGGACCCTCGTGTGTCCCCAGGGTTGGCCGAAGCTTCCCCCTGGGTACCGAAAACTGCGTCTGGTCCTCCCCCCGTGGGGAGGACCTCAGCAACGAAGGAGAGTGGGTGGCCCATATGGGTCTTACCTAAACCCCAAAACGAAAAACGTGTACGTGACAAACTAAACAAAAATAAGTGCTGTGCGTATATAAATAAATAAGCCCCAGCCAGAAGGCCGGGGAGGGGGTATAAAAAATTGTCCTTGCCCTAGCCAAAAGGCCAGGGCAAAGGATAAGGTGCAACAGAAGTTGGGATGTGACAGTGCTAGTGCTCTCAAAGTGCATAGGCGTCCCGCACCAGTGCAAATTAAGGCACCCATAGGGTTTTCACCCTAAGGGCACATGTCACCTCGAGCTTCGAAGCAGCTCCCGGCCTCTCAGCCAGACCAAGCTTCATACCTGCTCTATGCCAGGGTCAACCCCCAGTACGAGAGTAGATACTAAACCAGGCTGTTCCCGATCCAACGTAAGGTACTGTTAGATCTTACGAAGTAGGGATACATCCGCCCAGTTTTTCTCCGCTCTCGACCAGGGGCCCGCCACACCCCAGCACGGTACTCCACAGGATGTTTCTCCATTCCACATCTAGGAACCTCTCACGCTCCTAGTGTAGGAACAGGTACTCCACACTGTGTTTCTCTACCGCAGATACTACACCAGGCCGTTCCCTATACATCGTAGGAGTCCTTCCTTCCCCCACGAGTAGGGATAACCGTCCCGGTGATTCTCCACTGATAAGAACAGATACTGTCACAACTGAGGGCCTGAGCTGACGGGAGGCAGCCTTAGTTGTAGGGGCTGAGATGTACCGGAACCTGGGAGGTTGTATCAGACCCCTGGACATGTAAGTAACATGAATAATAACTGCCCGAAGGCGTGACCACGACAACTTGGATAAAAGTCAATGATGTTTATTATGACAACTCCGCAACACAGCAGCAGTAAAAGAAAACGTAAAAGTCAGCAAAGAATAAATACAGTTCCTGGGTACTACAGGATGGCAGGAGCCACAGGGCACTGGTAGTGTGAGATAGTTCTTATGATCTTCTAGATGGAAAGTCCTTACCAGGCCCGACTGTAGCAATGGAGATAACCCAGGATTGTGCCAGCTGGTGTTCCAGGAAAAGCTGGGTTGCTGAAGGTAAAACAGCTGCTGTGGATACTGGCTGGAACCAGACTGTTGTTAGCACGGAGTGGATACTGGCTGGAACCAGTTAAATAATAGATGAACTTGGGAGCGATGAAATATGAACTGAAATGTAGAACTTGAGAGCGGAGAAATAATAATACCGGTGGAGAGTGGTAAAGTGTAGAAAGGACACCGGCCCTTTAAGGGAAGCTGTACTCTGCTGAAAGCTGAGCTGGAAGCAGGTAATGTTGTAGCTGGAAACAGATGAATCCACAATGGATTGGAGAGTCAGGCTACACCGCAGGTGGAATGCTGGTGCGGGTCTCTATGGTGGAAGTCTTGAGACAGGAGCTGGAACCTGGAAGACAATCACAGGAGAGAGACAAACAGGAACTAGGTTTGACAACCAAAGCACTGACGCCTTCCTTGCTCAGGCACAGTGTATTTATACCTGCAGCAAGGAAGGGATTGGCTAGGCAATTATGCAGATTAACAATACTGACAACAGATTGGAGGAAATGATCAGCTGACAGAATCCAAGATGGCTGCGCCCATGCAGACACTTGGAGGGAAGTTTGGTTTGTAATCCATGTGGTAATGAAAACAGTAATGGCGGCGCCGGCCACTGGAGACAGGAGACGCCAGGCTGACAAGTGCACATCCAACCACGCGGACACAGCGGAGGCCGCGGCTGACGTAATCGCCACTCTGACACTCTGCATGCAGAAGCTCAGGGACGGCGGCGGAGGCCGCGGGAGACGCCATGCCAGATGTAATAAGGCGTTACTGTGACAGCGTCTCAGAGAGACAGGAGAGGATGCAGGAATGTGAACATTAGGATAACAGATGGGATCCGGTCCTGGAGCGCTGAGCCAGCCTTAGGAGGCATCTGATGGGTAAGAAATGGCGTCCAGATACCCGGATCGTGACAGCACCCCCCCCTTTAGGAGTGGCCCCAGGACACTTCTTTGGCTTTTGAGGAAACTTGGAATGGAATCTCCGGACCAAGGCAGGAGCATGGACATCAGAAGCATTGGTCCATGAACGTTCCTCAGGGCCGTAACCCTTCCAGTCAATAAGATACTGTAGTTGACCGTAACGGTGACGTGAGTCCAGGATTTTGGCCACTTCATACTCAACGCCTCGTTGAGTTTGGACTTTCGGAGTAGGAGGAAGTGAGGAATGAAACCGATTCAAGATCAGCGGTTTCAACAGGGAAACATGGAATGTCCTGGGTATTTTTAAGAAGGGAGGCAACTGGAGTCTGTAAGCAACAGGATTGATGACTTGTTCAATCTTGAAAGGACCGATATAGCGAGGTGCAAACTTCATACTGGGAACTCTTAACCTCAAATTCTTCGTGGATAACCATACCCGATCACCCACCTTGAGAGCAGGAACTGCTCGACGCTTCTTATCCGCAAACTTCTTGTACCTGAACGATGCCTTGAGCAGAGCTGATCGTACGCTCTTCCAGATATTGGCAAACTGATGCAAGGTGATATCCACTGCGGGAACAGAAGTTGCTGGAAGCGGTTGGAACTCAGGGACTTTAGGGTGGAATCCAAAGTTGGTGAAGAATGGTGTTGAAGAAGATGAAGAATGATACTGGTTGTTATGACAGAACTCGGCCCAGGGAAGTAATTGAACCCAGTCATCTTGAGAGGAGGACACATAGATGCGGAGGAAGGCCTCCAAGTCCTGATTCACCCTCTCGGTTTGACCATTGGTCTGAGGATGGTAAGCCGTGGAAAACTTTAGCTTGACTTGGAGGACTTGACATAAACTTCGCCAGAATTTGGCTGTGAATTGAACTCCTCGATCTGAGATAATTTCTTCAGGAAGACCGTGGAGTCGGAAGATCTCTTGTATGAATACTTGAGCCAACTTGGAAGCTGACGGAAGACCGGTGAGAGGAATGAAGTGTGCCATCTTGGTGAACCGGTCAACTACCACCCAGATGGTATTGAACTTGTTGCACATGGGTAAGTCTGTAATGAAATCCATCGACAAGTGGGTCCATGGTCGACGGGGAACGGATAGTGGAACCAGTTGCCCCGCAGGCGACTGGCGGGATACTTTATGTTGGGCACACTTTGGGCAAGATGCAATAAACTCCAAGACGTCTTTTTTCAGAGTTGGCCACCAATAGGACCTAGAGATAAACTCCAGGGTTTTTTGGATACCTGTATGTCCGGCAAAACGGGAAGCATGGGCCCAATGCATGAGCTTCTTCCTTAGCATCGGCTTCACAAAACTTTTCCCTGATGGGGGCGTAGAGTCCATCCCTACCGTGGAGAATGCCAACGGATTTATAATAGGATGCTTGTCTGAAGACTCTGACTCATTTTCTTGCTCCCATGAGCGGGAAAGGGCATCGGCCTTGCGATTCTGAGAGCCCGGACAGAACTGGAGTTTAAAGTCGAACCTGGAAAAGAAAAGTGCCCATCTGGCCTGACGAGGGTTGAGACATTGTGCGCCCTTCAGGTATAAAAGGTTCTTGTGGTCTGTAAGTATGGTGATTAAATGAGAAGCTCCCTCCAACAGATACCTCCACTCTTCTAGAGCGAGCTTGATGGCTAGCAACTCCTGGTCGCCAATGGCATAGTTGCGCTCAGCTGGGGAGAACTTCCGGGAGAAGAAACTGCAAGGATGTAAATGGCCATCTTTAGCCCTCTGAGATAACACCGCTCCTACTCCAACGGAGGAGGCATCCACCTCTAGGATGAAAGGAGAGTCGATGTCCGGCTGTTTCAGGACAGGCGCAGAGATGAACCTCTGTTTTAAAAGATGAAAAGCTTGCATGGCTTCTTCAGACCACTTGGACGGGTTAGCACCCTTCTTGGTGAAAGCAGTAATAGGCGCCACAATGGTGGAAAAGTCTCGTATAAACTTTCGGTAATAATTGGCGAACCCTAAGAACCTCTGGACCCCTTTGAGGGTTAAGGGTACCGGCCAATTCTGAATTGCTTGTAGTTTCTCAGGATCCATCTCTAGTCCGGAACCGGACACAATGTACCCTAGAAACGGAATGGACTTGACTTCAAAGACGCATTTTTCTAATTTGCAATAGAGATGATTGACACGGAGACGGGACAGAACCTCTTTAACCCAAAAACGATGTTCCTCTAAATCGTTGGCAAAAATGAGGATATCGTCTAGATAGACCACGACATGACGGTATAGAATGTCTCTGAAGATCTCATTGACAAAATGCTGGAAGACAGCTGGAGCATTGCTCAATCCGAAGGGCATGACGAGGTACTCATAATGTCCGTCACGGGTGTTAAAGGCGGTCTTCCACTCGTCACCCTCACGGATCCGGATGAGATTGTATGCACCTCGCAAGTCCAGCTTTGTAAAGATGGTAGCTCCGCTAACTCTGTCAAAGAGCTCAGTAATCAGGGGTAAAGGATAACGGTTCTTGATGGTAATGTCGTTCAAACCTCTGTAGTCGATGCACGGCCGCAGACCACCATCTTTCTTTTTTACAAAAAAGAAGCCTGCGCCGGCTGGGGAAGAAGAAGGTCGAATGAACCCCTTTGCTAGGTTCTCTTTAATGTACTCCTCCATAGAATGCGTCTCAGGCAGAGACAACGGATAAGTTCGGCCTCGAGGTGGAACCTTCCCTGGAACGAGATCAATCGGGCAGTCCCATTCTCTATGAGGAGGAAGGATATCAGCAGAAGCTTTACTGAACACATCCGTGAAATCTTGATATGGAGGAGGTGGAACATCAGACGACCTGGGGGAGGAAGAACAGACAGGCAATACTTTAAACAAACATGTCTCTGCACAGGAGGAACCCCATGCCAGGATTTGCGTAGTCGTCCAATCAATTGTAGGATTGTGAAGACGGAGCCATGGAAGGCCCAGGACCACAGGATGTGTGGCTCTTGGAATCACTAAAAGTGAAATAAGTTCGGAATGAAGAACTCCCACTCTCAGACGAACTGGTAGAGTCCTTAGAGCAATAACAGTATCAAAAATTTTACTGCCATCCACGGCAGTTAAGGAAAAGGAGGAAGGAAGTCTCTCGGTGGGTAGGGACCACCGTTTAACATAGGCTTCAGTAATAAAGTTCCCAGCTGCTCCGGAATCAAGGAGGGCAATGACGTTCCGATAACGTTGAGCAACTTGAAGCGAGACTGGGAGATTACAATCATGAGGAGATGGAGAGGAGATCATTACTCCTAGCCGGCCCTCTCCTGGGCGAGCAAGGGTTTGGAGTTTTCCCGGACGTTCGGGACAGGCATTGATGGTGTGAGACGGAGCTGCACAGTAAAGACAAAGAGACTCAGAGAGGCGTCTTCGGCGCTCAGCAGGAGTTAAACGGGAACGGCCAATTTGCATGGGCTCATCTTTAGATGGTGACAGTTGACGAGGAGGAGGAGCAGAAGATTTTGGAGCAGATGATCTTCCACGCTCAGTTGCTCTCTCTCTGAAACGTAAATCAACTTTCGTGCAGAGTGAGATTAGCTCATCTAACTTAGAAGGTAAGTCTCTGGTAGCTAACTCATCTTTAATAAGCTCAGATAAGCCATGCCAGAATGCAGCATACAGGGCCTCGTCGTTCCATGCCAGTTCGGATGCCAGGATCTGGAACTGTATCAGATATTGTCCTACAGTACGTGACCCCTGGCGTAAACGGAGAATCTCGGATGAAGCTGAGGTTACCCGGCCTGGCTCGTCGAAGATGCGCCTGAATGTTGACACGAATGCAGTGTAAGAAGATAGCAGGGTGTCGGACCTCTCCCATAACGGTGATGCCCAGTCAAGGGCGGAGCCACTGAGAAGAGAGATAATGTAGGCAATTTTTGTACGGTCACTGGGAAAATTGCCAGGTTGTAGCTCAAACTGAATCTCACACTGGTTGAGAAATCCCCTGCAGAATCTTGGAGATCCGTCAAATTTTGCTGGCGTTGGAAGATGAAGACGTGGAGCAGAAATGGGTAAGGTGGGTTGGGTTATAACTGGAGTCACTGTGGTTGACGCACCAGATGCGCCTGATCCACGGAGAGTTGTCTGAATCCCATCCAGCCGAGTAGAGAGATCCTGGAGACAGCGGATGATGTGGCCCTGTGCAGCCTCCTGATGTTCTAGTCGGGCTGCCAGTTCTTGCATCGGCCTGGCCGCTTGATCCTGGTCTCCGGCTGGATTCATTAGGTCAGTGCTTACTGTCACAACTGAGGGCCTGAGCTGACGGGAGGCAGCCTCAGTTGTAGGGGCTGAGATGTACCGGAACCTGGGAGGTTGTATCAGACCCCTGGACATGTAAGTAACATGAATAATAACTGCCCGAAGGCGTGACCACGACAACTTGGATAAAAGTCAATGATGTTTATTATGACAACTCCGCAACACAGCAGCAGTAAAAGAAAACGTAAAAGTCAGCAAAGAATAAATACAGTTCCTGGGTACTACAGGATGGCAGGAGCCACAGGGCACTGGTAGTGTGAGATAGTTCTTATGATCTTCTAGATGGAAAGTCCTTACCAGGCCCGACTGTAGCAATGGAGATAACCCAGGATTGTGCCAGCTGGTGTTCCAGGAAAAGCTGGGTTGCTGAAGATAAAACAGCTGCTGTGGATACTGGCTGGAACCAGACTGTTGTTAGCACGGAGTGGATACTGGCTGGAACCAGTTAAATAATAAATGAACTTGGGAGCGATGAAATATGAACTGAAATGTAGAACTTGAGAGCGGAGAAATAATAATACCGGTGGAGAGTGGTAAAGTGTAGAAAGGACACCGGCCCTTTAAGGGAAGCTGTACTCTGCTGGAAGCTGAGCTGGGAGCAGGTAATGTTGTAGCTGGAAACAGATGAATCCACAATGGATTGGAGAGTCAGGCTACACCGCAGGTGGAATGCTGGTGCGGGTCTCTATGGTGGAAGTCTTGAGACAGGAGCTGGAACCTGGAAGACAATCACAGGAGAGAGACAAACAGGAACTAGGTTTGACAACCAAAGCACTGACGCCTTCCTTGCTCAGGCACAGTGTATTTATACCTGCAGCAAGGAAGGGATTGGCTAGGCAATTATGCAGATTAACAATACTGACAACAGATTGGAGGAAATGATCAGCTGACAGAATCCAAGATGGCTGCGCCCATGCAGACACTTGGAGGGAAGTTTGGTTTGTAATCCATGTGGTAATGAAAACAGTAATGGCGGCGCCGGCCACTGGAGACAGGAGACGCCAGGCTGACAAGTGCACATCCAACCACGCGGACACAGCGGAGGCCGCGGCTGACGTAATCGCCACTCTGACACTCTGCATGCAGAAGCTCAGGGACGGCGGCGGAGGCCGCGGGAGACGCCATGCCAGATGTAATAAGGCGTTACTGTGACAGCGTCTCAGAGAGACAGGAGAGGATGCAGGAATGTGAACATTAGGATAACAGATGGGATCCGGTCCTGGAGCGCTGAGCCAGCCTTAGGAGGCATCTGATGGGTAAGAAATGGCGTCCAGATACCCGGATCGTGACAGATACTACACTTGATCTTAGCCAAAAGGCCGAGAAGCGACACCCTGAGGAGAGGAGCCTGGTGGATCATTGCCCACTGAGTGCTCCCATACACCTCATACTGCACCAGCACCCTGAGGAGGGCAGCCTGGTGGATCATTGCCCTCTGAGTGTTCCCATACACCTCATACTGCGCCAACACCCTGAGGAGAGCAGCCTGGTGGATCATTGCCCACTGAGTGCTCCAATACACCTCATACTGCACCAACACCCTGAGGAGAGGAGCCTGGTGGATCATTGCCCTCTGAGTGCTCCAATACACCTCATACTGCACCATCATAGCCTGAGGAGAGGAGCCTGGTGGATCATTGCCCACTGAGTGCTCCAATACACCTCATACAGCACCAACACCCTGAGGAGAGGAGCCTGGTGGATCATTGCCCACTGAGTGCTCCCATATACCTCATACTGCGCCAACACCCTGAGTAGAGGAGCCTGGTGGATCATTGCCCACTGAGTGCTCCCATATACCTCATACTGCGCCAACACCCTGAGGAGAGGAGCCTGGTGGATCATTGCCCTCTGAGTGCTCCCATACACCTCATACTGCACCAACTCCCTGAGGAGAGCAGCCTGGTGGATCATTGCCCACTGAGTCCTCCAATACACCTCATACTGCACCAACACCCTGAGAAGAGGAGCCTGGTGGATCATTGCCCACTGAGTGCTCCCATACATCTCATACTGCACCAACACTCTGAGGAGAGGAGCCTGGTGGATCATTGCCCTCTGAGTGCTCCCATACACCTCATACTGCGCCAACACCCTCAGGAGAGGAGCCTGGTGGATCATTGCCTACTGAGTGCTCCCATATACCTCATACTGCGCCAACACCCTGAGGAGAGGAGCCTGGTGGATCATTGCCCACTGAGTGCTCCCATATACCTCATACTGCGCCAACACCCTGAGGAGAGGAGCCTGGTGGATCATTGCCCTCTAAGTGCTCCAATACCCCACATACTGCGCCAACACCCTGAGGAGAGGAGCCTGGTGGATCATTGCCTACTGAGTGCTCCCATATACCTCATACTGCACCAACACCCTGAGGAGAGGAGCCTAGTGGATCATTGCCCACTGAGTGCTCCCATATACCTCATACTGCACCAACACCCTGAGGAGAGGAGCCGGGCAAATCATTGCCCTCTGAGTGCTCCCATACACCTCATACTGTACCAACATAGCCTGAGAGCAGCCGGGCGAATCATTGCCCTCTGAGACAGGAGACGCCAGGCTGACAAGTGCACATCCAACCACGCGGACACAGCGGAGGCCGCGGCTGACGTAATCGCCACTCTGACACTCTGCATGCAGAAGCTCAGGGACGGCGGCGGAGACTGGTGGATCATTGCCCACTGAGTGCTCTCATATATCTCATACTGCACCAACACCCTGAGGAGAGGAGCCTGGTGGATCATTGCCCTCTGAATGCTCCCATACACCTCATACTGCACCAACACCCTGAGGAGAGGAGCCTGGTGGATCATTGCCCTCTGAATGCTCCCATACACCTCATACTGCACCAACACCCTGAGGAGAGGAGCCTAGTGGATCATTGCCCACTGAGTGCTCCCATATACCTCATACTGCACCAACACCCTGAGGAGAGGAGCCGGGCAAATCATTGCCCTCTGAGTGCTCCCATACACCTCATACTGCACCAACATAGCCTGAGAGCAGCCGGGCGAATCATTGCCCTCTGAATGCTCCCATACATCTCATACTGCACCAACACTCTGAGGAGAGGAGCCTGGTGGATCATTGCCCTCTGAATGCTCCCATACACCTCATACTGCACCAACACCCTGAGGAGAGGAGCCTGGTGGATCATTGCGCTCTGAATGCTCCCATACACCTCATACTGCACCAACACCCTGAGGAGAGGAGCCTAGTGGATCATTGCCCACTGAGTGCTCCCATACACCTCATACTGCACCAACACCCTGAGAAGAGGAACCTGGTGAATCATTGCCCACTGAGTGCTCCCATACATCTCATACTGCACCAACACCCTGAGGAGAGGAGCCTGGTGGATCATTGCCCTCTGAATGCTCCCATACACCTCATACTGCAACAACACTCTGAGGAGAGGAGCCTGGTGGATAATTGCCCTCTGAATGCTCCCATACACCTCATACTGCAACAACACTCTGAGGAGAGGAGCCTGGTGGATAATTGCCCACTGAGTGCTCCCATACATCTCATACTGCACCAACACCCTGAGGAGAGGAGCCTGGTGGATCATTGCCCTCTGAATGCTCCCATACACCTCATACTGCACCAACACCCTGAGGAGAGGAGACTGGTGGATCATTGCCCACTGAGTGCTCCCATACATCTCATACTGCACCAACATAGCCTGAGGAGAGGAGCCTGGTGGATCATTGCCCACTGAGTGCTCCCATACATCTCATACTGCAACAACACCCTGAGGAGAGGATCCTGGTGGATCATTGCCCTCTGAGTGCTCCCATATACCTCATACTGCACCAACATAACCTGAGGGCAGCCTGGTGGATCATTGCCCACTGAGTGCTCCAATACACCTCATACTGCAACAACACCCTGAGGAGAGGAGCCTGGTGGATCATTGCCCTCTGAGTGCTCCCATACATCTCATACTGCAACAACACCCTGAGGAGAGGATCCTGGTGGATCATTGCCCTCTGAGTGCTCCCATACATCTCATACTGCAACAACACCCTGAGGAGAGGATCCTGGTGGATCATTGCCCTCTGAGTGCTCCCATACATCTCATACTGCAACAACACCCTGAGGAGAGGATCCTGGTGGATCATTGCCCTCTGAGTGCTCCCATATACCTCATACTGCACCAACATAACCTGAGGGCAGCCTGGTGGATCATTGCCCACTGAGTGCTCCAATACACCTCATAATGCACCAATACCCTGAGAAGAGGAGCCTGGTTGATCATTGCCCTCTGAGTGCTCCCATATACCTCATACTGCACCAACATAACCTGAGGGCAGCCTGGTGGATCATTGCCCACTGAGTGCTCCAATACACCTCATAATGCACCAACACCCTGAGAAGAGGAGCCTGGTTGATCATTGCCCTTGGAGTGCTCCCATACACCTCATACTGCACCAACACCCTGAGGAGAGGAGCCTAGTGGATCATTGCCCACTGAGTGCTCCCATATACCTCATACTGCACCAACACCCTGAGGAGAGGAGCCGGGCAAATCATTGCCCTCTGAGTGTTCCCATACACCTCATACTGCACCAACATAGCCTGAGAGCAGCCGGGCGAATCATTGCCCTCTGAATGCTCCCATACATCTCATACTGCACCAACACTCTGAGGAGAGGAGCCTGGTGGATCATTGCCCTCTGAATGCTCCCATACACCTCATACTGCACCAACACCCTGAGGAGAGGAGCCTGGTGGATCATTGCCCTCTGAATGCTCCCATACACCTCATACTGCACCAACACCCTGAGGAGAGGAGCCTAGTGGATCATTGCCCACTGAGTGCTCCCATATACCTCATACTGCACCAACACCCTGGGGAGAGGAGCCAGGCAAATCATTGCCCTCTGAGTGCTCCCATACACCTCATACTGCACCAACATAGCCTGAGAGCAGCCGGGCGAATCATTGCCCTCTGAATGCTCCCATACATCTCATACTGCACCAACACTCTGAGGAGAGGAGCCTGGTGGATCATTGCCCTCTGAATGCTCCCATACACCTCATACTGCACAAACACCCTGAGGAGAGGAGCCTGGTGGATCATTGCCCTCTGAATGCTCCCATACACCTCATACTGCACCAACACCCTGAGGAGAGGAGCCTAGTGGATCATTGCCCACTGAGTGCTCCCATACACCTCATACTGCACCAACACCCTGAGAAGAGGAACCTGGTGAATCATTGCCCACTGAGTGCTCCCATACATCTCATACTGCACCAACACCCTGAGGAGAGGAGCCTGGTGGATCATTGCCCTCTGAATGCTCCATACACCTACTGCACCAACACCCTGAGGAGAGGAGCCTGGTGGATCATTGCCCACTGAGTGCTCCCATACACCTCATACTGCACCAACACCCTGAGGAGAGGATCCTGGTGGATCATTGCCCTCTGAATGCTCCCATACACCTCATACTGCAACAACACTCTGAGGAGAGGAGCCTGGTGGATAATTGCCCACTGAGTGCTCCCATACATCTCATACTGCACCAACACCCTGAGGAGAGGAGCCTGGTGGATCATTGCCCTCTGAATGCTCCCATACACCTCATACTGCACCAACACCTTGAGGAGAGGAGCCTGGTGGATCATTGCCCACTGAGTGCTCCCATACATCTCATACTGCAACAACACCCTGAGGAGAGGATCCTGGTGGATCATTGCCCTCTGAGTGCTCCCATATACCTCATACTGCACCAACATAACCTGAGGGCAGCCTGGTGGATCATTGCCCACTGAGTGCTCCAATACACCTCATACTGCAACAACACCCTGAGGAGAGGAGCCTGGTGGATCATTGCCCTCTGAGTGCTCCCATACATCTCATACTGCAACAACACCCTGAGGAGAGGATCCTGGTGGATCATTGCCCTCTGAGTGCTCCCATACATCTCATACTGCAACAACACCCTGAGGAGAGGATCCTGGTGGATCATTGCCCTCTGAGTGCTCCCATATACCTCATACTGCACCAACATAACCTGAGGGCAGCCTGGTGGATCATTGCCCACTGAGTGCTCCAATACACCTCATAATGCACCAACACCCTGAGAAGAGGAGCCTGGTTGATCATTGCCCTTGGAGTGCTCCCATACACCTCATACTGCACCAACACCCTGAGGAGAGGAGCCTAGTGGATCATTGCCCACTGAGTGCTCCCATATACCTCATACTGCACCAACACCCTGAGGAGAGGAGCCGGGCAAATCATTGCCCTCTGAGTGTTCCCATACACCTCATACTGTACCAACATAGCCTGAGAGCAGCCGGGCGAATCATTGCCCTCTGAATGCTCCCATACATCTCATACTGCACCAACACTCTGAGGAGAGGAGCCTGGTGGATCATTGCCCTCTGAATGCTCCCATACACCTCATACTGCACCAACACCCTGAGGAGAGGAGCCTGGTGGATCATTGCCCTCTGAATGCTCCCATACACCTCATACTGCACCAACACCCTGAGGAGAGGAGCCTAGTGGATCATTGCCCACTGAGTGCTCCCATATACCTCATACTGCACCAACACCCTGGGGAGAGGAGCCGGGCAAATCATTGCCCTCTGAGTGCTCCCATACACCTCATACTGCACCAACATAGCCTGAGAGCAGCCGGGCGAATCATTGCCCTATGAATGCTCCCATACATCTCATACTGCACCAACACTCTGAGGAGAGGAGTCTGGTGGATCATTGTCCTCTGAATGCTCCCATACACCTCATACTGCACCAACACCCTGAGGAGAGGAGCCTGGTGGATCATTGCCCTCTGAATGCTCCCATACACCTCATACTGCACCAACACCCTGGGGAGAGGAGCCTAGTGGATCATTGCCCACTGAGTGCTCCCATACACCTTATACTGCACCAACACCCTGAGGAGAGAAGCCTGGTGGATCATTGCCCTCTGAGTGCTCCCATATACCTCATACTGCACCAACACCCTGAGGAGAGTAGCCTGGTGGATCATTGCCCACTGAGTGCTCCCATACACCTCATACTGCACCAACACCATGAGGAGAGGAGCCTGGTGGATCATTGCCCACTGAGTGCTCTCATATATCTCATACTGCACCAACACCCTGAGGAGAGGAGCCTGTGGATCATTGCCCTCTGAATGCTCCCATACACCTCATACTGCACCAACACCCTGAGGAGAGGAGCCTGGTGGATCATTGCCCTCTGAATGCTCCCATACACCTCATACTGCACCAACACCCTGAGGAGAGGAGCCTAGTGGATCATTGCCCACTGAGTGCTCCCATATACCTCATACTGCACCAACACCCTGAGGAGAGGAGCCGGGCAAATCATTGCCCTCTGAATGCTCCCATACATCTCATACTGCACCAACACCCTGAGAGGAGCCTGGTGGATCATTGCCCTTTGAATGCTCCCATACACCTCATACTGCACCAACACCCTGAGGAGAGGAGCCTGGTGGATCATTGCCCTCTGAATGCTCCCATACACCTCATACTGCACCAACACCCTGAGGAGAGGAGCCTAATGGATCATTGCCCACTGAGTGCTCCCATACACCTCATACTGCACCAACACCCTGAGAAGAGGAACCTGGTGAATCATTGCCCACTGAGTGCTCCAATACATCTCATACTGCACCAACACCCTGAGGAGAGGAGCCTGGTGGATCATTGCCCACTGAGTGCTCCCATACACCTCATACTGCACCAACACCCTGAGGAGAGGATCCTGGTGGATCATTGCCCTCTGAATGCTCCCATACACCTCATACTGCAACAACACCCTGAGGAGAGGAGCCTGGTGGATAATTGCCCACTGAGTGCTCCCATACATCTCATACTGCACCAACACCCTGAGGAGAGGAGCCTGGTGGATCATTGCCCTCTGAATGCTCCCATACACCTCATACTGCACCAACACCCTAAGGAGAGGAGCCTGGTGGATCATTGCCCTCTGAGTGCTCCCATACATCTCATACTGCACCAACATAGCCTGAGGAGAGGAGCCTGGTGGATCATTGCCCACTGAGTGCTCCCATACACCTCATACTGCAACAACACCCTGAGGAGAGGATCCTGGTGGATCATTGCCCTCTGAGTGCTCCCATATACCTCATACTGCACCAACATAACCTGAGGGCAGCCTGGTGGATCATTGCCCACTGAGTGCTCCAATACACCTCATACTGCACCAACACCCTGAGAAGAGGAGCCTGGTTGATCATTGCCCTCTGAGTGCTCCCATATACCTCATACTGCACCAACATAACCTGAGGGCAGCCTGGTGGATCATTGCCCACTGAGTGCTCCCATACACCTCATACTGCACCAACACCCTGAGGAGAGGAGCCTGGTGGATCATTGCCCTCTGAGTGCTCCCATACACCTTATACTGCACCAACACCCTGAGGAGAGAAGCCTTGTGGATCATTGCCCACTGAGTGCTCCAATACACCTCATACTGCACCAACACCCTGAGGAGAGAAGCCTGGTGGATCATTGCCCACTGAGTGCTCCCATACACCTCATACTGCACCAACACCCTGAGGAGAGGAGCCTGGTGGATCATTGCCCACTGAGTGCTCCCATACATCTCATACTGCACCAAAACCCTGAGGAGAGGAGCCTGGTGGATCATTGCCCACTGAGTGCTCCCATACACCTCATACTGCACCAACACCCTGAGAAGAGGAGCCTGGTGGATCATTGCCCTTGGAGTGCTCCCATACACCTCATACTGCACCAACATAGCATGAGAGCAGCCGGGCGAATCACTGCCCTCTGAGTGCTCCCATACACCTCATACAGCACCAACACCCTGAGGAGAGGAGCCTGGTGGATCATTGCCCTCTGAGTGCTCCAATACACCTTATACTGCACCAACACCCTGAGGAGAGAAGCCTTGTGGATCATTGCCCACTGAGTGCTCCAATACACCTCATACTGCACCAACACCCTGAGGAGAGAAGCCTTGTGGATCATTGCCCACTGAGTGCTCCAATACACCTCATACTGCACCAACACCCTGAGGAGAGAAGCCTGGTGGATCATTGCCCACTGAGTGTTCCCATATACCTCATACTGCACCAACACCCTGAGGAGAGGAGCCTGGTGGATCATTGCCCACTGAGTGTTCCCATATACCTCATACTGCACCAACACCCTGAGGAGAGGAGCCTGGTGGATCATTGCCCACTGAGTGCTCCAATACACCTCATACTGCACCAACACCCTGAGGAGAGGAGCCTGGTGGATCATTGCCCTCTGAGTGCTCCCATACACCTCGTACTGCACCAACACCCTGAGGAGAGGAGCCTGGTGGATCATTGCCCAGTGAGTGCTCCAATACACCTCATACTGCACCAACACCCTGAGGAGAGGATCCTGGTGGATCATTGCCCTCTGAATGCTCCCATACACCTCATACTGCAACAACACCCTGAGGAGAGGAGCCTGGTGGACAATTGCCCACTGAGTGCTCCCATACATCTCATACTGCACCAACACCCTGAGGAGAGGAGCCTGGTGGATCATTGCCCTCTGAATGCTCCCATACACCTCATACTGCACCAACACCCTAAGGAGAGGAGCCTGGTGGATCATTGCCCTCTGAGTGCTCCCATACATCTCATACTGCACCAACATAGCCTGAGGAGAGGAGCCTGGTGGATCATTGCCCACTGAGTGCTCCAATACACCTCATACTGCACCAACACCCTGAGGAGAGGAGCCTGGTGGATCATTGCCCACTGAGTGCTACCATATACCTCATACTGCGCCAACACCCTGAGGAGAGGAGCCTGGTGGATCATTGCCCACTGAGTGCTCCCATATACCTCATACTGTGCCAACACCCTGAGGAGAGGAGCCTGGTGGATCATTGCCCTCTGAATGCTCCCATACACCTCATACTGCACCAACACCCTGAGGAGAGGAGCCTAGTGGATCACCTTATACTGCACCAACACCCTGAGGAGAGAAGCCTGGTGGATCATTGCCCTCTGAGTGCTCCCATATACCTCATACTGCACCAACACCCTGAGGAGAGGAGCCTGGTGGATCAGTGCCCGCTGAGTGCTCTCATATATCTCATACTGCACCAACACCCTGAGGAGAGAAGCCTGGTGGATCATTGCCCTCTGAGTGCTCCCATATACCTCATACTGCACCAACACCCTGAGGAGAGGAGCCTGGTGGATCAGTGCACACTGAGTGCTCCCATACACCTCATACTGCACCAACACCCTGAGGAGAGGAGCCTGGTGGATCATTACCCACTGAGTGCTCTCATATATCTCATACTGCACCAACACCCTGAGGAGAGGAGCCTGGTGGATCATTGCCCACTGAGTGCTCCCATACACCTCATACTGCACCAACACCCTGAGGAGAGGAGCCGGGCAAATCATTGCCCTCTGAGTGCTCCCATACACCTCATTTTTTTTTTTTTTCACTTGAAGCCCGAGGTGCGGTGCTTCATCACCCAGTGTCTGTGCCAAACGTGCTGGGGGCATAGGTACTTGGACCCTCTCCCAAAGGAGAAGGGCCCCGTTACTCCCCTACCCCTCAGAGCCAAAAGGCCTACTGAGGGGAAAAAGGGACTGTGGGTCCCCCCTTGCCGAAGCGCAGAGGGACCCTCGTGTGTCCCCAGGGTTGGCCGAAGCTTCCCCCTGGGGACCGAAAACTGCGTCTGGTCCTCCCCCCGTGGGGAGGACCTCAGCAACGAAGGAGAGTGGGTGGCCCATAAGGGTCTCACCTAAACCCCAAAACGAAAAACGTGTACGTGACAAACTAAACAAAAATAAGTGTTGTGCGTATATAAATAAATAAGCCCCAGCCAGAAGGCCGGGGAGGGGGTATAAAAAATTGTCCTTGCCCTAGCCAAAAGGCCAGGGCAAAGGATAAGGTGCAACAGAAGTTGGGATGTGACAGTGCTAGTGCTCTCAAAGTGCATAGGCGTCCCGCACCAGTGCAAATTAAGGCACCCATAGGGTTTTCACCCTAAGGGCACATGTCACCTCGAGCTTCGAAGCAGCTCCCGGCCTCTCAGCCAGACCAAGCTTCATACCTGCTCTATGCCAGGGTCAACCCCCAGTACGAGAGTAGATACTAAACCAGGCTGTTCCCGATCCAACGTAAGGTACTGTTAGATCTTACGAAGTAGGGATACATCCGCCCAGTTTTTCTCCGCTCTCGACCAGGGGCCCGCCACACCCCAGCACGGTACTCCACAGGATGTTTCTCCATTCCACATCTAGGAACCTCTCACGCTCCTAGTGTAGGAACAGGTACTCCACCCTGTGTTTCTCTACCGCAGATACTACACCAGGCCATTCCCTATACATCGTAGGAGTCCTTCCTTCCCCCACGAGTAGGGATAACCGGCCCGGTGATTCTCCACTGATAAGAACAGATACTACACTTGATCTTAGCCAAAAGGCCGAGAAGCGACACCCTGAGGAGAGGAGCCTGGTGGATAATTGCCCACTGAGTGCTCCCATACATCTCATACTGCACCAACACCCTGAGGAGAGGAGCCTGGTGGATCATTGCCCTCTGAATGCTCCCATACACCTCATACTGCACCAACACCCTAAGGAGAGGAGCCTGGTGGATCATTGCCCTCTGAGTGCTCCCATACATCTCATACTGCACCAACATAGCCTGAGGAGAGGAGCCTGGTGGATCATTGCCCACTGAGTGCTCCCATACACCTCATACTGCAACAACACCCTGAGGAGAGGATCCTGGTGGATCATTGCCCTCTGAGTGCTCCCATATACCTCATACTGCACCAACATAACCTGAGGGCAGCCTGGTGGATCATTGCCCACTGAGTGCTCCCATACACCTCATACTGCACCAACACCCTGAGGAGAGCAGCCTGGTGGATCATTGCCCACTGAGTGCTCCAATACACCTCATACTGCACCAACACCCTGAGGAGAGGAGCCTGGTGGATCATTGCCCACTGAATGCTCCCATATACCTCATACTGCACCAACACCCTGAGGAGAAGAGCCGGGCAAATCATTGTCCTCTGAGTGCTCCCATACACCTCATACTGCACCAACATAGCCTGAGAGCAGCCGGGCGAATCATTGCCCTATGAATGCTCCCATACATCTTATACTGCACCAACACTCTGAGGAGAGGAGTCTGGTGGATCATTGTCCTCTGAATGCTCCCATACACCTCATACTGCACCAACACCCTGAGGAGAGGAGCCTGGTGGATCATTGCCCTCTGAATGCTCCCATACACCTCATACTGCACCAACACCCTGGGGAGAGGAGCCTAGTGGATCATTGCCCACTGAGTGCTCCCATACACCTTATACTGCACCAACACCCTGAGGAGAGAAGCCTGGTGGATCATTGCCCTCTGAGTGCTCCCATATACCTCATACTGCACCAACACCCTGAGGAGAGTAGCCTGGTGGATCATTGCCCACTGAGTGCTCCCATACACCTCATACTGCACCAACACCATGAGGAGAGGAGCCTGGTGGATCATTGCCCACTGAGTGCTCTCATATATCTCATACTGCACCAACACCCTGAGGAGAGGAGCCTGTGGATCATTGCCCTCTGAATGCTCCCATACACCTCATACTGCACCAACACCCTGAGGAGAGGAGCCTGGTGGATCATTGCCCTCTGAATGCTCCCATATACCTCATACTGCACCAACACCCTGAGGAGAGGAGCCTGGTGGATCATTGCCCTCTGAATGCTCCCATACACCTCATACTGCACCAACACCCTGAGGAGAGGAGCCTGGTGGATCATTGCCCACTGAGTGCTCCCATATACCTCATACTGCACCAACACTCTGAGGAGAGGAGCCGGGAAAATCATTACCCTCTGAGTGCTCCCATACACCTCATACTGCACCAACATAGCCTGAGAGCAGCCGGGCGAATCATTGCCCTCTGAATGCTCCCATACATCTCATACTGCACCAACACCCTGAGAGGAGCCTGGTGGATCATTGCCCTTTGAATGCTCCCATACACCTCATACTGCACCAACACCCTGAGGAGAGGAGCCTAATGGATCATTGCCCACTGAGTGCTCCCATACACCTCATACTGCACCAACACCCTGAGAAGAGGAACCTGGTGAATCATTGCCCATTGAGTGCTCCAATACATCTCATACTGCACCAACACCCTGAGGAGAGGAGCCTGGTGGATCATTGCCCTCTGAATGCTCCATACACCTCATACTGCACCAACACCTTGAGGAGAGGAGCCTGGTGGATCATTGCCCACTGAGTGCTCCCATACACCTCATACTGCACCAACACCCTGAGGAGAGGAGCCTGGTGGATCATTGCCCTCTGAATGCTCCCATACACCTCATACTGCAACAACACCCTGAGGAGAGGAGCCTGGTGGATAATTGCCCACTGAGTGCTCCCATACATCTCATACTGCACCAACACCCTGAGGAGAGGAGCCTGGTGGATCATTGCCCTCTGAATGCTCCCATACACCTCATACTGCACCAACACCCTAAGGAGAGGAGCCTGGTGGATCATTGCCCTCTGAGTGCTCCCATACATCTCATACTGCACCAACATAGCCTGAGGAGAGGAGCCTGGTGGATCATTGCCCACTGAGTGCTCCCATACACCTCATACTGCAACAACACCCTGAGGAGAGGATCCTGGTGGATCATTGCCCTCTGAGTGCTCCCATATACCTCATACTGCACCAACATAACCTGAGGGCAGCCTGGTGGATCATTGCCCACTGAGTGCTCCCATACACCTCATACTGCACCAACACCCTGAGGAGAGGAGCCTGGTGGATCATTGCCCTCTGAGTGCTCCAATACACCTCATACTGCACCAACACCCTGAGGAGAGAAGCCTGGTGGATCATTGCCCACTGAGTGCTCCCATACATCTCATACTGCACCAAAACCCTGAGGAGAGGAGCCTGGTGGATCATTGCCCACTGAGTGCTCCAATACACCTCATACTGCACCAACACCCTGAGGAGAGGAGCCTGGTGGATCATTGCCCACTGAGTGTTCCCATATAACTCGCACTGCACCAACACCCTGAGGAGAGGAGCCTGGTGGATCATTGCCCTCTGAGTGCTCCAATACACCTCATACTGCACCATCATAGCCTGAAGAGGAGCCTGGTGGATCATTGCCCACTGAGTGCTCCAATACACCTCATACTGCACCAACACCCTGAGGAGAGGAGCCTGGTGGATCATTGCCTACTGAGTGCTCCCATATACCTCATACTGCGCCAACACCCTGAGTAGAGGAGCCTGGTGGATCATTGCCCACTGAGTGCTCCCATATACCTCATACTGCGCCAACACCCTGAGGAGAGGAGCCTGGTGGATCATTGCCCTCTGAGTGCTCCCATACACCTCATACTGCACCAACTCCCTGAGGAGAGCAGCCTGGTGGATCATTGCCCACTGAGTCCTCCAATACACCTCATACTGCACCAACACCCTGAGAAGAGGAGCCTGGTGGATCATTGCCCACTGAGTCCTCCAATACACCTCATACTGCACCAACACCCTGAGAAGAGGAGCCTGGTGGATCATTGCCCTCTGAGTGCTCCCATACACCTCATACTGCGCCAACACCCTCAGGAGAGAAGCCTGGTGGATCATTGCCTACTGAGTGCTCCCATATACCTCACACTGCGCCAACACCCTGAGGAGAGGAGCCTGGTGGATCATTGCCCTCTAAGTGCTCCAATACCCCACATACTGCGCCAACACCCTGAGGAGAGGAGCCTGGTGGATCATTGCCCACTGAGTGCTCCAATACACCTCATACTGCACCAACTCCCTGAGGAGAGGAGCCTGGTGGATCATTGCCCACTGAGTGCTCCCATATACCTCATACTGCGCCAACACCCTGAGGAGAGGAGCCTGGTGGATCATTGCCCTCTAAGTGCTCCAATACCCCACATACTGCGCCAACACCCTGAGGAGAGGAGCCTGGTGGATCATTGCCCACTGAGTGCTCCAATACACCTCATACTGCACCAACTCCCTGAGGAGAGGAGCCTGGTGGATCATTGCCCACTGAGTGCTCCCATATACCTCATACTGCGCCAACACCCTGAGGAGAAGAGCCTGGTGGATCATTGCCCACTGAGTGCTCCCATATACCTCATACTGCGCCAACACCCTGAGGAGAGGAGCCTGGTGGATCATTGCCCACTGAGTGCTCCCATATACCTTGATAAAGCTGATTATTTACCTTATAACACAAGCTATTTACTAATATCGTGAAGCCGTAATGGCCGCTGAACCTCGTGCACGTGCTACGCACTCCGTACGCTATTTGCGTATGAAGACCTCGCACGTGGTACGCAAGTTACGTACACACGCTGCGCTGGGTGTACGGAATACACACAGCGAGCGTACACACAAATTATAACCTTTTAAACCTTACACAGAGTATGCTTATACTGTAATTCTTAGTGTTGAGACACTGTAATGATATAATCACTGGTTAACCTTGGTATGTAAGCTAGCTGTTTGAGCGATTGAGATGCTCAGCAACCCTTAATAACAAATAGTGAAACACACTCCTTGCTAAGGTTCCAACACCTTTACTAGACGATGTAAGTAAGTAAAAGGGAAAAAGAAACAGTAACAGCTTATACACTACAGGCTAACATTAATAACTAACAGAATAACTAAACAGAAATATACACAATAGCGAACGATCGCAAACACAAATACATATATAGACTAAGAACGAATGGCTAACATTAAACGGGTAACAAAGTGGCCACAGAGAAACATACCATACGGGGGAACACTCGCTAGCGCAACCGGATCCAGTCCTCCAATTATCAGAGATAAATGTTGATGAGAGAGAGTACTGGCCGGTCTGGGGACAGTGGCCTTTATATACACAACATACAGTACACTACAAAGGGCCCTACAGTCTTATTGTTCATTGGACACAGGAATGTCTCTCCGCATTATAACAAAAGGTCATAGGTTGGTTTGAACTGGTGGGCTGTGACTATATCGAACTGCTCAGGTGGGAGGGAATCTCAAGATTCCCGCCGCATGGATAATGAACCGCAAATATAGTAAATGTCCAGAAACTACTAATAGACATAACCATACGCAGGAGCGATTAATCTTTACCTAACCAGCACCGGATTGTTCCTAATAAAATGTTCTTTAGTTAGGTACCAAACACCACCGCTCAGACCCTATCTGACCCTTCGTATCATGCAAAGAGGAATTCCTCTGTCCAGGGACCAGTTACAATAAACAAACTTACAGTTATTATTAAGGGGAACATTACCTATAAAACATACTATTTGGATTTACTATGTAACGATTGAGTCGCCCGCTAGACGCACACAAACTCTACCGTAAATGCACATACCACGCGCTCGAGCGCATGGTTGTGGAGGCGCCGTCACGCAACTGCGAATATGCGCACGTACGGGAGAGAATGTGCATGTGCAGCGGGCAAGCACATAGGGTGGAAATATGGCAACGTGTAGCATGATATTTTTCCGACTTTGACAGTCCACCCTTTGGCAGTCATCAAATAAGGCCACTTCCTAAAACAGTTCAAAAAAGAAAAATATATGTCATCATGTAAATACCTTTTTATGATTGGGTAAAGGGAGGAGAGGAGAAGGTGGGAAAAAGGTATGACCTAGTGAGATAGTAGAAGCATGTGTGTATGAATCCATGTTTGAGGGGTCATGTATCATCGTGCCGTACGTGTTTTAAATCAAGCTTCGAGGTATTGCGAAGTATACATTTGAATCCTTCTTATCCCGTATTAAGGGTCTGTGGATGGGCTGTCAAACTTTACCGAGCTCTTTTCGGCTTTTGGTTGCAACAAATGGGGGAGCACATTTAGTTGATGATACATGAATGGGGGGATATGTGAGCGCTGATATCTGTGTCTATATTCCCTATCGACTATGTGTGTCATTACCTGAAGGTTGTAGAGGTGAAGATGAGAAGCAATTATTATAAATGCAGTCATAAACTATGTGAGTTTAATATGCATTCGCCGATTGAGGTCTTGTCTTGTGTCTTGCCTTGATGTACATGTTGTCTGATGTCTCTCGGTGCTTTTGCTATAAATGGCGACAAAAGCTTTTCCATTGTCCAGAAAGTTACAGTCACTAAAGTATTTGGGCTTTCGTAAAAATTTTAAGTCACTAGGGATATTGGGGGTCTGTGGTATGGTCCATCAATGGTCTGTATAAAAGAGGTTGTCAAATTCTTCTTCCAAGCGGATGTCTTTGTACCTTGGAGGAAAACAAAGGAGAAACGGGTGAAAGAAACGGACCGTGGAATCACATTTTCATCACAACATTGTCTCTATCGTTGGGTCATAAATCAAATTTGTTGTTGTTATTATAGTGTCCTCGCTCCTCAGACTCATCACTCTGGTATTACTTTTACACTTCGTTAAACTCCGAACGCATCTAAATATCAGACTGACCAATATGACGACTCCCAGAATACACAAGAGAAATTTCCCTACATCCATGATAATACCTTGGGCCCATTCTCCTAAGCCCGAGAACCAATTTCGTTCAACCATGACACCCAACCGGTCAGCTCATTACCCACAGCGGCGAGAGTGAGATTATGTCTCCTTCGGAACTCCCACTTTAATTGCAAAATGTCATCCATCTTTTGGTCTATGACCTCGGCCGGGTCCTCAGTGCTGTTTGTAATATACGTGCAGCACTTTACTCCGTACTGAGTCGCTAGGGTAACACAATACCCGCCTGTCACAGCTGTGAGGTAATTGAGAATCATCCTATGCTGAACCAGTTCTGTTTTATAGGCTTGTAACTCTCTCCCTGTATACCTGAATGTGTCGTCATACATTTCGGTGATATTGTCTAATAAATTTGCAAGCGCAGATATATATCTATAGTTTAACACTCCTCTGGCGGTACGAGTGATGTCTAACGCGAGTAGGACTTGAATCCCGGTGGATTCATGGATCAGGTCAGAGGCCGGATGCTCTGTTCTTTCTATCAGGTGCCGTTTAACGATGTGCTCGTAATGAGTGTGAGTATAAGGAGCTTGGGCACTGCGGTGAATATCTTTCATTTTACTATGGGATACAGTCATTACTTCAGGCAGTACTTTTCCAATGTAACACAATCCCTGAGTTTGGGGCAAGCCACTTATACGCCTTCCTCCCGCATATGAAATATGCATCATCGGGGAGAACATATGGGACGGAGTATGACATTACCATGTTACAAATTTTCCATGTGAAATCTCCTAACCCTAATTCTCCCATCTGTTTAGTACACGTATCTGTTTGTACGATATGTGCACAGTATCCTGGTGATACTTCTCCAACTCGCATGGTCCTACTTCCTAAAGTGTACCTATACCGGAAAAATCTTCCATGGTCGGCTATCTGGCGTCTAAGTTCTGTGTCTATGGGCATTCTGTCGGCTCTGTGTGAGAATGTCATGGTTTGATTACTCCATGACACTTCCCAATTTCCCAGCTTTCGGGGATTGGAAATGTTAAAGCACACTAAGGATCTATCCACATGATACTGGTGGAGCTTCAAACTAGGAGGACTAAAGATATTAAACCTCTTGTCCACCGGCCTCCCACCACTTAGCTCAAGTACCTCTCCTACAGTTAAAGGGAATGGTACTAGTCCTGATTTGCTATGGCCTTGAGGTACTTGAGAGCATACCCAACAGTCTGTCTGGTTTAACACTTTACCCACTAAGGAGTGATAGTCACTCAATGGATGCCGGTCCATGTGGATATTAAAACTGGACTGACATTTCTTGATGCACCCATCCTCAACTATATTGTCACAGTGCCTACATATGCAGTTCTCTTCAGCTAATAATCCTTCACAATTCCTTCTATTGTCAATGCTATCAGATCGTTTTCTGATACTCGCCTTTACTCGGTGATTATGTTGTTCTTGGAAATTTACGCCTCCATCCTGGTCATCAGAACCCATTCCAGATCCTTTCTCGACCTCCATGGTACTCTCACCGAAACAGACTGCTCTGGTCAACATCATGGTCAACAGGAAAATCCAGATCACAGTCTCTTGGGGCAAGTCCATCTTAGAGGAGTAAAAGGAGAAAAATAAGAAGGGGGAAGGGAAATAGGAGGGATGTGGGAACTGGAGAAAATAAAAAAATGGGAAAAAGAAATCTGGCTCGACAAACGCCTCTGGTCTTATTATTCTCAGCGCTCAGATGTCGTCTCAATCGTCCCTGAACAGACACCCTAGTGATACAACCTCTACCGTCTGTTCTTTATCACGGGACCTCTCTGGGTCAGCAACCTTTTTTCAATGAGACGAATGGACCCAAGTCTCCCTCTCGGCAACCTTCAATGCTGTTGTGCTGGTTAATAAGACTTGGTATGGTCCTTCCCATCTGTCAATAAGGCAACCTGAGCGTAGAAAATTCCGTATCATTACATAATCCCCAGGTTCAATGTCATGACAATTACTGTCTGGCAAATCAGGAATCACCAACTTTAGATTATCATTCTGATTCCTCAATTGCTTACTCATCTTAACCAAATACTTTACGGTCACTTCATTGTTGCATTTCAAATCATCCTGGGGGTTAATCATAACATGGGGTTGTCGACCAAACAGAATTTCAAAAGGAGACAGATTAAGAGGGGACCTGGGAGTGGTTCTGATGCTGTATAATACGATTGGCAAAGCTTCGGGCCATAACAGTCCTGTTTCAGTCATTACCTTGCTCAATTTATTTTTAATAGTACTGTTTACTCTTTCCACCTTCGCACTCGCCTGGGGGCGGTACGGAGTGTGCAGCTTACTATTAATTCCCATCAATTTACACATTGTTTTAAAGACTTCACCGGTAAAATGGGTACCCCTATCGCTTTCAATTATTCTAGGGATACCGTACCTACACACAAATTCTTGCACAATTTTCTTTGCAGTAAACACAGCGGTATTTGTGGCCGCGGGAAATGTTTCAACCCAATTTGAGAACACGTCAATACAGACCAATACATACTTTAAATTTCTACAAGGTGGCAATTGTATGAAATTAATTTGTATTACCTGGAAAGGGCCATCTGTCGGAGGGATATGGGATGGCTCTGTTGGTATTGCCTTTCCGATATTCTTCCTCAAGCAGGTGAGACATGTCATCGCTCTTTTACCCACATGGGAAGAAAATCCTGGGGCGCACCAATAAGCTCTTACCAATTTGCACATTCCTTCTTTGCCTAGATAAGTCAGCCCATGTGCTGCTTCCGCTAGACTTGGAAGGTATGCTCTGGGTGCCACTGGCTTACCCTGTCCATCTGTCCAGAGTCCTGAGGACTCCTGGCCATATCCTTTTGACCTCCAAACTGCCTTTTCCTGTGGGGAACACAAGTTTTGCATTTCACACAATTTCTGTGTGTTGACAGTATTGAATACCATCAATTGTGTGGTGTCTGTCTGTCTGGGGGTACCGGCTGCTGATTTAGCAGCTTCGTCTGCTCGGCTGTTACCAAGTGATACCGGGTCTTGGCTATACGTGTGAGCTTTACACTTGATAACAGCCACTCTGTCGGGTTCCTGTATCGCTGTTAGAAGTCTTTTGATGTGGGCTGCATGCGCCACGGGTGTGCCAGCTGCCGTCATAACATTTCTGAGGCGCCATAGGGCCCCGAAATCATGGACTACTCCGAAAGCGTACCTAGAATCTGTGTAGATATTGGCTGACTTGCCCTTAGCCAATTCGCATGCTCTGGTTAGGGCAACCAGTTCAGCAACTTGTGCTGAGTGTGGTGGGCCTAGCGGTTCTGCTTCTATGGTACTTTGGTCATCTACGACTGCGTATCCAGTACACAAGTCTCCCGAGTCCGTCTGTCTGTGACAACTACCGTCAGTGTAGAAAGTAAAATCTACATCTTCCAGTGGGTTGTCACTGATGTCAGGCCTTGCTGTGAAATTTTGGGTCAAATATTCCATACAATCATGTGTGTCATTTTCCTTACTAAATCCTCCTTCCCCATCACTCTCATCCTCCACCCTTTGTGGCTGTCCAGGCACACCTGGGAGATATGTTGCAGGATTTAGTGTACTGCATCTCTTTATAGTAATGTTTACCGGGGCCATCAATGCCAATTCCCACCTTGTGAACCGTGCTGATGAGACGTGTCTGGTTTGGGCAGAATTCAGCAAGGCTGACACTGCATGTGGCGTATGAATTGTGAGGTTGTGTACTAGCACTACATCTTCGCTTTTACTTACTAGCAATGCTATCGCTGCAACACTTTGCAAGCATGTGGGGAGAGATCGCGCTACCGTGTCTAGCTGAGCGCTATAGTAGGCTACCGGCCTGCTGGCATCACCATGCTTCTGGGTTAAAACACCTGCTGCGCACCCAGCACTCTCTGTTCCGTACAGCTCAAAGGGTTTCCCATAATCTGGCATACCTAATGCAGGTGCCTGCGTTAGGCACTGTTTAAGTCTCTCAAATGCCATTTCCGATTCGTCTGTGTGCGAAATCCGATCAGGTTTGCTTGATGAGACCATCTTCTACAATAAACAAACTTACAGTTATTATTAAGGGGAACATTACCTATAAAACATACTATTTGGATTTACTATGTAACGATTGAGTCGCCCGCTAGACGCACACAAACTCTACCGTAAATGCACATACCATGCGCTCGAGCGCATGGCCGTGGAGGCGCCGTCACGCAACTGCGAATATGCGCACGCACGGAAGAGAATGTGCATGTGCAGCGGGCAAGCGCATGGGGTGGAAATATGGCAACGTGTAGCATGATATTTTTCCGACTTTGACAACCTCATACTGCGCCAACACCCTGAGGAGAGGAGCCTGGTGGATCATTGCCCACTGAGTGCTCCCATATACCTCATACTGCGCCAACACCCTGAGGAGAGGAGCCTAGTGGATCATTGCCCACTGAGTGCTCCTATAAACCTCATACTGCGCCAACACCCTGAGGAGAGGAGCCTGGTGGATCATTGCCCACTGAGTGCTCCAATATACCTCATACTGCGCCAACACCCCGAGGAGAGGAGCCTGGTAGATCATTGCCCACTGAGTGCTCCCATACACCTCATACTGCGCCAACATAGCCTGAGAACAGCCGGGCAGATCATTGCCCTCTGAGCGCCCATCTAGTCTGCTCTAAACACATGTGCATGCACCATACTTACCGATAATTATCTCCTCTCTGGGGGAGATGCCCGAAGAGGCAAAACAGGTGGTCAGCGACGGGGGCGGTGCCGAGTCAAATGAGTCATTCAGTCCCGCCCACTCGCTGCGAAAAGTCAGCGATTGGTCAATATTTGCATAGGGGTGGGGCTAAATGATGCAATTAGCATATAATCGCATCATTAGTCTGTCCCCTCTGCCGGTTCCACAATTTCGCCATACTGTATTTTTCTCCCAATTCTGCCCACTTCACTAAGAAGTGTAGGAGAGGAGGGCTGAGAAAGCAGGTGGAAAGAGGGCCTGCTGCAAGCAGTTTAATCTAGGGGGTTGGGGGAGACAGACAGGTTACATGAGGTGCGAGCAAGCGGAAGGTGGCCTGATGGCAGAAAGTAAGCGAGGCAGAGATGGCCAAGGTATAGGGCAGGGGGTTAGTAGAGTGGCCTCCAGACCATGATATGCGGAAGGGTAGGCTTTGATGAACAGGTGGGTTTTCAGTGCCCGATTGAATCTTTGCAAGGTCTGGGAGAGCGAGGGAGCGCGTTGCACTGAAGAGGGGCATCATGGGTAAAATCTTGGATTCGCTCATGGGATGTAGTGACCAGGGTAGAGGAGAGGCGATGGTCATTAGCCGACCGTAGGGGGCGGGAGGGAGATGAGGTTGGAGATGTAGAGAGCAGTGGAGTTAGAGATGGCCTTGTATGTCAGGGTGAGGAATGTGAAGAGGACTCTGTAGGGCATAGGTCTTCAACCTGTGGCCCTCCAGCTGCTGCGGAACTACACATCCCAGCATGCCCTGCCTCAGTTTTACCATGCCTTAATAGCAAAACTGTGGCAGGGCATGGTGGGATGTGTAGTTCCGCAGCAGCTGGAGGGCCACAGGTTGAAGACCCATGCTGTAGGGGAATGGGAGCCAGTGCAGGTTGTGGCAGATGTGGAGCGGCGGGAGAGGAAGATAAGTCTAGCTGCGGAGTTGAGGACAGATTGGAGTGGAGCGAGATATGAGCATGGGAGGCCAGTGAGGAGAACATTGCAATAGTCGAGCCGTGAGATGAGCAGTGAGTGGATGATAAGTTTAGAGGAATGGCCTGATACCAGCAATGTTGTGTAGCTGGAACAGACAGAATTGAGCCAGAGATTGGATGTGATGGGCGAAGGAGAGGGAGGAGTCCAGAGTGACTCCTAAGCAGCCAAGATGGGGAACAGGGAAGATGATGGTCTTGTCAGCAGCGATAGAGATATTAGGGGTGGTGGAGACTCTGGAACGACACATGTAATACAAACAGTCACGGTGTCCCCTCACTCTCCGGACACACATAATACCTACTGTAACTGCAGCCCATTTATCCAGTATCTCCTCCTATGTGTCTCACTGAGACCGGGGAGCTCCCCCTGCCGCCCGTTACCCAGTATCTCCTCCTCCTATGGGTCTCACTGAGACCGGGGAGCTCCCCCTGCCACCCGTTACCCGGTATCTCCTCCTCCTATGTGTCTCACTGAGACCGGGGAGCTCCCCCTGCCGCCCGTTATCTCCTCCTCTGTGTCACGCTGAGACTGGGGAGCTCCTCCTGCCGCCCGTTACCCGGTATCTCCTCCTCTGTGTCACGCTGAGACTGGGGAGCTCCTCCTGCCGCCCGTTACCCGGTATCTCCTCCTCTGTGTCACGCTGAGACTGGGGAGCTCCTCCTGCCGCCCGTTACCCGGTATCTCCTCCTCTTCTTTGTCACACTGAGACCGGGGAGCGCCCCCTGCCGCCCGTTACCCGGTATCTCCTCCTCTTCTTTGTCTCACTGAGACCGCGGAGCTCCCCCTGCCACCATTTACCCGGTATCTCCTTCTCCTCTGTGTCACGCTGAGACCGCGGTGCTCCCCCTGTCACCAGTTACCCGGTATCTCCTCCTCCTCCTCTGTGTCATGCTGAGACCGGGGAGCTCCACCTGCCGCTCTTTACCCGGTATCTCCTCCTCCTCCATGTCACGCTGAGACCGGGGAGCTCCCCCTGCCGCCCATTACCCGGTATCTCCTCCTATGTGTCTTACTGAGACCGGGGAGCTCCACCTGCCGCCTGTTACCCAGTACCACCTCCTGCTCTGTGTCATACTGAGACCGGGGAGCTCCTCCTGCCGCCCGTTACCCGGTATCTCCTCCTCTTCTGTGTCACACTGAGACCGGGGAGCTCCCCCTGCCGCCCGTTACCCAGTATCTCCTCCTCTGTGTCACGCTGAGACCGGGGAGCTCCCCCTGCCGCCCGTTACCCGGTATCTCCTCCTCTGTGTCACGCTGAGAC
This sequence comes from Pseudophryne corroboree, assembly GCF_028390025.1. Classification (NCBI taxonomy): domain Eukaryota; kingdom Metazoa; phylum Chordata; class Amphibia; order Anura; family Myobatrachidae; genus Pseudophryne; species Pseudophryne corroboree. The sequence goes on along the minus strand of NC_086450.1, from coordinate 515,862,129 downwards.
CAGGGAGCTCCCCCTGCCACCCGTTACCCGGTATCTCCTCCTCCTCTGTGTCACGCTGAGACCGGGGAGCTTCCCCTGACGCCCGTTACCAGGTATCTCCTCCTATGTGTCTCACTGAGACCGGGGAGCTCCTCCTGCCGCCCGTTACCCGGTATCTCCTCCTCTGTGTCACGCTGAGACTGGGGAGCTCCTCCTGCCGCCCGTTACCCGGTATCTCCTCCTCCTCTGTGTCACGCTGAGACCGGGGAGCTTCCCCTGCCACCCGTTACCCGGTATCTCCTCCTCCTCTGTGTCACGCTGAGACCGGGGAGCTTCCCCTGACGCCCGTTACCAGGTATCTCCTCCTATGTGTCTCACTGAGACCGGGGAGCTCCTCCTGCCGCCCGTTACCCGGTATCTCCTCCTCTGTGTCACGCTGAGACTGGGGAGCTCCTTCTGCCGCCCGTTACCCGGTATCTCCTCCTCCTCTGTGTCACGCTGAGACCGGGGAGCTCCTCCTGCTGCCCGTTACCCGGTATCTCCTCCTCTGTGTCACGCTGAGACCAGGGAGCTCCCCCTGCTACCCGTTACCTCCTCCTCCTCTGTGTCACGCTGAGACCGGGGAGCTCCCCCTGACGCCCGTTATCAGGTATCTCCTCCTATGTGTCTCACTGAGACCGGGGAGCTCCTCCTGCCGCCCGTTACCCGGTATCTCCTCCTCCTCTGTGTCTCCAATTTCAGTTTCCCCAGTGTCCTCTTCAGTTCCAGTTCCTGTTTGCTCAGTTTCTAGCCCTCCAGTTGCTTCTGTTCCAATGTCTCGCATCCATCTTCCTACACAGAGTAAATCTGATGGTAATTCTAAGATGTGTCGTGGATTTCTAAATCAATGCGATGTACAGTTTGAATTGCAGCCACAGAACTTACCCGGTATCTGCTCCTCCTCTGTGTCACGCTGAGACCGGGGAGCTCCCCCTGCCGCCCGTTACCCGGTATCTCCTCCTCCTCTGTGTCACGCTGAGACCGGGGAGCTCCCCCTGCTGCCCGTTACCCGGTATCTCCTCCTCTGTGTCACGCTGAGACCGGGGAGCTCCCCCTGCCGCCCGTTACCCGGTATCTCCTCCTCCTCTGTGTCACGCTGAGACCGGGGAGCTCCCCCTGCCGCCTGTTACCCGGTATCTCATCCTCTGTGTCATACTGAGACCGGGGAGCTCCCCCTGCCGCCCGTTACCCGGTATCTCCTCCTCTGTGTCACGCTGAGACCGGGGAGCTCCCCCTGCCGCCCGTTACCCGGTATCTCCTCCTCCTCTGTGTCACGCTGAGACCGGGGAGCTCCCCCTGCCGCCCGTTAATCGGTATCTCCTCCTCTGTGTCACGCTGAGACCGGGGAGCTCGCTCCACCTGCCGCCCGTTACCCGGTATCTCCTCCTCCTCTGTGTCAAACTGAGCCCGGGGAGCTCCTCCTGCTGCCCGTTACCCGGTATCTCCTCCTCCTCTGTGTCACGCTGAGACCGGTGAGCTCCCCCTGCCGCCCGTTACCCGGTATCTCCTCCTCTGTGTCACGCTGAGACCGGGGAGCTCCCCCTGCCACCCGGTATATCCTCCTCTGTGTCACGCTGAGACCAGGGAGCTCCCCCTGCTGCCCGTTACCCGGTATATCCTCCTCCTCTGTGTCACGCTGAGACCGGGGAGCTCCCCCTGCAACCAGTTACCCGGTATCTCCTCCTCTGTGTCATGCTGAGACCAGGGAGCTCCCCCTGCCGCCCGTTATGCGGTATCTTCTCCTCCTCTGTGTCACGCTGAGACCGGGGAGCTCCCCCTGCAACCAGTTACCCGGTATCTCCTCCTCTGTGTCACGCTGAGACCGGGGAGCTCCCCCTGCCGCTCATTACCCGGTATCTCCTCCTCCTCTGTGTCACGCTGAGACCGGGGAGGTCCCCCTGCCGCCCGTTACCCGGTATCTCCTCCTCTGTGTCACACTGAGACCGGGGACCTCCCCCTGCCGCCCGTTACACGGTATCTCCTCCTCCTCTGTGTCACGCTGAGACCGGGGAGCTCCCCCTGCCGCTCATTACCCGGTATCTCCTCCTCCTCTGTGTCACGCTGAGACCGGGGAGCTCCCCCTGCCGCCCGTTACCCGGTATCTCCTCCCCTGTGTCACGCTGAGACCGGGGAGCTCCACCTGCCGCCCGTTACCCGGTATCCCTTCCTCTTCTGTGTCAAACTGAGCCCGGGGAGCTCCTCCTGCTGCCCGTTACCCGGTATCTCCTCCTCCTCTGTGTCACGCTGAGACCGGGGAGCTCCCCCTGCCACCAGTTACCCGGTATCTCCTCCTCCTCTGTGTCACGCTGAGACCGGGGAGGTCCCCCTGCCGCCCGTTACCCGGTATCTCCTCCTCTGTGTCACACTGAGACCGGGGACCACCCCCTGCCGCCCGTTACACGGTATCTCCTCCTCCTCTGTGTCACGCTGAGACCGGGGAGCTCCCCCTGCCGCTCATTACCCGGTATCTCCTCCTCCTCTGTGTCACGCTGAGACCGGGGAGCTCCCCCTGCCGCCCGTTACCCGGTATCTCCTCCCCTGTGTCACGCTGAGACCGGGGAGCTCCACCTGCCGCCCGTTACCCGGTATCTCTTCCTCTTCTGTGTCAAACTGAGCCCGGGGAGCTCCTCCTGCTGCCCGTTACCCGGTATCTCCTCCTCCTCTGTGTCACGCTGAGACCGGGGAGCTCCCCCTGCCACCAGTTACCCGGTATCTCCTCCTCCTCTGTGTCACGCTGAGACCGGGGAGTTCCCCCTGCCGCCCGTTACCCGGTATCTCCTCCTCCTCCTCTGTGTCACGCTGAGACCGGGGAGCTCCCCCTGCCACCAGTTACCCGGTATCTCCTCCTCCTCTGTGTCACGCTGAGACCGGGGAGCTCCCCCTGCCGCCTGTTACCAGGTATCTCCTCTATCTCTGTGTCATGCTGAGACTGGGGAGCTCCTCCTGCCGCCCGTTAACCAGTATACCCTCCTCTGTGTCACGCTGAGACCGGGGAGCTCCCCCTGCAACCAGTTACCCGGTATCTTCTCCTCTGTGTCATACTGAGACCGGGGAGCTCCTCCTGCCGCCCGTTACCCGGTATCTCCTCCTCTGTGTCACGCTGAGATCGGGGACCTCCCCCTGCCGCCCGTTACCCGGTATCTCCTCCTCCTCTGTGTCACGCTGAGACCGGGGAGCTCCCCCTGCCGCTCATTACCCGGTATCTCCTCCTCCTCTGTGTCACGCTGAGACCGGGGAGCTCCCCCTGCCGCCCGTTACCCGGTATCTCCTCCTCTGTGTCACGCTGAGACCGGGGAGCTCCACCTGCCGCCCGTTACCCGGTATCTCTTCCTCTTCTGTGTCAAACTGAGCCCGGGGAGCTCCTCCTGCTGCCCGTTACCCGGTATCTCCTCCTCTTCTGTGTCACGCTGAGACCGGGGAGCTCCCCCTGCCACCAGTTACCCGGTATCTCCTCCTCCTCTGTGTCACGCTGAGACCGGGGAGCTCCCCCTGCCGCCCGTTACCCGGTATCTCCTCCTCCTCTGTGTCACGCTGAGACCGGGGAGCTCCCCCTGCCACCAGTTACCCGGTATCTCCTCCTCCTCTGTGTCACGCTGAGACCGGGGAGCTCCCCCTGCCGCCTGTTACCAGGTATCTCCTCTTCCTCTGTGTCATGCTGAGACTGGGGAGCTCCTCCTGCCGCCCGTTAACCAGTATACCCTCCTCTGTGTCACGCTGAGACCGGGGAGCTCCCCCTGCAACCAGTTACCCGGTATCTCCTCCTCTGTGTCATACTGAGACCGGGGAGCTCCTCCTGCCGCCCGTTACCCGGTATCTCCTCCTCTGTGTCACGCTGAGATCGGGGACCTCCCCCTGCCGCCCGTTACCAGGTATCTCCTCCTCCTCTGTGTCACGCTGAGACCAGGGAGCTCCTCCTGGCGCCCGTTACCCGGTATCTCCTCCTCCTCTGTGTCACGCTGAGACCGGGGAGCTCCCCCTGCCGCCCGTTACCTGGTATATCCTCCTCCTCTGTGTCACGCTGAGACCGGGGAGCTCACCCTGCCGCCCGTTACCCGGTATCTCCTCCTCTGTGTCACGCTGAGACCGGGGAGCTCCCCCTGCCGCTCGTTACCCGGTATATCCTCCTCCTCTGTGTCACGCTGAGACCGGGGAGCTCCCCCTGCCACCCGTTACCCGGTATCTCCTCCTCTGTGTCTTACTGAGACCGGGGAGCGCCCCCTGCCAACCGTTACCCGGTATCTCCTCCTCCTCTGTGTCACGCTGAGAACGGGGAGCTCCCCCTGCCGCCCGTTACCCGGTATCTCCTCCTCTGAGTCATGCTGAGACCGGGGAGCTCCCCCTGCCGCCTGTTACCCAGTACCACCTCCTCCTCTGTGTCATACTGAGACCGGGGAGCTCCTCCTGCCGCCCGTTACCCGGTATCTCCTCCTCCTCTTGTCAGGAATCGGCGCTCTGCTACGTCACACTTACTAGCGCGCTTGTGTGCGGGACTCCGGAGGTCATGGCCCCAGTTGCGGCTGCATGGGTGTAGTAACCGCGAGCGCTCTCTTCCGCATTGCTGAGTACTCCTGAGTTTGGTCCAGTGTGGGTTTTGCTGCGTGCCGGTATCCAGCCTGTGTGGACGTTACCATGACACCTGCACGCAGCTGATTCTGGTGTTCAATCCAGCACTATATCTCCGCCTGCAGTTTGTGTCCAATCACTGCTGAGCAGGAGGTATAACTTCCAGCTTGTGGCTCACTCATATGGCCTCGGACAACAAGTCACATACCGTGTGCCTAAGTTCTCCTGGTTCCTGTTTCCAGCGTTCCCCATGGTTATATTCATTGTTCCAGTTCTCACTTCCACAACTCTCCTGTTACTCCGGACTCCAATTACATCCAGCCACAATCCACCAGCAGCAGAGACTCTCCTTAGGTGTTCGTATTATTATTTTACCTGTGCACTTGCTATCAGTATACCATCTGTGCATCTCAGCAGTATAACAACCTTTGCTTAGAGACTGTCTCCTGCTTGAGCCTGGTTAGGCTATCTGGACTTGTGCTTTATAAAGACTGTGGGGTAAATTTACTAAGCTCCCGATTTTGACCGAGATGCCGTTTTTTCATCAAAGTGTCATCTCGGTAATTTACTAAACACTAATCACGGCAGAGATGAGGGCATTCGTAATTTTTTGCAAGTCCAAGTAAAAAATTACGAATGAATACACCATCGGTCAAAACGCGGCTGTTTAAGTATGAATCTCGGTCATTTACTAAGAAGTGCAAAGCAAAAAACAAACAAACACTGCCGTGAAAAATTACAACTCGTAAAAAAGTGCTAAAAAAAAAAACAGACCTACTTTTTTTTTCCGTGATTGGATAGGCATGCAGGGATCCATGAGATCCGTGCATGTATATCAGTGGGAAGGGGTGGGAAAGTTGTTATTTTATTAAAAAAAATTGCGTGGGGTCCCCCCTCCTAAGCATAACCAGCCTCGGGCTCTTTGAGCCGATCCTGGTTGCAGAAATATGGGGAAAAAATTGACAGGGGTTCCCCCATATTTAAGCAACCAGCATCGGGCTCTGCGCCTGGTCCTGGTTCCAAAAATACGGGGGACAAAAAGAGTAGGGGTCCCCCGTATTTTTAAAACCAGCACCGGGCTCCACTAGCTGGACAGATAATGCCACAGCCGGGGGTCACTTTGATATAGTGCCCTGCGGCCGTGGCATCAAAAATCCAACTAGTCACTCCTGGCCGGGGTACCCTGGGGGAGTGGGGACCCCTTCAATCAAGGGGTCCCCCCCCCCAGCCACCCAAGGGCCAGGGGTGAAGCCCGAGGCTGTCCCCCCCCATCCAATGGGCTGCGGATGGGGAGGCTGATAGCCTTTGTTGTAAAAGAAAAGATATTGTTTTTAGTAGCAGTACTACAAGGCCCAGCAAGCCTCCCCCGCATGCTGGTACTTGGAGAACCACAAGTACCAGCATGCGGCGGAAAAACTGGCCCGCTGGTACCTGTAGTACTACTACTAAAAAAATACCCAAAAAAAGACAAGACACACACACCGTGAAAGTATAATTTTATTACATACATACACACATACATACATACTAACCTTAAGTTCCCACGCAGGTCGGTCCTCTTCTCCAGTAGAATCCAAGGGGTACCTGTTGAAGAAATTATACTCACGAGATCCAGGGGTCCAGGCTCCTCGGGAAATCCAGGGGTAATGGTACTTGGAAAAAAAAAAAAAAACGGTGTCCCGACCACGAACTGAAAGGGGACCCATGTTTGCACATGGGTCACCTTTCCACGAATGCCAGAAACCCACTCTGACTTCTGTCTAAGTGGGTTTCTTCAGCCAATCAGGGAGCGCCACGTTGTAGCACTCTCCTGATCAGCTGTGTGGTCCTGTCCTCACTGACAGGCAGCACACGGCAGTGTTACAATGTAGCGCCTATGCGCTACATTGTAACCAATGATGGGAACTTTCTGCCCTGCGGTTGACCTAAAGTGACGTCACCGCTGAGCAGAAAGTTCCCAAAAAACAATATCTTTTCTTTTACAACAAAGGCTATCAGCCTCCCCATCCGCAGCCCATTGGATGGGGGGGGACAGCCTCGGGCTTCACCCCTGGCCCTTGGGTACCCCGGCCAGGAGTGACTAGTTGGATTTTTGATGCCACGGCCGCAGGGCACTATATAAAAGTGACCCCCGGCTGTGGCATTATCTGTCCAGCTAGTGGAGCCCGGTGCTGGTTTTAAAAATACGGGGGACCCCTACTCTTTTTGTCCCCCGTATTTTTGGGACCAGGACCAGGCGCAGAGCCCGATGCTGGTTGCTTAAATATGGGGGAACCCCTGTCATTTTTGTCCCCATATTTTTGCAACCAGGATCGGCTCAAAGAGCCCGAGGCTGGTTATGCTTAGGAGGGGGGACCCCACGCATTTTTTTTTATTATTTTACAGTGTTTAATTTAAAAAAAATAAATAAATAAACCCCAGCACGGATCACACAGATCCGGCCGAGATTGATTGTAAAAAAAGTCGGCAGTGTTTTGCTAATCACTGCCGTAAAAATAGAAAAAAAACCACGAATGACATCGACATCGGAACAAAAGAAAAACCCGAATACGACAGCTTAGTAAATTAGTCGTAATCAATTCAAAAAGTTGCAGTTTTACACTTTCGATGTCATTCGTGATTGAACTTTGACCTGAAACGGGAAAATACGAATCTTAGTAAATTTACCCCAGAGTGTTCCCAGATATATCGGAGTTCTGCTTATCAAAGTTACCTTATCCTATGTTATACCGAGACTGTGTGCTATCAAGTACTATTGGATTTTAGTTTATATCATCTGCCTTCAGTATTTGCTGTTTCATATTTTCTTTGCAAGAGACTTCAGTTATTCAGATTCGTTTACCAATCATTGTCATTACATTACCGGTTTTCTGTTCACCCAGTGTTATTCCATCTGCTCTGTTATAATAAAACATCAGCGCCTATGCGCAGGACTTTATTTTGCCTCCACGTTTTATCCATCACACCAACACTGACCCACTAGCGCCCCCACCGGGGACAGACAAACCCAGAGACCTGACACGTCTGTGTCACGCTGAGACCAGGGAGCTCCCCCTGCTGCCCGTTACCCGGTATATCCTCCTCCTCTGTGTCACGCTGAGACCGGGGAGCTCCCCCTGCAACCAGTTACCCGGTATCTCCTCCTCTGTGTCATGCTGAGACCAGGGAGCTCCCCCTGCCGCCCGTTATGCGGTATCTTCTCCTCCTCTGTGTCACGCTGAGACCGGGGAGCTCCCCCTGCAACCAGTTACCCGGTATCTCCTCCTCTGTGTCACGCTGAGACCGGGGAGCTCCCCCTGCCGCCCGTTACACGGTATCTCCTCCTCCTCTGTGTCACGCTGAGACCGGGGAGCTCCCCCTGCCGCTCATTACCCGGTATCTCCTCCTCCTCTGTGTCACGCTGAGACCGGGGAGCTCCCCCTGCCGCCCGTTACCCGGTATCTCCTCCTCTGTGTCACACTGAGACCGGGGACCTCCCCCTGCCGCCCGTTACATGGTATCTCCTCCTCCTCTGTGTCACGCTGAGACCGGGGAGCTCCCCCTGCCGCTCATTACCCGGTATCTCCTCCTCCTCTGTGTCACGCTGAGACCGGGGAGCTCCCCCTGCCGCCCGTTACCCGGTATCTCCTCCTCTGTGTCACGCGGAGACCGGGGAGCTCCACCTGCCGCCCGTTACCCGGTATCTCTTCCTCTTCTGTGTCAAACTGAGCCCGGGGAGCTCCTCCTGCCGCTCATTACCCGGTATCTCCTCCTCCTCTGTGTCACGCTGAGACCGGGGAGCTCCCCCTGCCACCAGTTACCCGGTATCTCCTCCTCCTCTGTGTCACGCTGAGACCGGGGAGCTCCCCCTGCCGCCCGTTACCCGGTATCTCCTCCTCCTCTGTGTCACGCTGAGACCGGGGAGCTCCCCCTGCCACCAGTTACCCGGTATCTCCTCCTCCTCTGTGTCACGCTGAGACCGGGGAGCTCCCCCTGCCGCCTGTTACCAGGTATCTCCTCTTCCTCTGTGTCATGCTGAGACTGGGGAGCTCCTCCTGCCGCCCGTTAACCAGTATACCCTCCTCTGTGTCACGCTGAGACCGGGGAGCTCCCCCTGCAACCAGTTACCCGGTATCTCCTCCTCTGTGTCATACTGAGACCGGGGAGCTCCTCCTGCCGCCCGTTACCCGGTATCTCCTCCTCTGTGTCACGCTGAGATCGGGGACCTCCCCCTGCCGCCCGTTACCAGGTATATCCTCCTCCTCTGTGTCACGCTGAGACCAGGGAGCTCCTCCTGGCGCCCGTTACCCGGTATCTCCTCCTCCTCTGTATCACGCTGAGACCGGGGAGCTCCCCCTGCCGCCCGTTACCTGGTATATCCTCCTCCTCTGTGTCACGCTGAGACCGGGGAGCTCCCCCTGCCACCCGTTACCCGGTATCTCCTCCTCTGTGTCACGCTGAGACCGGGGAGCGCCCCCTGCCAACCGTTACCCGGTATCTCCTCCTCCTCTGTGTCACGCTGAGAACGGGGAGCTCCCCCTGCCGCCCGTTACCCGGTATCTCCTCCTCTGAGTCATGCTGAGACCGGGGAGCTCCCCCTGCCGCCTGTTACCCAGTACCACCTCCTCCTCTGTGTCATACTGAGACCGGGGAGCTCCTCCTGCCGCCCGTTACCCGGTATCTCCTCCTCCTCTTGTCAGGAATCGGCGCTCTGCTACGTCACACTTACCAGCGCGCTGGTGTGCGGGACTCCGGAGGTCATGGCCCCAGTTGCGGCTGCATGGGTGTAGTAACCGCGAGCGCTCTCTTCCGCATTGCTGAGTACTCCTGAGTTTGGTCCAGTGTGGGTTTTGCTGCGTGCCGGTATCCAGCCTGTGTGGACGTTACCATGACACCTGCACGCAGCTGATTCTGGTGTTCAATCCAGCACTATATCTCCGCCTGCAGTTTGTGTCCAATCACTGCTGAGCAGGAGGTATAACTTCCAGCTTGTGGCTCACTCATATGGCCTCGGACAACAAGTCACATACCGTGTGCCTAAGTTCTCCTGGTTCCTGTTTCCAGCGTTCCCCGTGGTTATATTCATTGTTCCAGTTCTCACTTCCACAACTCTCCTGTTACTCCGGACTCCAATTACATCCAGCCACAATCCACCAGCAGCAGAGACTCTCCTTAGGTGTTCGTATTATTATTTTACCTGTGCACTTGCTATCAGTATACCATCTGTGCATCTCAGCAGTATAACAACCTTTGCTTAGAGACTGTCTCCTGCTTGAGCCTGGTTAGGCTATCTGGACTTGTTCTTTATAAAGACTGTGTGTTCCCAGATATATCGGAGTTCTGCTTATCAAAGTTACCTTATCCTATGTTATACCGAGACTGTGTGCTATCAAGTACTATTGGATTTTAGTTTATATCATCTGCCTTCAGTATTTGTTGTTTCATATTTTCTTTGCAAGAGACTTCAGTTATTCAGATTCGTTTACCAATCATTGTCATTACATTACCGGTTTTCTGTTCACCCAGTGTTATTCCATCTGCTCTGTTATAATAAAACATCAGCGCCTATGCGCAGGACTTTATATTGCCTCCACGTTTTATCCATCACACCAACACTGACCCACTAGCGCCCCCACCGGGGACAGACAAACCCAGAGACCTGACACGTCTGTGTCATACTGAGACCAGGGAGCCCTCCTGCCGCCTGTTACCCGGTATCTCCTCCTCTGTGTCCCGCTGAGACTGGGGAGCTCCCCCTGCCGCCCGTTACCCGGTATCTCCTCCTCCTCTGTGTCACGCTAAGACCGGGGACCTCCCCCTGCCGCCCGTTACCCGGTATCTCCTCCTCCTCTGTGTCACGCTGAGACCGGGAACCTCTCCCTTCCGCCATTTGCCCGGTATCTCTTCCTCTGTGTCACGGTGAGACCGGGGAGCTCCCCCTGCTGCCCGTAACCTGGTATCTCCTCCTCCTCTGTATCACGTTGAGACCGGGGAGCTCCCCCTGCCGCCCGTTACCCAGTATCTCCTCCTCTGTGTCATACTGAGACCAGGGAGCTCCCCCTGCCGCCCGTTACCTCCTCCTCTGTGTCACGCTGAGACCGGGGAGCTCCTCCTGCCGCCCGTTACCCAGTACCACCTCCTCCTCTGTGTCACGCTGAGACCGGGGAGCTCCCCCTGCCGCCCGTTACCCGGTATCTCCTCCTCTGTGTCATACTGAGACCGGGGAGCTCCCCCTGCCGCCCGTTACCCGGTATCTCCTCCTCTGTGTCACGCTGAGACCGGGGAGCTCCTCCTGCCGCCCGTTACCCAGTACCACCTCCTCCTCTGTGTCACGCTGAGACCGAGGAGCTCCCCCTGCCGCCTGTTACCCGGTATCTCCTCCTCTGTGTCACGCTGAGACCGGGGAGCTCCCCCTGCCGCCCGTTACCCAGTATCTCCTCCTCTGTGTCATACTGAGACCGGGGAGCTCCCCCTGCCGCCCGTTACCCGGTATCTCCTCCTCTGTGTCACGCTGAGACCGGGGAGCTCCTCCTGCCGCCCGTTACCCAGTACCACCTCCTCCTCTGTGTCACGCTGAGACCGGGGAGCTCCCCCTGCAACCAGTTACCCGCTATCTCCTCCTCTGTGTCACGCTGAGACCGGGGAGCTCCCCCTGCCGCCCGTTACACGGTATCTCCTCCTCCTGTGTCACGCTGAGACCGGGGAGCTCCCCCTGCCGCTCATTACCCGGTATCTCCTCCTCTGTGTCACGCCGAGACCGGGGAGCTCCTCCTGCCGCCCGTTACCCAGTACCACCTCCTCCTCTGTGTCACGCTGAGACCGGGGAGCTCCCCCTGCCGCCCGTTACCCGGTATCTCCTCCTCTGTGTCATACTGAGACCGGGGAGCTCCCCCTGCCGCCCGTTACCCGGTATCTCCTCCTCTGTGTCACGCTGAGACCGGGGAGCTCCTCCTGCCGCCCGTCACCCAGTACCACCTCCTCCTCTGTGTCACGCTGAGACCGAGGAGCTCCCCCTGCCGCCTGTTACCCGGTATCTCCTCCTCTGTGTCACGCTGAGACCGGGGAGCTCCTCCTGCCGCCCGTTACCCAGTACTACCTCCTCCTCTGTGTCACGCTGAGACCGGGGAGCTCCCCCTGCCGCCCGTTACCCGGTATCTCCTCCTCTGTGTCATACTGAGACCGGGGAGCTCCCCCTGCCGCCCGTTACCCAGTATCTCCTCCTCTGTGTCATACTGAGACCGGGGAGCTCCCCCTGCCGCCCGTTACCCGGTATCTCCTCCTCTGTGTCACGCTGAGACCGGGGAGCTCCTCCTGCCGCCCGTTACCCAGTACCACCTCCTCCTCTGTGTCACGCTGAGACCGGGGAGCTCCCCCTGCCGCCCGTTACCCGGTATCTCCTCCTCCTCTGTGTCACGCTGAGACCGGGAAACTCCCCCTGCCGCCCGTTACCCGGTATCTCCTCCTCCTCTGTGTCACGCTGAGACCGGGGAGCTCCCCCTGCCGCCCGTTACCCGGTATCTCCTCCTCCTCTGTGTCACGCTGAGACTGGGGAGCTCCCCCTGCCGCCCGTTACCCGGTATCTCCTCCTCTGTGTCACGCTGAGACCGGGGAGCTCCTCCTGCCGCCCGTTACCCGGTATCTCCTCCTCTGTGTCACGCTGAGACCGGGGAGCTCCCCCTGCCGCCCGTTACCCGGTATCTCCTCCTCTGTGTCACGCTGAGACCGGGAACCTCTCCCTTCCGCCATTTCCCCGGTATCTCCTCCTCTGTGTCACGCTGAGACCGGGAACCTCTCCCTTCCGCCATTTCCCCGGTATCTCCTCCTCTGTGTCATGCTGTGACCGGGGAGCTCCTCCTGCTGCCTGTTACTCGGTATCTCCTCGACTGTGTCACGCGGAGACCGGGGAGAGCCCCATGTTACTTGGGGTGTGTCCTGTCTGTATGGGGGGCGGGACAGCTGAAACCCGGGGGGTGGGACGGCAGGACAGCTGGGACTCATCAGTGGCTGGCATTGGCATAGCATAGAAGGAGAGAGGTGGGCATGTGGCGGGTGTGATGGGTGGGCGTGCGAGCAGCATGACATCATCACGTCACATCACGCTGTTTTTGTACATGGAGATGAAGCCGGGAGTTTGAAAGCCGGTGACAGTGGCACCCTTGATTAACCCAGGCATCGGTCAGTAATGCAGTGCTGACAGGGTGCAGCGCGGAGGGGACAGTAATCAGCCTGCTCGGCGATCGCTGCATCAGGCATGTGAGATGGGGGTGCCGGACATTAGGGGGCGCCGGACATTAGGGGGCGCCGGACATTAGGGGGTGCCTGTGCGCACCAGGAACCCCCCCTGCGCACACCTATGCCTGTGGCGAGCCCGCGAGCACAGATAACACAATATAACGTCAGAGTAAGGGAGAAGGACAGGACATGGAGGCGCAGTAAGGGCGGAAGTGCTCATCTGCCCTCTCCTCTGTCACTTCCGGGTCCTGATGACGAAGGGAACAGACACCACCGTGACGCAACGTGCGATCACGTGATATTAGCCGGCGTCACATGACCCGTTGTGTACCCGGAATTGAGTCCCGTTGCCTGGTGATAAGGGCGGGGTCAGCAGGTGACGTCGGTTCCGGGGAGCGGGCACCGGGAAGATGGCGGACGGGTGAGATCGGTGTGTAGCGCGGAGGAGCCGGTGCTGTGACCCGACACCATGACACGTGACCTGGAGACACGTGACGAGCTCCCGGACTGGGCCGGAGCCAAAGAGTTCTACCAGAAGTATGACCCGAAGGAGATCATTGGCAGGTAAAGGGGGCGGGGCACCGACAACGCCGCAAGGGGAGGGGCTTGTACCCTGAGAGTTAGTATCATGTTCCCAGGGGGCGTGTCCTGTCTGTATGAGGGGGCGTGTACCCTGACACCCAGAGAGGTAGTCTCATGTTCCCGGGGGCGTGTCCTGTCTGTATGAGGGGGCGTGTACCCTGACACCCAGAGAGGTAGTCTCATGTTCCCGGGGGCGTGTCCTGTCTGTATGAGGGGGCGTGTACCCTGACAACCTGAGAGTTAGTATCATGTTCCCGGGGGAGTGTCCTGTCTGTATGAGGGGGCGTGTACCCTGACACCCTGAGAGGTAGTCTCATGTTCCCGGGGGTGTGTCCTGTCTGTATGAGGGGGCGTGTACCCTGACAACCTGAGAGTTAGTATCATGTTTCCAGGGGGCGTGTCCTGTCTGTATGAGGGGGCGTGTACCCTGACACCCTGAGAGTATCATGTTCCCAGGGGGCGTGTCCTGTCTGTATGAGGGGGCGTGTCCTGTCTGTATGAGGGGGCGTGTACCCTGACACCCTGAGAGGTAGCCTCATGTTCCCGGGGCGTGTCCTGTCTGTATAAGGGGGAGTGTCCTGTCTGTATGAGGGGGCGTGTACCCTGACACCCTGATAGGTAGTCTCATGTTACTGGGGGCGTGTACCCTGACACCCTGATAGGTAGTCTCATGTTCCCGGGGGCATGTCCTGTCTGCATGGGGGCGTGTACCCTGACACCCTGAGAGGTAGCATCATGTTCCCGGGGGCGTGTCCTGTCTGCAAGGCCGGCAACAGAAATCTTGGGGCCCGGTACACTAATTTATATGGGGCCCCGCCCATAACCACCCTCGAGCCCCCCTCCTCATCCCCTCCTCCAAACATCCCTCTTCTGCATGTACATACAGTATAAGGTAGAGCTATAGATCATATATAAAATCTGTTTTTAAGATGTATATTAATGTGTTTGTATATAATATATAAAAAATGTTTTATAAAAATGTATAATGGCATAAAATGTATAACCAAAGAATGTGCAGGGTCTTTAAAAGAAAATTTGGCCTATCTTACCCTACAGACGTCTTCTCGTACCCCGAGGAGATGGTTCAGCACTGCAGATCTCACTTGCACGCTCTCTGTGGGACAGTCTGACTGCCCTCAGGTAGATGTGCTCGTTCCAGAGGCTCCCCTCAGTAATGACCTGTGCCCGATGGAATGCACAGTTTCCATGCTATGCGGGGTCCGCTGTGTTGGGATCGTGCTGCAATACAGGTGTTGGTGCCGTCACTACAGTGGCTCCCTCCGCCGTGCCTGGGTCCTGCTGCCAGACAGGGGTAAGTGCCGTGACTGTGGCTGCTCCTCGGTGGCACCAAGCAGTACTAGCACAGATAAGGGCATGGTACTGTGTACAGTATACATAATAACACTGGAATCAGAGTATATCAGATCACTGTAATGGACTGGGCATAATTAATATTTTTACCAGGCAGGTAGTTGTGTGACTTGTAGTGCTGCTACCTGTGGGTATAACTTGGTGCATAGTGTGCACATGTCGCTGCACCACAAGTCACACAGCAACTTGCCTGATAATAATAATTCCCCTTCCATTACAATGATCTGATATACTCGGTTCTGTCCTAGTCAGTTTGTGTGTTACATAGGCCATAGTGTGCACCGAGTTATAGCCTCATGTAGCAGCACCATAAGTCACACAGCAACCTGCCTGGCAAAAATAATGCCCCTCCGATTACAGTGTTATTATGTACACTCTACACAGCACCGCATCATCCTGCTCTGTACTAGTACTGCTTGCCGCCGAGGAGCAGCACTGTTGAAAGGAGTATGAGTAGTTAGAGCTCGGGATAACACTGCAGCGCTGGGCATGGTGCTGTACGGCAGCAGCAAGTGACGGGGAACGGCCGGTGCATCACAGCGTAATGACGTCAGCATCATCACACCGGGACTGGACCAAGTGAGACTGTAACGGGGGAAGGGGTGTTTGCGGCACACTTGCCTACTCTCCCGGAATGGCCGGGAGGCTCCCGAAAATCGGGTGACCCTCCCAGCCCCCCGGAAGAACAGGCAAGTCTCCCGATTGCAGGGGTTCCCCACTGCCCGGCTGCCCACTTAGCAAGTAAAGTGGGCGGTCCGGGCAGGCGATGACGCGATTCTTGTTGAATCGCGTCATCATAGCCACGCCCCCTGCTGTATAATGCCGGTAATAGCGGCATTACACAGCGGGGGGCGTGGCTTACGTGACGCAATTTCTGCAGCCACGCCCCGTTCCGCCTCTGTCACGCCCCATCACGCCTCTGGCCCGCCCCCCTCTGCACTCCCCATCACTGCCCGCCCCGCTGCTGAGCCGAACTGGCTGCTCTCTCCCGGAGAGAGCAGCCAGAAAGTCGGCAAGTGTGGTTTGCGGTTTGGTGATTAATTAAAGTTAATTAGCGGCTGAGTGGAGCAGTCCATTTAGAAATCATCAACAGGTGCTGCGGCTCCGTTTTTTTGTGTCCCTGATGCTTGGGGCCCATCTGACCTTTGGGGCCCGGTACAGGTGTCCCCTTTGACCCCCCCTGTTGCCGGGCCTGCCTGTCTGTATGAGGGTGTATTCCAGTGCAGCGTGTTAGTGACGTGTCCTGTATACACATTATCCGGTGTATTCCAGTGCAGCGTGTTAGTGACTCGTCCTGTATACACATTATCCGGTGTATTCCAGTGCAGCGTGTTACTGATGTGTCCTGTATACACATCCGGTGTATTCCAGTGCAGCGTGTTAGTGACGTGTCCTGTATACACATTATCCGGTGTATTCCAGTGCAGCGTGTTAGTGATGTGTCCTGTATACACATTATCCGGTGTATTCCAGTGCAGTGTGTTAGTGACGTGTCCTGTATACACATTATCCGGTGTATTCCAGTGCAGTGTGTTAGTGACGTGTCCTGTATACACATTATCCGGTGTATTCCAGTGCAGTGTGTTAGTGACGTGTCCTGTATACACATTATCCGGTGTATTCCAGTGCAGTGTGTTAGTGACGTGTCCTGTATACACATTATCCGGTGTATTCCAGTGCAGCGTCTTAGTGACGTGTCCTGTATACACATTATCCGGTGTATTCCAGTGCAGCGTCTTAGTGACGTGTCCTGTATACACATTATCCGGTGTATTCCAGTGCAGTATATTAGTGATGTGTCCTGTATACACATTATCCGGTGTATTCCAGTGCAGCGTCTTAGTGACGTGTCCTGTATACACATTATCCGGTGTATTCCAGTGCAGCGTGTTAGTGACGTGTCCTGTATACACATTATCCGGTGTATTCCAGTGCAGTGTGTTAGTGACGTGTCCTGTATACACATTATCCGGTGTATTCCAGTGCAGCGTGTTAGCGATGTGTCCTGTATACACATTATCCGGTGTATTCCAGTGCAGCGTGTTAGTAACGTGTCCTGTATACACATTATCCGGTGTATTCCAGTGCAGCGTGTTAGTGACGTGTCCTGTATACACATTATCCGGTGTATTCCAGTGCAGCGTGTTAGTAACGTGTCCTGTATACACATTATCCGGTGTATTCCAGTGCAGCGTGTTAGTGACGTGTCCTGTATACACATTATCCGGTGTATTCCAGTGCAGCGTGTTAGTGACGTGTCCTGTATACACATTATCCGGTGTATTCCAGTGCAGTATATTAGTGATGTGTCCTGTATACACATTATCCGGTGTATTCCAGTGCAGCGTGTTAGTAACGTGTCCTGTATACACATTATCCGGTGTATTCCAGTGCAGCGTGTTAGTAACGTGTCCTGTATACACATTATCCGGTGTATTCCAGTGCAGCGTGTTAGTGACGTGTCCTGTATACACATTATCCGGTGTATTCCAGCGCAGTATATTAGTGATGTGTCCTGTATACACATTATCCGGTGTATTCCAGTGCAGCGTGTTAGTGACGTGTCCTGTATACACATTATCCGGTGTATTCCAGTGCAGCGTGTTACTGACGTGTCCTGTATACACATTATCCGGTGTATTCCAGCGCAGTATATTAGTGATGTGTCCTGTATACACATTATCCGGTGTATTCCAGTGCAGCGTGTTAGTGACGTGTCCTGTATACACATTATCCGGTGTATTCCAGTGCAGCGTGTTAGCGATGTGTCCTGTATACACATTATCCGGTGTATTCCAGTGCAGCGTGTTAGTGATGTGTCCTGTATACACATTATCCAGTGTATTCCAGTGCAGCGTGTTAGTAACGTGTCCTGTATACACATTATCCGGTGTATTCCAGTGCAGCGTGTTAGTGACGTGTCCTGTATACACATTATCCGGTGTATTCCAGTGCAGCGTGTTAGTGACGTGTCCTGTATACACATTATCCGGTGTATTCCAGTGCAGTATATTAGTGATGTGTCCTGTATACACATTATCCGGTGTATTCCAGTGCAGCGTCTTAATGACGTGTCCTGTATACACATTATCCGGTGTATTCCAGTGCAGTATATTAGTGATGTGTCCTGTATACACATTATCCGGTGTATTCCAGTGCAGCGTGTTAGTAACGTGTCCTGTATACACATTATCCGGTGTATTCCAGTGCAGCGTGTTAGTGACGTGTCCTGTATACACATTATCCGGTGTATTCCAGTGCAGCGTGTTAGTGACGTGTCCTGTATACACATTATCCGGTGTATTCCAGTGCAGCGTGTTACTGATGTGTCCTGTATACACATTATCCGGTGTATTCCAGTGCAGCGTGTTACTGATGTGTCCTGTATACACATTATCCGGTGTATTCCAGTGCAGTATATTAGTGACGTGTCCTGTATACACATTATCCGGTGTATTCCAGTGCAGTGTGTTAGTGATGTGTCCTGTATACACATTATCCGGTGTATTCCAGTGCAGCGTGTTAGTGACGTGTCCTGTATACACATTATCCGGTGTATTCCAGTGCAGCGTGTTAGTGACGTGTCCTGTATACACATTATCCGGTGTATTCCAGTGCAGCGTGTTAGTGACGTGTCCTGTATACACATTATCCGGTGTATTCCAGTGCAGCGTGTTAGTGACGTGTCCTGTATACACATTATCTGGTGTATTCCAGTGCAGCGTGTTAGTGACGTGTCCTGTATACACATTATCCGGTGTATTCCAGTGCAGCGTGTTAGTGACGTGTCCTGTATACACATTATCCGGTGTATTCCAGTGCAGCGTGTTAGCGATGTGTCCTGTGTACACATTATCCGGTGTATTGCAGTGCAGCGTGTTAGTGACGTGTCCTGTATACACATTATCCGGTGTATTCCAGTGCAGTGTGTTAGCGATGGGTCCTGTATACACATTATCCGGTGTATTCCAGTGCAGTATATTAGTGACGTGTCCTGTATACACATTATCCGGTGTATTCCAGTGCAGTGTGTTAGTGATGTGTCCTGTATACACATTATCCGGTGTATTCCAGTGCAGCGTGTTAGTGACGTGTCCTGTATACACATTATCCGGTGTATTCCAGCGCAGTATATTAGTGATGTGTCCTGTATACACATTATCCGGTGTATTCCAGTGCAGTATATTAGTGATGTGTCCTGTATACACATTATCCGGTGTAATTCCAGTGCAGCGTGTTAGTGATGTGTCCTGTATACACATTATCCGGTGTATTCCAGTGCAGCGTCTTAATGACGTGTCCTGTATACACATTATCCGGTGTATTCCAGTGCAGTATATTAGTGATGTGTCCTGTATACACATTATCCGGTGTATTCCAGTGCAGCGTGTTAGTGACGTGTCCTGTATACACATTATCCGGTGTATTCCAGTGCAGCGTGTTAGTGACGTGTCCTGTATACACATTATCCGGTGTATTCCAGTGCAGCGTGTTAGCGATGTGTCCTGTATACACATTATCCGGTGTATTGCAGTGCAGCGTGTTAGTGACGTGTCCTGTATACACATTATCCGGTGTATTCCAGTGCAGTGTGTTAGCGATGGGTCCTGTATACACATTATCCGGTGTATTCCAGTGCAGTATATTAGTGACGTGTCCTGTATACACATTATCCGGTGTATTCCAGTGCAGTGTGTTAGTGATGTGTCCTGTATACACATTATCCGGTGTATTCCAGTGCAGCGTGTTAGTGACGTGTCCTGTATACACATTATCCGGTGTATTCCAGTGCAGCGTGTTAGTGACGTGTCCTGTATACACATTATCCGGTGTATTCCAGTGCAGCGTGTTAGTGACGTGTCCTGTATACACATTATCCGGTGTATTCCAGTGCAGCGTGTTAGTGACGTGTCCTGTATACACATTATCCGGTGTATTCCAGTGCAGCGTGTTAGCGATGGGTCCTGTATACACATCATCCGGTGTATTCCAGTGCAGTATATTAGTGACGTGTCCTGTATACACATTATCCAGTGTATTCCAGTGCAGCTTGTTAGTGATGTGTCCTGTATACACATTGGCCCTCATTCCGAGTTGATCGGTCGCAAGGCGAATTTAGCAGAGTTACACACGCTTAGTCTACGCCTACTGGGAGTGTATCTTAGCATCTTAAAAGTGCGAACGAAGTTTACGCAATATTGCGAACAAAAAAAACTTAGCAGTTTTAGAGTAGCTCCAGACTTACTCTGCCTGTGCGATCAGTTCAGTGCTTGTCGTTCCTGGTTTGACGTCACAAACACTCCCAGCGTTCGCCCAGACACTCCCCCGTTTCTCCGGCCACTCCTGCGTTTTTTCCGGAAACGGTAGCGTTTTCAGCCACACGCCCATAAAACGCCGTGTTTCCGCCCAGTAACACCCATTTCCAGTCAATCACACTACGTTCGCCGGTGCGAACAAAAAGCCGTGAGTAAAAATCCTTTCTTCATAGCAGAATTACTTAGCGCAGTCGCAGTGCGAACATTGCGCATGCGCTCTAAGCTGATTTTCACTGCGATGCGAAAAAAAAGAACGAGCGAACGACTCGGAATGAGGGCCATTATCCGGTGTATTCCAGTGCAGCGTGTTAGTGATGTGTCCTGTATACACATTATCCGGTGTATTCCAGTGCAGTATATTAGTGATGTGTCCTGTATACACATTATCCGGTGTATTCCAGTGCAGCGTGTTAGTGACGTGTCCTGTATACACATTATCCGGTGTATTCCAGTGCAGTATATTAGTGATGTGTCCTGTATACACATTATCCGGTGTATTCCAGTGCAGCGTGTTAGTGACGTGTCCTGTATACACATTATCCAGCGTATTCCAGTGCAGCGTGTTAGTGATGTGTCCTGTATACACATTATCCGGTGTATTCCAGTGCAGTGTGTTAGTGATGTGTCCTGTATACACATTATCCGGTGTATTCCAGTGCAGTGTGTTAGTGACGTGTCCTGTATACACATTATCCGGTGTATTCCAGTGCAGCGTGTTAGCGATGGGTCCTGTATACACATCATCCGGTGTATTCCAGTGCAGTATATTAGTGACGTGTCCTGTATACACATTATCCGGTGTATTCCAGTGCAGCTTGTTAGTGATGTGTCCTGTATACACATTGGCCCTCATTCCGAGTTGATCGGTCGCAAGGCGAATTTAGCAGAGTTACACACGCTTAGTCTACGCCTACTGGGAGTGTATCTTAGCATCTTAAAAGTGCGAACGAAGTTTACGCAATATTGCGAACAAAAAAAACTTAGCAGTTTTAGAGTAGCTCCAGACTTACTCTGCCTGTGCGATCAGTTCAGTGCTTGTCGTTCCTGGTTTGACGTCACAAACACTCCCAGCGTTCGCCCAGACACTCCCCCGTTTCTCCGGCCACTCCTGCGTTTTTTCCGGAAACGGTAGCGTTTTCAGCCACACGCCCATAAAACGCCGTGTTTCCGCCCAGTAACACCCATTTCCAGTCAATCACACTACGTTCGCCGGTGCGAACAAAAAGCCGTGAGTAAAAATCCTTTCTTCATAGCAGAATTACTTAGCGCAGTCGCAGTGCGAACATTGCGCATGCGCTCTAAGCTGATTTTCACTGCGATGCGAAAAAAAAGAACGAGCGAACGACTCGGAATGAGGGCCATTATCCGGTGTATTCCAGTGCAGTATATTAGTGATGTGTCCTGTATACACATTATCCAGTGTATTCCAGTGCAGCGTGTTAGTGACGTGTCCTGTATACACATTATCCGGTGTATTCCAGTGCAGCGTGTTAGCGATGTGTCCTGTATACACATTATCCGGTGTATTCCAGTGCAGCGTGTTAGTGACGTGTCCTGTATACACATTATCCGGTGTATTCCAGTGCAGCGTGTTAGTGACGTGTCCTGTATACACATTATCCGGTGTATTCCAGTGCAGCGTGTTAGTGACGTGTCCTGTATACACATTATCCGGTGTATTCCAGTGCAGCGTGTTAGTGACGTGTCCTGTATACACATTATCCGGTGTATTCCAGTGCAGCGTGTTAGTGACGTGTCCTGTATACACATTATCCGGTGTAATTCCAGTGCAGTGTGTTAGTGATGTGTCCTGTATACACATTATCCGGCTATAGTCAGCGCTGGTACACCTGATTGCACGTAGGGTGGGGAATGGGGTGTAGCGATGCTGTCCCCTGTGCTCATCTTCATCCAATGTCTTCTGGGTGTTTTCAGGGGAGTCTCGAGCACTGTCCGGCGCTGTATACACAGAGAGACGGGCCGACAGTATGCAGCGAAGATTATAGAGGTAACGCCAGAGAGGATGAGTCCAGAACAGCTACAAGAGGTGCGAATGTCCACTGCCAAGGAGCTGGAGATCCTACACCAAGTGTCCCATCACCCCTCAATCAGTGAGCACATCTAATTATCTCTGGTCTATCCACCACCACCCAGTAACACCCCCCCCCCCCCTCCTACCCCACCCCATCACCTCTAATTATCTCTGGTCTATCCACCACCACCCAGTAACACCCCCCCCCCTCCTACCCCACCCCATCACCTCTAATTATCTCTGGTCTATCCACCACCACCCAGTAACACCCCCCCCCCCCTCCTACCCCACCCCATCACCTCTAATTATCCCTGGTCTATCCACCACCACCCAGTAACACCCCCCCCCCCTCCTCCTACCCCACCCCATCACCTCTAATTATCCCTGGTCTATCCACCACCACCCAGTAACACCCCCCCCCTCCTCCTACCCCACCCCATCACCTCTAATTATCTCTGGTCTATCCACCACCACCCAGTAACACCCCCCCCCCCTCCTCCTACCCCACCCCATCACCTCTAATTATCTCTGGTCTATCCACCACCACCCAGTAACACCCCCCCCCCCCCTCATACCCCACCCCATCACCTCTAATTATCTCTGGTCTATCCACCACCACCCAGTAACACCCCCCCCCCCCCCCACCCCTCCTACCCCATCACCTCTAATTATCTCTGGTCTATCCACCACCACCCAGTAACACCCCCCCCCTCCTACCCCACCCCATCACCTCTAATTATCTCTGGTCTATCCACCACCACCCAGTAACACCCCCCCCCCTCCTACCCCACCCCATCACCTCTAATTATCTCTGGTCTATCCACCACCACCCAGTAACACCCCCCCCCCCCCTACCCCACCCCATCACCTCCCAGTAATACCCCCCCCCTCCTACCCCACCCCATTACCTCTAATTATCTCTGGTCTATCCACCACCACCCAGTAACATTCCCCCCCCCCTCCTACCCCACCCCATCACCTCTAATTATCTCTGGTCTATCCACCACCACCCAGTAACACCCCCCCCCCCTACCCCACCCCATCACCTCTAATTAGCTCTGGTCCATCCACCACCACCCAGTAACACCCCCCCCCCCTCCTACCCCACCCCATCACCTCTAATTATCTCTGGTCTATCCACCACCACCCAGTAACCCCCCCCCCCCCCCCCCCCCCTCCTACCCCATCACCTCTAATTATCTCTGGTCTATACGCCCCCCCCCCCCCCCCCCTACCCCACCCCATCACCTCTAATTATCTCTGGTCTATGCACCACCACCCAGTAACCCCCCCCCCCCCCCTCCTACCCCACCCCATCACCTCTAATTATCTCTGGTCTATCCACCACCACCCAGTAACACCCCCCCCCCCTCCTACCCCACCCCATCACCTCTAATTATCTCTGGTCTATCCACCACCACCCAGTAACACCCCCCCCCCCCCTCCTACCCCACCCCATCACCTCTAATTATCCCTGGTCTATCCACCACCACCCAGTAACACCCCCCCCCCCTCCTACCCCACCCCATCACCTCTAATTAATCTCTGGTCTATCCACCACCACCCAGTAACACCCCCCCCTACCCCACCCCATCACCTCTAATTATCTCTGGTCTATCCACCACCACCCAGTAACACCCCCCCCCCCCCCCTCCTACCCCACCCCATCACCTCTAATTATCTCTGGTCTATCCACCACCACCCAGTAACACCCCCCCCCCCCTACCCCACCCCATCACCTCCCAGTAATACCCCCCCCCCCCTCCTACCCCACCCCATTACCTCTAATTATCTCTGGTCTATCCACCACCACCCAGTAACATTCCCCCCCCCCCTCCTACCCCACCCCATCACCTCTAATTAATTATCTCTGGTCTATCCACCACCACCCAGTAACACCCCCCCCCCCCTACCCCACCCCATCACCTCTAATTATCTCTGGTCCATCCACCACCACCCAGTAACACCCCCCCCCCCCCTCCTACCCCACCCCATCACCTCTAATTATCTCTGGTCTATCCACCACCACCCAGTACACCCCCCCCCCCTCATACCCCACCCCATCACCTCTAATTATCTCTGGTCTATCCACCACCACCCAGTAACACCCCCCCCCCCTCCCCCTCCTACCCCACCCCATCACCTCTAATTATCTCTGGTCTATCCACCACCACCACCCAGTAACACCCCCCCCCCCCCCCCCCCTCCTACCCCTCCCCAGCACCTCTAATTATCTCTGGTCTATCCACCACCACCACCCAGTAACACCCCCCCCCCTCCTCCTACCCCACCCCATCACCTCTAATTATCTCTGGTCTATCCACCACCACCACCCAGTAACACCCCCCCCCCCTCCTACCCCACCCCATCACCTCTAATTATCTCTGGTCTATCCACCACCACCCAGTAATACCCCCCCCCCCTCCTACCCCACCCCATCACCTCTAATTATCTCTGGTCTATCCACCACCACCCGGTAACACCCCCCCCCCCCCCCCCCTCATACCCCACCCCATCACCTCTAATTATCTCTGGTCTATCCACCACCACCCAGTAACACCCCCCCCCCCCCCTCCTCCTACCCCACCCCATCACCTCTAATTATCTCTGGTTTATCCACCACCACCCAGTAACCCCCCCCCCCCCCCCTCCCTCCTACCCCATCCCATCACCTCTAATTATCTCTGGTTTATCCACCACCACCCAGTAACACCCCCCCCCCCCCCCCCTCCCTCCTACCCCATCCCATCACCTCTAATTATCTCTGGTCTATCCACCACCACCCAGTAACACCCCCCCCCCCCCCCTCCCTCATACCCCACCCCATCACCTCTAATTTTCTCTGGTCCAACCCCCCCCCCCCCCTCCTACCCCACCCCATCACCTTTAATTATCTATCCTTTATCTATCACTACCCAGTCCCCCCACCCCACTTCCCCACCACCTGTGTAATGACTTCTGTGTGGATGATCTCCCGCCTTTACACATATGTATTCTGTTTCTCTTGTAGTAACGCTAATCGATTCGTATGAGTCTTCCACATTTATATTCCTGGTGTTTGATCTGTAAGTATAACGTGTCAGTGTCTGGCGTTTATCAGTCTGGGGATAATGCACAGGTTTTCAAACTCGGTCCTCAGGACCCCACACAGTACATGTTTTCCAGGACTCACAGAACCACAAGTAAAATAATTAGCTCCACCTGTAGACCTTTTAAAATGTGTCCGTGAGTAATGAATACACCTGTACACCTGCTGTGTTACCTGCAAAACATGCACTGTGTGGGGTCCTGAGGGCCGAGTTTGAGAACCTATGGCATAATGTGACAGTGCGGTGTGAGAGTAATGATCCGGTGTTCATCAGTCTGGGGATAATGTGACAGTCCAGTGTGAGAGTAATGATCCGGTGTCTGGTGTTTATCAATCTGGGGATAATGTGACAGTGCGTTGTGAGAGTAATTATATGGTTTTTATCAGTCTGGGGATAATGTGACAGTGCGGTGTGAGAGTAATGATCCGGTGTCTGGTGTTTCACAGTCTGGGGATAATGTGACAGTGCGGTGTGGGAGTAATGATCCGGTGTTTATCAGTCTGGGGATAATGTGACAGTGCGGTGTGAGAGTAATGATCCGGTGTCTGGTGTTGATCAGTCTGGGGATAATGTGACAGTGCGGTGTGGGAGTAATGATCCGGTGTTTATCAGTCTGGGGATAATGTGACAGTGTGGTGTGAGAGTAATGATCCGGTGTCTGGTGTTGATCAGTCTGGGGATAATGTGACAGTGCGGTGTGGGAGTAATGATCCGGTGTTTATCAGTCTGGGGATAATGTGACAGTGCGGTGTGAGAGTAATGATCCGGTGTCTGGTGTTTATCAGTCTGGGGATAATGTGACAGTGCGGTGTGGGAGTAATGATCCGGTGTTGATCAGTCTGGGGATAATGTGACAGTGCGGTGTGAGAGTAATGATCCGGTGTCTGGTGTTTCAGTCTGCGGATAATGTGACAGTGCGGTGTGAGAGTAATGATCCGGTGTCCGGTGTTGATCAGTCTGGGGATAATGTGACAGTGCGGTGTGGGAGTAATGATCCGGTGTCTGGTGTTTCAGTCTGGGGATATTGTGACAGTGTGGTGTGGGAGTAATGATCCGGTGTCTGGTGTTTCAGTCTGGGGATATTGTGACAGTGTGGTGTGGGAGTAATGATCCGGTGTCTGGTGTTTCAGTCTGGGGATAATGTGACAGTGCGGTGTGAGAGTAATGATCCGGTGTCTGGTGTTGATCAGTCTGGGGATAATGTGACAGTGCGTTGTGAGAGTAATGATCCGGTGTCTGGTGTTGATCAGTCTGGGGATAATGTAACAGTGCGGTGTGAGAGTAATGATCCGGTGTCTGGTGTTTATCAACCTGGGGATAATGTGACAGTGCGGTGTGAGAGTAATGATCCGGTGTCTGGTGTTGATCAGTTTGGGGATATTGTGACAGTGCGGTGTGGGAGTAATGATCCGGTGTCTGGTGTTTCAGTCTAGGGATAATGTAACAGTGCGGTGTGAGAGTAATGATCCGGTGTCTGGTGTTGATCAGTTTGGGGATATTGTGACAGTGCGGTGTGGGAGTAATGATCCGGTGTCTGGTGTTTCAGTCTAGGGATAATGTAACAGTGCGGTGTGAGAGTAATGATCCGGTGTCTGGTGTTTATCAGTCTGGGGATAATGTGACAGTGCGGTGTGAGAGTAATGATCCGGTGTCCGGTGTTTATCAGTCTGGGGATAATGTGACAGTGCAGTGTGAGAGTAATGATCCGTTGTCTGGTGTTGATCAGTCTGGGGATAATGTGCCAGTGCGTTGTGAGAGTAATGATCCGTTGTATGGTGTTTATCAGTCTGGGGATAATGTGACAGTGCGGTGTGGGAGTAATGATATGGTTTTTATCAGTCTGGGGATAATGTGACAGTGCGGTGTGGGAGTAATGATATGGTTTTTATCAGTCTGGGGATAATGTGACAGTGCGGTGTGGGAGTAATGATCCAGCGTTTATCAGTCTGGGGATAATGTGACAGTGCGGTGTGGGAGTAATGATATGGTTTTTATCAGTCTGGGGATAATGTGACAGTGCGGTGTGGGAGTAATGATCCAGCGTTTATCAGTCTGGGGATAATGTGACAGTGCGGTGTGAGAGTAATGATATGGTGTTTATCAGTCTGGGGATAATGTGACAGTGCGGTGTGAGAGTAATGATCCGGTGTCTGGTGTTTCAGTCTGGGGATAATGTGACAGTGCGGTGTGGGAGTAATGATCCTGTGTCTGGTGTTGATCAGTCTGGGGATAATGTGACAGTGCGGTGTGAGAGTAATGATCCTGTGTCTGGTGTTGATCAGTCTGTGGATAATGTGACAGTGCGGTGTGGGAGTAATGATCCTGTGTCTGGTGTTGATCAGTCTGTGGATAATGTGACAGTGCGGTGTGGGAGTAATGATCCGGTGTCTGGTGTTTCAGTCTAGGGATAATGTAACAGTGCGGTGTGAGAGTAATGATCCGGTGTCTGGTGTTGATCAGTTTGGGGATATTGTGACAGTGCGGTGTGGGAGTAATGATCCGGTGTCTGGTGTTTCAGTCTAGGGATAATGTAACAGTGCGGTGTGAGAGTAATGATCCGGTGTCTGGTGTTTATCAGTCTGGGGATAATGTGACAGTGCGGTGTGAGAGTAATGATCCGGTGTCCGGTGTTTATCAGTCTGGGGATAATGTGACAGTGCAGTGTGAGAGTAATGATCCGTTGTCTGGTGTTGATCAGTCTGGGGATAATGTGCCAGTGCGTTGTGAGAGTAATGATCCGTTGTATGGTGTTTATCAGTCTGGGGATAATGTGACAGTGCGGTGTGGGAGTAATGATATGGTTTTTATCAGTCTGGGGATAATGTGACAGCGCGGTGTGGGAGTAATGATATGGTTTTTATCAGTCTGGGGATAATGTGACAGTGCGGTGTGAGAGTAATGATCCAGCGTTTATCAGTCTGGGGATAATGTGACAGTGCGGTGTGGGAGTAATGATATGGTTTTTTATCAGTCTGGGGATAATGTGACAGTGCGGTGTGGGAGTAATGATCCAGCGTTTATCAGTCTGGGGATAATGTGACAGTGCGGTGTGAGAGTAATGATATGGTGTTTATCAGTCTGGGGATAATGTGACAGTGCGGTGTGAGAGTAATGATCCGGTGTCTGGTGTTTCAGTCTGGGGATAATGTGACAGTGCGGTGTGGGAGTAATGATATGGTGTTTATCAGTCTGGGGATAATGTGACAGTGCGGTGTGAGAGTAATGATCCGGTGTCTGGTGTTTCAGTCTGGGGATAATGTGACAGTGCGGTGTGGGAGTAATGATCCTGTGTCTGGTGTTGATCAGTCTGGGGATAATGTGACAGTGCGGTGTGAGAGTAATGATCCTGTGTCTGGTGTTGATCAGTCTGTGGATAATGTGACAGTGCGGTGTGGGAGTAATGATCCTGTGTCTGGTGTTGATCAGTCTGTGGATAATGTGACAGTGCGGTGTGGGAGTAATGATATGGTGTCTGGTGTTTATCAGTCTGTGGATAATGTGACAGTGCGGTGTGGGAGTAATGATCTAGTGTTTCAGTCTGGGGATAATGTGACGGTGCGGTGTGAGAGTAATGATCTGGTGTTTATCAGTTACAATGGGGAAATAGTAGGCAGTAATTGGGAGCTGGCACTTTAAAATTCTCACACTGTGGCTAGCTCCTCCCCTACTATCTCCCTCCAAGCCAGTCTACGTAAAACTGTGCCCGAGGAGAGCTGGAATAAACAAACCGTAAGGGTAGAGGAGGTTAACTCCGCCATGTAAACCAGGATAACACAAAAACAAATCTGGAACTTAACCTAACCA
The DNA here is from genome assembly GCF_028390025.1 of Pseudophryne corroboree. Taxonomy (NCBI): domain Eukaryota; kingdom Metazoa; phylum Chordata; class Amphibia; order Anura; family Myobatrachidae; genus Pseudophryne; species Pseudophryne corroboree. The sequence goes on along the minus strand of NC_086450.1, from coordinate 515,833,144 downwards.
AAAGGTTAAACTGAACCAAACAAACAGTCACATAGTGATCTGCAAACCCGGTAAGCCAAAACAAAATAGGAGGAAACAGCGCTGGGTGGGCGTCCAGTGGCCCCTGTGGAATCGGAGAAAGGGATTTATCGGTAAGTACCAAAATCCTGATTTCTCCTTCATCCACTAGGGGCCACTGGAGCGTAAGTTACAATGGGGACGTCCCAGAGCTCCCAAAACGGGTGGGAGAGCGCTGAGAGTCCTGTAAAACCGCTCGGCCAAACTGCGATGCAGAGGCCGCAAACGTGTCAAACTTGTAGAATTTGACAAACGTATGTCGGCCCGACCATGTAGCCGCCCGACATAAAGTAGTGATGGAGACCCCCCCGGGCAGCCGCCCACGAAGGTCCCACAGAGCGCGTAGAGTGCGCCGAAATTGAAGATGGAGGTTCCCGAGAAGCTGCCAAATAAGCTTGTCTGATGGTCAGTCGAATCCATCGAGACAAAGTCTGCTTAGAAGCCGCCAACCCCGGCGAGCAGCATCGTAGAGAACAAATAAGGAATCTGACTTTCGAATAGCTGAAGTCCTATCCACATAGATCCTGAGCGCCCTGACAACGTCCAATGATCTCGTATCCGGAGGAGTCCCCCGAGAGTGCCGGAACCACAATAGGCTGATTGATGTGAAAATCATACACCACCTTAGGTAGAAAGGACATACGAGTACGAAGCTCGGCCCTATCCGTATGAACACCAGGTAAGGCGACCTACAAGAGAGAGCCCCAAGTTCCGACACTCGTCTAGCTGAAGCCAGCGCCAAGAGAAGAACCACCTTCCAGGTGAGATATTTGATCTCCACTGATTCCAGGGGCTCAAACAATGAGGACTGCAGAAAGGAGAGGACCAGACTGAGGTCCCATGGTGTTGTCGGAGGGCGGAAAGGAGGCTGTATTCGTAGAACCCCCTGAAAGAAAGTCTGAACTTCCGCAGCAAGGCTAACCTTTTCTGGAAGAAAACCGAAAGAGCGGAGACCTGCACCTTTAGTGAACCCAGTCGTAAGCCTGCTGAAAAACCCGCCTGCAAAAACCGGAGAAGGCGGGGCTAAAGCGAAAAACTGAAGGAGAAAACTGTCGACGTTCACACCAGGCTTCATAAGCCTTCCAAATTCGTTAGTAGTGCGAAGATGTGACTGACTTTCTAGCCTGAAGCATAGTAGGTATAACCGTACGAGGAATCCCTTCCTTTTCAAGATGGCTTTCTCAACAGCCACGCCGTCAAACGTAGCCTGCGTAAGTCTGGATAAAGAAAAGTACCCTGTTGTAGAAGATCGTCTCGTAGTGGCAGGGGCCAAGGCTCGGCTACTGACAACAGGTGCATGGTGGATTACCAAACCCTGCGTGGCGTGTCCTGTCTGTATGAGGGGGAGTGTCCTGTCTGTATAAGGGGGAGTGTCCTGTCTGTATGAGGGGGAGTGTCCTGTCTGTATGAGGGGGAGTGTCCTGTCTGTATGAGGGGGAGTGTCCTGTCTGTATGAGGGGGAGTGTCCTGTCTGTATGAGGGGGCGTGTCCTGTCTGTATGAGGGGGCGTGTACCCTGACACCCTGAGAGGTAGCCTCATGTTCCCGGGGCGTGTCCTGTCTGTATAAGGGGGAGTGTCCTGTCTGTATGAGGGGGCGTGTACCCTGACACCCTGAGAGGTAGTCTCATGTTACTGGGGGCGTGTCCTGTCTGTATGGGGGCGTGTACCCTGACACCCTGATAGGTAGTCTCATGTTACTGGGGGCGTGTACCCTGACACCCTGAGAGGTAGTCTCATGTTACTGGGGGCGTGTCCTGTCAGTATGGGGGGCGTGTACCCTGACACCCTGATAGGTAGTCTCATGTTACTGGGGGCGTGTACCCTGACACCCTGATAGGTAGTCTCATGTTCCCCGGGGGCATGTCCTGTCTGCATGAGGGCGTGTACCCTGACACCCTGAGAGGTAGCCTCATGTTCCCGGGGGCGTGTCCTGTCTGCAGGGCCGGCAACAGAAATCTTGGGGCCCGGTACACTGATTTATATGGGGCCCCGCCCATAACCACCCTCGAGCCCCCCTCCTCATCCCCTCCTCCAAACATCCCTCTTCTGCATGTACATACAGTATAAGGTAGAGCTATAGATCATATATAAAATCTGTTTTAAGATGTATATTAATGTGTTTGTATATAATAAATGTTTTATAAAAATGTATAATGGCATAAAATGTATAACCAAAGAATGTGCAGGGTCTTCAAAAGAAAATTTGGCCTATCTTACCCTACAGACGTCTTCTCGTACCCGCGCAGTGTGGGAGTTACGATCCTGTGTCTGGTGTTTCAGTCTGGGGATAATGTGACAGTGCGGTGTGAGAGTAATGATCCGGTGTCTGGTGTTTATCAGTCTGGGGATAATGTGACAGTGCGGTGTGGGAGTAATGATCTGGTGTCTATCAGTCTGGGGATAACATGACAGTGCGGTGTGAGAGTAATGATCCGGTGTCTGGTGTTTATCAGTCTGGGGATAATGTGACAGTGCGGTGTGGGAGTAATGATCTGGTGTCTATCAGTCTGGGGATAATGTGACAGTGCGGTGTGAGAGTAATGATCCGGTGTCTGGTGTTTATCAGTCTGGGGATAATGTGACAGTGCGGTGTGGGAGTAATGATCTGGTGTCTATCAGTCTGGGGATAACATGACAGTGCGGTGTGAGAGTAATGATCCGGTGTCTGGTGTTTATCAGTCTGGGGATAATGTGACAGTGCGGTGTGGGAGTAATGATCCGGTGTTGATCAGTCTGGGGATAATGTGACAGTGCCGTGTGGGAGTAATGATCCGGTGTTGATCAGTCTGGGGATAATGTGACAGTGCGTTGTGAGAGTAATGATATGGTTTTTATCAGTCTGGGGATAATGTGTCAGTGGGGTGTGAGAGTAATGATCCGGTGTCTGGTGTTGATCAGTCTGGGGATATTGTGACAGTGCGGTGTGGGAGTAATGATCCGGTGTCTGGTGTCTCAGTCTGGGGATAATGTGACAGTGCGGTGTGAGAGTAATGATCCGGTGTCTGGTGTTTATCAGTCTGGGGATAATGTGACAGTGCGGTGTGGGAGTAATGATCTGGTGTCTATCAGTCTGGGGATAACATGACAGTGCGGTGTGAGAGTAATGATCCGGTGTCTGGTGTTTATCAGTCTGGGGATAATGTGACAGTGCGGTGTGGGAGTAATGATCCTGTGTTGATCAGTCTGGGGATAATGTGACAGTGCGGTGTGGGAGTAATGATCCGGTGTTGATCAGTCTGGGGATATTGTGACAGTGCGGTGTGAGAGTAATGATCCTGTGTCTGGTGTTGATCAGTCTGGGGATAATGTGACAGTGCCGTGTGGGAGTAATGATCCGGTGTCTGGTGTTGATCAGTCTGGGGATAATGTGACAGTGCCGTGTGGGAGTAATGATCCGGTGTCTGGTGTTGATCAGTCTGGGGATAATGTGACAGTGCCGTGTGGGAGTAATGATCCGGTGTCTGGTGTTGATCAGTCTGGGGATAATGTGACAGTGCCGTGTGGGAGTAATGATCCGGTGTCTGGTGTTGATCAGTCTGGGGATAATGTGACAGTGCCGTGTGGGAGTAATGATCCGGTGTCTGGTGTTGATCAGTCTGGGGATAATGTGACAGTGCGGTGTGGGAGTAATGATCCGGTGTCTGGTGTTTATCAGTCTGGGGATAATGTGACAGTGCGGTGTGAGAATAATGATCCGGTGTCTGGTGTTTATCAGTCTGGGGATAATGTGACAGTGCGGTGTGGGAGTAATGATCTGGTGTCTATCAGTCTGGGGATAACATGACAGTGCGGTGTGAGAGTAATGATCCGGTGTCTATTAGTCTGGGGATAATGTGACAGTGCGGTGTGAGAGTAATGATCCGGTGTCTGGTGTTTATCAGTCTGGGGATAATGTGACAGTGCGGTGTGGGAGTAATGATCCGGTGTTGATCAGTCTGGGGATATTGTGACAGTGCGGTGTTAGAGTAATGATCCTGTGTCTGGTGTTGATCAGTCTGGGGATAATGTGACAGTGCCGTGTGGGAGTAATGATCCGGTGTCTGGTGTTGATCAGTCTGGGGATAATGTGACAGTGCCGTGTGGGAGTAATGATCCGGTGTCTGGTGTCTCAGTCTGGGGATAATGTGACAGTGCGGTGTGAGAGTAATGATCCGGTGTCTGGTGTCTCAGTCTGGGGATAATGTGACAGTGCGGTGTGAGAGTAATGGTCCGGTGTCTGGTGTCTCAGTCTGGGGATAATGTGACAGTGCGGTGTGAGAGTAATGATCCGGTGTCTGGTGTTTATCAGTCTGGGGATATTGTGACAGTGCGGTGTGGGAGTAATGATCCGGTGTCTGGTGTCTCAGTCTGGGGATAATGTGACAGTGCGGTGTGAGAGTAATGATCCGGTGTCTGGTGTTGATCAGTCTGGGGATATTGTGACAGTGCGGTGTGGGAGTAATGATCCGGTGTCTGGTGTTGATCAGTCTGGGGATAATGTGACAGTGCGGTGTGGGAGTAATGATCCAGCGTTTATCAGTCTGGGGATAATGTGACAGTGCGGTGTGAGAGTAATGATCCGGTGTCTGGTGTTGATCAGTCTGGGGATAATGTGACAGTGCGGTGTGAGAGTAATGATCCGGTGTCTGGTGTTGATCAGTCTAGGGTTAATGTGACAGTGCGGTGTGAGAGTAATGATCTGGTGTCTGGTGTTTATCAACCTGGGGATAATGTGACAGTGCGGTGTGAGAGTAATGATCTGGTGTCTGGTGTTTATCAACCTGGGGATAATGTGACAGTGCGGTGTGAGAGTAATGATCCGGTGTCTGGTGTTTTATCAGTCTGTGGATAATGTGACAGTGCGTTGTGAGAGTAATGATCCGGTGTCTGGTGTTTTATCAGTCTGGGGATAATGTGACAGTGCGTTGTGAGAGTAATGATATGCTTTTTATCAGTCTAGGGATAATGTGACAGTGCAGCGTGAGAGTAATAAACCGGTGTCTATTAGTCTGGGGATAATGTGACAGTTCGGGTGAGAGAAATGATCCGGTGTCTGGTGTTTATCAATCTGGGTATAATGTGACAGTGCGGTGTGGGAGTAATGATCTAGTGTTTCAGTCTGGGGATAATGTGACAGTGCGGTGTGGGAGTTACGATCCGGTGTCTGGTGTTTCAGTCTGTGGATAATGTGATAGTGCGTTGTGAGAGTAATGATATGGTTTTTCTCTAACGTCCTAGTGGATGCTGGGGACTCCGTCAGGACCATGGGGAATAGCGGCTCCGCAGGAGACTGGGCACAAAGTAAAAGCTTTAGGACTAGCTGGTGTGCACTGGCTCCTCCCCCTATGGCCCTCCTCCAAGCCTCAGTTAAGATTTTGTGCCCGAACGAGAAGGGTGCAATCTAGGTGGCTCTCCTGAGCTGCTTAGAGTAAAAGTTTAAATAGGTTTTTTATTTTCAGTGAGACCTGCTGGCAACAGGCTCACTGCATCGAGGGACTAAGGGGAGAGAAACGAACTCACCTGCGTGCAGAGTGGATTGGGTTTCTTAGGCTACTGGACATTAGCTCCAGAGGGACGATCACAGGCCCAGCCATGGATGGGTCCCGGAGCCGCGCCGCCGGCCCCCTTACAGATGCTGAAGCAAGAAGAGGTCCATAAATCGGCGGCAGAAGACTTTGCTGTCTTCATAAGGTAGCGCACAGCACTGCAGCTGTGCGCCATTGCTCTCAGCACACTTCACACTCCGGTCACTGAGGGTGCAGGACGCTGGGGGGGGGGCGTCCTGGGAAGCAATGAATTTACCTTAGTTGGCAAAAAATACATCACATATAGCTCCTGGGCTATATGGATGTATTTAACCCCTGCCAGTTTTCCAGAAAAAAGCGGGAGAAGAGCCCGCCGTGAAGGGGGCGGGGCCTATCTCCTCAGCACACAGCGCCATTTTTCCCACACAGCTCCGCTGGTAGGAAGGCTCCCAGAATCTCCCCTGCATCCTGCAACTACAGAAACAGGGTAAAAAAGAGAGGGGGGCACTTATTTGGCAAAATAACAGATATAAGCAGCTATAAGGGATAGACACTTATTGTAAGGTTGTCCCTATACATATATAGCGCTCTGGTGTGTGCTGGCAAACTCTCCCTCTGTGTCCCCAAGGGGCTAAGTGGGTCCTGTCCTCTATCAGAGCATTCCCTGTGTGTGTGCTGGGTGTCGGTACGTGTGTGTCGACATGTATGAGGAGGAAAATGATGTGGAGGCGGAGCAGAGTGTCTGTAACAGTGATGTCACCCCCTAGGGGGTCGACACCTGAGTGGATGTACTGTTGAAAATTACGTGACCGTGTCAGCTCTATATAAAAAAACAGTGGTTGACATGAGACAGCCGGCTACTCAGCTTGTGCCTGTCCAGACGTCTCATAGGCCGTCAGGCAGATGGCAGATACAGACGCCGACACGGATACTGACTCCTGTGTCGACGGTGAAGAGACAACCGTGATTTCCAGTAGGGCCACACGTTACATGATTGAGACAATGGAAAATGTTTTTATACATTTCTGATAATACGAGTACCACCAAAAAAGGGGGTATTATGTTCGGTGAGGGAAAAACTACCTGTAGTTTTCCTGAATCTGAGAAATAAAATGAGGTGTGTGATGATGCGTGGGTTTCCCCCCGATAACAATTAATAATTTCTTAAAAAGTATTGGCTGCATACCCTTTCCCGCCAGAGGTTAGGATGCATTGGGAAACACCCCCTAGGGGGGATAAGGCGCTCACACGCTTGTAAGAACAAGGGCTCTACCCTCTCATGAGATGGCCGCCCTTAAGGATCCTGCTGATAGAAAGCAGGAGGGTATCCTAAAATGTATTTACACACATACTGGTGTTATACTGCGACCAGCTATCGCCTCAGCCTGGAGGTGCAGTGCTGGGTTGGCATGGTCGGATTCCCTGACTGGAAATATTGATATCCTAGATAAGGATAGTATATTATTGCCTATAGAGCATTTAAAAGATGCATTTCTATATATGCATGATGCACAGCGGAATAATTGCCGACTGGCATCAAGTATAAGTGCGTTGTCCAATTCTACCAGTAAAATGGTCAGGTGATGCGGATTCCAAACGGCATTTGGAAGTATTGCCTTTGAAAGGGGACATTTGGGGTCGGTCTTTTAGACCTGGTGGCCACGGCAACAGCTGGGAAATCCACGTTTGTACCCCAGGTCGCCTCTCAAAATAAGACGCCGTATTATCAGGCGCAGTCCTTTGTTGGCAAGCGGACAAAAGGTTCCTCTTTTCTGCTCGTGACAGAGGGAGAGGAAAAAGGCTGCAGAGATCAGCCAGTTCCCAGGAACAGAAACCCTTTCCAGCCTCTGCCAAGCCCTCAGTATGACGCTAGGGCTTTACAAGCTCAGGCACGGTGGGGGCCCGTTCTCAATGAATTTCAGTGCGCAGTGGGCTCACTCGCAAGTAGACCCCTGGATCCTTCAGGTAATATCTCAGGGGTACATATTGGAATTCGAGACGTCTCCCCCTCGCCGTTTCCAAAAGTCGACTTTACCGACGTCTCCCTCTGACAGGGAGGCAGTTTTGGAAGCCATTCACAAGCTGTATTCCCAGCAGGTGATAATCAAGGTACCCCTCCTGCAACAGGGAACGGGGTATTATTCCACACTATTGTGGTACCGAAGCCAGACGGCTCGGTGAGACCGATTCTAAAATCTTTGAACACTTACATACAGAGGTTCAAATTCAAGATTGAGTCACTCAGAGCAGTGATTGCGAACCTGGAAGAAGGGGACTACATGATGTCTCGGGACATCAAGGATGCTTACCTTCATGTCAAAATTTACCCTTCTCACCAAGGGTACCTCAGGTTTATGGTACAGAACTGTCACTATCAGTTCAGACGCTGCCGTAGGGATGGTCCACGGCACCCCGGGTCTTTACCAAGGTAATGGCCGAAATGATGATATTCCTTCGAAGGAAGGGAATTTTAGTTATCCCTTACTTGGACGATTCCCTGATAAGGGTAAGATCCAGGGAACAGTTGGAGGTCGGTGTAGCACTATCTCAGGTAGTGTTGCGGCAGCACGATTGGATTCTCAATATTCCAAAATCGCAGCTGGTTCCGTCGACATGTCTTCTGTTCCTAGGGATGATCCTGGACACAGTCCAGAAAAAGGTGTTTCTCCCGGAGGAGAAAGCCAGGGAGTTATCCGAGCTAGTCAGGAACCTCCTCAAACCGAGCCAAGTCTCAGTGCATCAATGCACAAGGGTTCTGGGTAAAATGGGGGCTTCCTACGAAGCAATCCCATTCGGCAGATTCCACGCAAGAACTTTCCAGTGGGACCTGCTGGACAAATGGTCCGGGTCGCATCTTCAGATGCATCAGCGGATAACCCTGTCACCAAGGACAAGGGTGTCCCTCCTGTGGTGGTTGCAGAGTGCTCATCTTCTAGAGGGCCGCAGATTCGGCATTCAGGACTGGGTCCTGGTAACCACGGATGCCAGCCTGCGAGGCTGGGGAGCAGTCACACAGGGAAGGAATATCCATGACTTATGGTCAAGCCTGGAGACATCACTTCACATAAATATCCTGAAGCTAAGGGACATTTACAATGCTCTAAGCTTAGCAAGACCTCTGCTTCAAGGACAGCCGGTGTTGATCCAGTCGGACAACATCACGGCAGTCACCCACGTAAACAGACAGGGTGGCACAAGAAGCAGGAGGGCAATGACAGAAGCTGCAAGGATTCTTCGCTGGGCGGAAAATCATGGGATAGCACTGTCAGCAGTATTCATTCCGGGAGTGGACAACTGGGATGCAGACTTCCTCAGCACGACCTCCACCCGGGGAGGGTGGGGACTTCACCCAGAAGTCTTCCACATGATTATAAACCGTTGGGAAAAACTCGACAGGTATTGCGCCAGGTCCAGGGACCCTCAGGCAATAGCTGTAGACGCTCTGGTAACACCGTGGGTGTACCAGTCAGGGTATGTGTTCCCTCCTCTGCCTCTCATACCCAAGGTACTGAGATTGATAAGATGGTGAGGAGTAAGCACTATATTCGTGGCTCCGGATTGGCCAAGAAGGACTTGGTAACCGGAACTTCAAGAGATGCTCACGGAGGATCCGTGGCCTCTACCTCTAAGAAGGGACCTGCTCCAGCAAGGACCCTGTCTGTTCCAAGACTTACCGCGGCTGCGTTTGACGGCATGGCGATTGAACGCCGGATCCTGAAGGAAAAAGGGCATTCCGGATGAAGTCATCCCTATCCTGATCAAAGCCAGGAAGGATGTAACCGCAAAAACATTATCACCGCAATTGGCGAAAATATGTTGCGTGGTGCGAGGCCAGTAAGGCCCGACGGTGGAAATTCGACTGGGTCGATTCCTACATTTCCTGCAAACAGGAGTGTCTATGGGCCTGAAATTGGGGTCCATTAAGGTTCAAATTTCGGCCCTGTCAATTTTCTTCCAAAAAGAACTAGCTTCAGTCCCTGAAGTTCAGACGTTTGTAAAAGGGGTACTGCATATACAGCCTCCTTTTGTGCCTCCAGTGGCACTTGGGATCTCAATGTAGGTTTTTGGGTTCCAAAAGTCACATTGGTTTGAACCACTTAAATCTGTGGAGTTAAAATATCTCACATGGAAAGTGGTCATGCTGTTGGCCCTGGCCTGGGCCAGGCGCGTGTTTGAATTGGCGGCTTTATCCTGTAAAAGCCCTTATCTGATTTTCCATTCGGACAGGGCGGAATTGAGGACTCGTCCTCAATTTCTCCCTAAGGTGTTTTCAGCATTTCACTTAAACCAACCTATTGTGGTGCCTGCGGCTACTAGGGACTTGGAGGATTCCAAGTTGCTGGACGTAGTCAGGGCCCTGAAAATATATGTTTCCAGGACGGCTGGAGTCAGAAAATCTGACTCGCTGTTTATCCTGTATGCACCCAACAAGCTGGGTGCTCCTGCTTCTAAGCAGACTATTGCTCGTTGGATTTGTAGTACAATTCAGCTTGCACATTCTGTGGCAGGCCTGCCACAGCCAAAATCTGTAAAAGCCCATTCCACACGGAAAGTGGGCTCATCTTGGGCGGCTGCCCGAGGGGTCTCGGCTTTACAACTTTGCCGAGCAGCTACTTGGTCAGGGGCAAACACGTTTGCTAAATTCTACAAATTTGATACCCTGGCTGAGGAGGACCTGGAGTTCTCTCATTCGGTGCTGCAGAGTCATCCGCACTCTCCCGCCCGTTTGGGAGCTTTGGTATAATCCCCATGGTCCTGACGGAGTCCCCAGCATCCACTAGGACGTTAGAGAAAATAAGAATTTACTTACCGATAATTCTATTTCTCATAGTCCGTAGTGGATGCTGGGCGCCCATCCCAAGTGCGGATTGTCTGCATTACTTGTACATAGTTATTGTTACAAAAATCGGGTTATTGCTGTAGTGAGCCATCTTTTCAGAGGCTCCTTCTGTTATCATGCTGTTAACTGGGTTCAGATCACAAGTTGTACGGTGTGATTGGTGTGGCTGGTATGAGTCTTACCCGGGATTCAAAATCCTTCCTTATTGTGTACGCTCGTCCGGGCACAGTATCCTAACTGAGGCTTGGAGGAGGGTCATAGGGGGAGGAGCCAGTGCACACCAGCTAGTCCTAAAGCTTTTACTTTGTGCCCAGTCTCCTGCGGAGCCGCTATTCCCCATGGTCCTGACGGAGTCCCCAGCATCCACTACGGACTATGAGAAATAGAATTATCGGTAAGTAAATTCTTATTTTATCAGTCTGGGGATAATGTGACAGTGCGGCTGAGAGTAATGATCCGGTGTCTGGTGTTGATCAGTCTGGGGGTAATATGACAGTGCGGTGTGAGAGTAATGATCCGGTGTCTGGTGTTTATCAGTCTGGGGATAATGTGACAGTGCGGTGTGAGAGTAATGATCCGGTGTCTGGTGTTTATCAGTCTGGGGATAATGTGACAGTGCGGTGTGAGAGTAATGATATGCTTTTTATCAGTCTAGGGATAATGTGACAGTGCGGCGAGAGAGTAATAATCCGGTGTCTATTAGTCTGGGGATAATGTGACAGTTCGGGTGAGAGTAATGATCCGGTGTCTGGTGTCTATCAGTCTGGGGATAATGTGACAGTGCGGTGTGAGAGTAATGATCCGGTGTCCTGTGTTTATCAATCTGGGGATAATGTGACAGTGCAGTGTGGGAGAAATGATCCGGTGTTAATCAGTCTGTGGATAATGTGACAGTGCGGTGTGAGAGTAATGATATGGTTTTGATCAGTCTGGGGATAATGTGACAGTGCGGTGTGAGAGTAATGATCCGGTGTTTATCAGTCTGGGGATAACATGACAGTGCGGTGTGAGAGTAATGATCTGGTGTTTATCAGTCTGGGGATAATGTGACAGTGCGGTGTGGGAGTAATGATCCGGTGTCCTGTGTTTATCAGTCTGTGGATAATGTGACAGTGCGGCTGAGAGTAATGATCCGGTGTCTGGTGTTGATCAGTCTGGGGATAATGTGACAGTGCGGTGTGAGAGTAATGATCCGGTGTCTGGTGTTGATCAGTCTGGGGATAATGTGACAGTGCGGCTGAGAGTAATGATCCGGTGTCTGGTGTTGATCAGTCTGGGGATAATGTGACAGTGCGGTGTGAGAGTAATGATCCGGTGTCTGGTGTTTATCAGTCTGGGGATAATGTGACAGTGCGGTGTGAGAGTAATGATATGCTTTTTATCAGTCTAGGGATAATGTGACAGTGCGGCGAGAGAGTAATAATCCGGTGTCTATTAGTCTGGGGATAATGTGACAGTTCGGGTGAGAGAAATGATCCGGTGTCTGGTGTTTATCAATCTGGGTATAATGTGACAGTGCGGTGTGGGAGTAATGATCTAGTGTTTCAGTCTGGGGATAATGTGACAGTGCGGTGTGAGAGTTATAATCCGGTGTCTGGTGTTTATCAGTCTGGGGATAATGTGACAGTGCGGTGTGGGAGTAATGATCCGGTGTCCTGTGTTTATCAGTCTGTGGATAATGTGACAGTGCGTTGTGAGAGTAATGATCCGGTGTCCTGTGTTTATCAATCTGGGGATAATGTGACAGTGCGGTGTGAGAGTAATGATCCGGTGTTTCAGTCTCGGGATAACATGACAGTGCGGTGTGAGAGTAATAATCCGGTGTCTATCAGTCTGGGGATAATGTGACAGTGCGGTGTGGGAGTAATGATCCGGTGTCCTGTGTTTATCAGTCTGGGGATAATGTGACAGTGCGGGGGAGAGAAATGATCCGGTGTCTGGTGTTTATCAATCTGGGTATAATGTGACAGTGCGGTGTGGGAGTAATGATCTAGTGTTTCAGTCTGGGGATAATGTGACAGTGCGGTTTGAGAGTAATGATCCGGTGTCCAGTGTTTATCGGTCTGGGGATAACATGACAGTGCGGTGTGAGAGTAATGATCCGGTGTCTGGTGTTTCAGTCTGGGGATAATGTGACAGTGCGGTGTGGGAGTTATAATCCGGTGTCCGGTGTTTATCAGTCTGGGGATAACATGACCGTGCCGTGTGAGAGTAATGATCCGGTGTCTGGTGTTGATCAGTCTGGGGATAATGTGACAGTGCGGTGTGAGAGTAATGATACGGTGTCTGGTGTTTATCAGTCTGGGGATAACATGACAGTGCCGTGTGAGAGTAATGATCCGGTGTCTGGTGTTGATCAGTCTGGGGATAATGTGACAGTGCGGTGTGAGAGTAATGATCCGGTGTCCGCATTTATCAGTCTGGGGTTTTCTCCGCTAGGATGAAGAGGGGAGAACTCTTTGACTACTTGACAGAGAAGGTGACCCTGAGTGAGAAGGAGACAAGGTGAGCTTCTGTCTGTGTTCCCTGTATGTTTCTGCTCGTGTCCTACACAGTTTTATCACTTTTTTTTTATTTTTTTATTTTTTAGCAGTGATGAGGCTGGATCTGATTCTTGTGTGTGTGTGTACCATGAGTAATCCAAAACTTTATAGAAGCCACTTACCTTCTCACTGTTCCTGCCCCTAGCCTGCTCTCCACCTCCCTGGGCCAGCTCCTAGCCCGCTCTCCACCTCCCCGGGCTGGCCCCTAGCCCGCTCTCCAGCCGCTCACCATGCCTGTCCTTCTCTTCCTTAGAACCTGCTCACCATGCCTGTCCTTCTCTTCCTTAGAACCCGCTCACCATGCCTGTCTCTCTCTCCCCTAGAACCCGCTCACCATGCCTGTCTCTTTCTTCCCTAGGACCCGCTCACCATGCCTGTCTCTCTCCCCCTAGAACCTGCTCACCATGCCTGTCTCTCTCTCTTTCTCCCCTAGAACCCACTCACCATGCCTGTCTTTCTCTTCCCTAAGACCCGCTCACCATGCCTGTCCTTCTCTTCCCTAGAACCTGCTAACCATGCCTGTCTCTCTGCTAGAACCCGATCACAATTCCTGTCTTTCTCCGTTAGAACCTGCTCACCATGCCTGTCTCTCTCTCCCCTAACACCCGCTCACCATGCCTGTCTCTCTCTTCCCTAGAACCCGCTCACCATCCCTGTCTCTCTCTGCTAGAACCCGCTCACCATGCCTGTCTCTCTCTACGCTAGAACCTGCTCACCATGCCTGTGTCTCTCTTCCCTAGAATCCGCTCACCATGCCTGTGTGTGTGTCTCTCTCTCTTTCTCTCTCTCCCTCCCCTAGAACCCGCTCACCATGCCTGTCTTTCTCTTCCCTAGAACCCGCTCACCATGCCTGTCTTTCCCCCACTAGAACCCCGCTCACCATACCTCTCTCTCTCTGCTAGAACCCGCTCACCATGACTGTCTCTCTCTCCGCTAGAACCTGCTCACCATGCCTCTCTCTTCCCTAGAACCCGCTCACCATGCCTTTCTCTCTCTTTTCCCTAGAACCTGCTCACCATGCTTGTCTCTCTCTCCCCTAGAACCCACTCACCATGCCTGTCTCTCTCTCCCCTAGAACCTGCTCACCATGCCTGTCTTTTTCATCCCCAGAACCCCGCTCACCATGCCTGTCTCTCAGCTAGAACCCGCTCACCATGACTATCTCTCTCTGTTCCCTAGAACCCGCTCACCATGCCTGTCTTTCTCTTCCCTAGAACCCGCTCACCATGCCTGTCTTTCTCTTCCCTAGGACCCGCTCACCATGCCTGTCTTTCTCTTCCCTAGAACCCGCTCACCATGCCTGTCTTTCTATTCCCTAGAACCCGCTCATCAGGGGTAATTAATTCCAAGTTGATCCCAGCAGGAAATTTTTTAGCAGTTGGGCAAAACCATGTGCACTGCAGGGGGGGCAGATATAACATGTGCAGAGAGAGTTAGATTTGGGTGGGTTATTTTGTTTCTGTGCAGGGTAACTACTGGCTGCTTTATTTTTACACTGCAATTTAGATTGCAAATTGAACTCGCCACACACAAATCTATCTCTCTCTGCAAATGTTATATCTGCCCCCCCTGCAGTGCACATGGTTTTGCCCAACTGCTAAAAAATGTACTGCTGCGATCAACTTGGAATTACCCCCATCATGCCTGTCTTTCTCTTACGTCCTAGAGGATGCTGGGGACTCCGTAAGGACCATGGGGTATAGGCAGGCTCCGCAGGAGACATGGGCACTCTAAAGACTTTAGATGGGTGTGCACTGGCTCCTCCCTCTATGCCCCTCCTCCAGACCTCAGTTAGATCCTGTGCCCAGAGGAGACTGGGTGCATTACAGGGGAGCTCTCCTGAGTTTCTCTGTAAAAATAATTTTGTTAGTTTTTTTATTTTCAGGGAGCACTGCTGGCAACAGGCTCCCTGCATCGTGGGACTGACCTACTTAAATGATAGGCTCTGCTTCTTAGGCTACTGGACACCATTAGCTCCAAAGGGTCGGAACGCAGGTCTCACCCTCGCCGTTCACCCCGGAGCCGCGCCGCCGTCCTCCTCACAGAGCTGGAAGATTGAAGCCGGGTGAGTATTAAGAAGAAAGAAGACTTCAAAGGCGGCAGAAGACTTCAGATCTTCACTGAGGTAACGCGCAGCGGTAACGCTGCGCGCCATTGCTCCCACACATACACAGCGGGCACTGTAAGGGTGCAGGGCGTGGGGGGGCGCCCTGGGCAGCAATATTAACCTCAAGGGACACTGGCATAGAGATTAGATACTGCGGAGGCAGTATATTGAAAACCCCCCGCCAGTATAAATAATTTGAGCTGGACCAAAGCCCGCCGCTGAGGGGGCGGAGCTTGATCCTCCAGCGCTAACCAGCGCCGTTTTCTCCACAGCACACTGCAGAGAAGCTGGCTCCCCGGACTCTCCCCTGCTGAACACGGTTACAGAGGGCAAAAAGGGGGGGGGGGGGCACATTTAATTGGCGCAGTGAGTGTAATTATATATATTTATATAAAAGCGCTGTACTACTGGGATTTTATTCCGGTGGCGCTGGGTGTGTGCTGGCATACTCTCTCTCTCTGTCTCCCCAAAGGGCCTTATTGGAGGACTGTCTCCATATAGATATATCCCTGAGTGTGTGGGGGTGTCGGTACGTGTGTGTCGGCATGTCTGAAGCGGAAGGCTCGTCTAGGGAGGATGCAGAGCAGATGGTGGTGGTGTCTCCGTCGGCACAGCCGACACCTGATTGGCTGGATATGTGGAATGTTTTAAATGAAAATGTGTCTTTATTACATAAGAGATTGGACAAAGCAGAGTCCAGGGATAGAACAGGGAGTAAATCCATCGCTTTGACTGTGTCACAGGGCCCTTCAGGGTCTCAGAAACGTCGCCTGTCCCAAGTAGCAGACACTGATACCGACACAGATTCTGACTCCAGTGTCGACTACAATGAGGCGAGGTTGCACCCAAGGGTGGCCAGAAGTATTCATTATATGATTATGGCAATAAAATATGTTTTGCATATCACAGATGACCCCTCTGTCCCTGACAAGAGGGTACACATGTTTAAGGAAAAGAAACCCGAGGTAACCTTTCCCCCATCTTATGAGCTGAACGCGTTATTTGAAAAAACTTGGGAAACTCCGGACAAGAGACTGCAGATTCCCAAGAAAATTATTATGGTGTATCCTTTCCCGGCACAGGACAGGTTACGGTGGGAATCCTCGCCCAGGGTGGACAAGGCTTTAACGCGCTTGTCCAAAAAGGTGGCGCTACCGTCTCCAGACACGGCGGCCCTCAAGGATCCTGCTGATCGCAGACAGGAAATTACCTTAAAATCAATTTATACACATACGGGTGCCTTGCTCAGAACGGCAATAGCGTTGGCTTGGGTTTGTAGCGCTGTAGCAGCGTGGACAGATACCTTGTCAGCTGACATTGATACCCTAGATAGGGATACCATTTTATTGACATTAGGTCACATTAAAGACGCAGTCCTATATATGAGAGACGCTCAGAGAGACATTGGGCTGCTAGGTTCGAGAGCCAACGCCATGGCGATTTCTGCTAGGCGAGCCCTGTGGACCGCCAATGGACGGGTGATGCCGACTCAAAGAGGCATATGGAAGTTTTGCCTTACAAGGGTGAGGTTTTATTTGGGGAAGGTCTCGCGGACCTGGTTTCCACGGCTACCGCGGGTAAATCTACTTTTTTACCTTATGTTCCCCCACAGCAAAAGAAAACACCACAGTATCAGATGCAGTCCTTTCGGTCGCATAAGTCCAGAAGAGGTCGGGGCTCTTCCTTCCTCGCCAGAGGTAAGGGTAGAGGGAAAAAGCAGCCTGCTACGGCTAGTTCCCAGGAGCAGAAGTCCTCCCCGGCTTCTACTAAATCCACCGCATGACGCTGGGGCTCCACTGAGGGAGTCCGCACCGGTGGGGGCACGTCTTCGACTCTTCAGCCACGTCTGGGTTCAATCAGACGTGGATCCTTGGGCAGTGATCGCAAAATACGCGCTATAGCGCGTTTTTACGCGGTACAGGGAGAAAGAGACTCACATTTTAAAAATGAGCGGGTCCTGCAGGACGCGCTGTGAGTCAGAGTCCTGTTTGCGCCTTAGCCGATACTGAAATGGTATTGGCTAAGCCGCACATAGACTAACAGCGCGTCCTGCAGTCATACTTCTGTGCCGGCCTCTCCAGCCAATCACTGCCAGTGCCAGCGGCATGTCCCCATCATAGGCGTGCGCACACCCTAATGTTGGCCAGCCCCCACACACCGGACGGCTCGGTACCTACGCTGCTGACATCCGCGGGCAGTCCTGCACGCTACTGAGCACAGGTCCGCCTCGCGGCGGGCGGTAAGCCCCGACCTGACATCACATCGGGGCTTGTAGAGAGGAACAGCAGCGCACCGCAGCCCAGGACTCAGAAGGAGTCATGAGGACGGTTACTTGGAGGCAAAGTCGGATTAATGACAATGCTGACTGGGGCTTCCAGGAGCATCTTCCACCCTCACCTCTCCGGAAGCACCAGGCGGGAGCAACTGCTACTGTGCTAGGAGCCTTGGATATATTGTACTGGAAGAATCTGTTCCAGCTGCTGTTACTCCAGCTGCTGGCATCACCACGTTAGCTTGGCATTGGTGGACAGTTTGGAGCAGGACTAGAGGCTGTGTGTTGGGGACTTACTCATCAGTAACCAGGAGGAGAGAGGTGGAGGTGGCCTTTGCAGAGGCATCATGTGGAATGCAGGCAACATAGATTCTAACCAGACCACTTTCAGGGCACACAATATGCCATTTAAACTGCCCGTGTCTGAGCCAGGTGAACTGAAGGTTTCT
Source organism: Pseudophryne corroboree (assembly GCF_028390025.1). Taxonomy (NCBI): domain Eukaryota; kingdom Metazoa; phylum Chordata; class Amphibia; order Anura; family Myobatrachidae; genus Pseudophryne; species Pseudophryne corroboree. The sequence goes on along the minus strand of NC_086450.1, from coordinate 515,815,371 downwards.
CATCGTCTTGGTGAGTGCTTAGAGACCAATTTTGGTCTTGGACAGACCCCCTGATTTGTGGATGTGTTGATGCCGTAACTAACATTACAGTGCCGACTTGTAGTGTAAGAAATTAGCATTTTATTATACGGTAAAAAAGCTAATCCTCTCAGTAGTAGGGCATAGGGGAGGGGGCACTAGAAATCTGCATTTCTCTGACGTCCTAGTGGATGCTGGGAACTCCGTAAGGACCATGGGGAATAGCGGCTCCGCAGGAGACTGGGCACAAAAGTAAAGCTTTAGAACTACCTGGTGTGCACTGGCTCCTCCCCCTATGACCCTCCTCCAAGCCTCAGTTAGATTTTTGTGCCCGAACGAGAAGGGTGCACACTAGGGGCTCTCCTGAGCTCTTAGTGAAAGTTTAGTTTTAGGTTTTTTATTTTCAGTGAGACCTGCTGGCAACAGGCTCACTGCATCAAGGGACTAAGGGGAGAAGAAGCGAACTCACCTGCGTGCAGAGTGGATTAGGCTTCTTAGGCTACTGGACACCATTAGCTCCAGAGGGACCAAACACAGGCCCAGCCTCGGAGTCCGGTCCCGGAGCCGCGCTGCCGGCCCCCTTACAGAGCCAGAAGCAAGAAGAGGTCCGGAAAATCGGCGGCAGAAGACATCCTGTCTTCACCAAGGTAGCGCACAGCACTGCAGCTGTGCGCCATTGCTCCTCAGCACACTTCACACTTCGGTCACTGAGTGTTATGATTCCCGTACTCCAGACCAGAGGAGATCTAATGGCAGAGGTCTGAGTACTGGGAAGATTTGCTGGTTGTGGGAGCAGGAGAGCCTAGTAACCCCTGGCGCCCTAACTCCGTTGTCTCGCCCGTGTTATCAGAAATCCCCTGCGAGACTATGGTTGCTTGAGCCCATGGCAGCCGCGTTCGAAGGGCGGATTATGTCTGCCCAACCCCGATGCCCCCTCAGGTCTTAATGGGAGACAAAGGGAAATCCGAGACAGGGTGATAACAAGGGGCCCTCTGACTAAGCAACCAGGCCAGGGGTTACAAGCTAACTAACTTAAACCAAGGTATGTGCGGACTAGCCGTCAGGGAAAAGGACAACCAAAGATCCACTGATCCGTTACTCCTATCCAGCACCGCTGGATACCAGAGTGGATCTGTGGGAGCGGAATCCTCCGCAAAAGCTCCAGAACACAAATAAACTAAATAATAAACAGTAAGCGGACAAGCCGCAACACACGGCTGCGCCGCGACTCACGAACACCACAGGATGTTAAAGGTGCTCGGTCAGACTCCAGGAATAGATGACAAATATCCGAGTACAGGACCACTGAGGACAGGAACAACCGGATAGAGCAGGACTGGAAACTCTCTGCAACTGACAAAGGCAAACAGGAAGCTATCACCGGCGTCTGTGAGAAGTCCAAAGGGTGCTTATAAGTGTGAGCTCCCCAATCAGGAGCCAGACTGGGTCATCACAATTAATGCCGTGCAGCTTGCATGCTGCACGGCCAGCACACCATGATACAATCAGTACATCATGATACAATTAGAACAGACCCAGCAACGGGGAACGCGGCCCGAACGTGGCGTCCCTGTTGCTAGGGTCAGAGCGGCTCCGTGCGCCCGGCGTCTAGCGTTGCCAGGGAGCCGGCGGCTGTACGCGCACGGCGTCCCTGTTTGCTAGGCGCCGGGCCGCACCGACGAGCGGACCCCGGCGCCTAACAGTACCCCCCCCTTGAGGAGGGGTCAAGGAACCCCTAAAGCCAGGTTTCTGAGGAAATTCTCGAAAAAATGCCCTTTTGAGCCTCGGGGCATGAAGATCCTCATCCAGGACCCAAGACCTTTCCTCTGGCCCATAACCTCTCCAATGTACCAAAAAATAAAGCCGACCCCGGGACAACTTGGAATCGAGAACCTTCTCCACCAAGAACTCCTGCTGACCCTGTACATTTATAGGTGATCTCCCCTGAGATATTTTACGAGGAAATCTACTGGACGAAACATATGGTTTCAGCAATGAGCAATGGAAGGTATTTCCGATCCGTAAAGTTTTTGGTAAACGTAACCGGAAAGCAACTGGATTGACTTTTTTGATAATGTGAAATGGTCCAATAAATTTAGGACCCAATCTGGCTGAGGTTTGTCGAAGTTTAATGTTGCGAGTCGACAACCACACCTTATCTCCTACTTTAAAAGTGCACGGCCGCCGGAGCCTGTCAGAAAATCTTTTTTCCCGGAATGCCGCTTTTCTGAGAGCCAGGTGCACTTTTCTCCAAATAAGTTTAAGATGAGAGGTCAGGGCCAGTGAGGAGACAGAGGAATGTTGAAAAAATGAATTAGCTCTGGGGTGAAAACCAAAAACTGCAAAAAATGGAGACACATTGGTGGAAGAATGACAGGCATTATTATAAGCAAACTCCGCCAATGGAAGAAACTCCGACCAGTCATTTTGGAGTTTGGCCGAGTACAAACGCAAATATTGTTTTAGAGATTGATTAACTCGCTCAGTCTGCCCATTGGATTGGGGATGATAGCCGGACGTTAAAGATAACTTCATCTTTAATGAAGCACAAAAAGACTTCCAAAATTGTGCAATGAATTGTGGACCCCGATCAGAAACAATATCAGTGGGTAAGCCATGGAGTCTGAAAACATGGCGGAGGAACAAGACTGCCAATCCCTGGGCAGATGGCAATCGGGGAAGAGCAATGAAATGGGCCATTTTGCTAAAACGGTCCACTACCACCCATATGACTCGGCATCCGGCTGACAGAGGGAGGTCCACCACAAAATCCATGGAGATATGCGACCATGGCCTAAGAGGAACATTCAAGGGCATAAGTTGACCGATGGGTAAAGAACGGGGAACTTTATGCTGTGCACAGACCTGACACGAAAAAACAAACTCTTTAATGTCTTTGGAAAGACCAGGCCACCATACTGAACGGGAGACTAATTCCAAAGTCTTAGCGATTCCCGGATGCCCGGCAACTTTGCTATCATGAAACTCCGTCAAAACAGTTGGTCTCAAAAACTCAGGGACAAAAAGACGACCAGCAGGAGTATTTCCAGGAGCTTGATGTTGAAGCAGCTTTAACTGGGTAAATACATCCTGTGTGAGGCCTGCCCGAATGGTAGAGGACGGCAGTATGGGAGTAACAGGACTGTTGTCTTGAACTGGAAGAAAACTGCGTGACAGGGCATCTGCCTTAGTATTCTTGGAACCTGGCCTGAAGGTGATAATGAATTTGAAACGAGTAAAAAATAAAGCCCAACGAGCCTGCCGGGCATTCAGTCGCTTAGCTGATTCAATGTATTGAAGATTTTTGTGATCAGTCAAAACTGAAATAGTATGAGTCGCTCCTTCAAGCCAATGTCTCCACTCCTCGAAAGCCCATTTAATAGCCAGCAATTCCCGGTTACCAACATCGTAGTTGGATTCTGCAGATGAGAATTTCCTGGACATAAAGGCACAAGGATGTAATTCAAGGGAATCCGGATCCTTCTGAGATAGGATAGCCCCCACTCCAACCTCCGAGGCATCAACCTCAACAATGAAAGGCAATTCTGGGTTGGGATGTCTGAGGACAGGGGCTGAGACAAAGGCTTGTTTCAAGGCCTGAAAAGATAACTCAGCTTCACGTGACCAATTGGTAGGATCTGCTCCCTTCTTAGTTAGTGCCACAATGGGAGCAACTAGGTCAGAGAAAGAGTGAATAAATCTTCTATAGTAGTTCGCAAACCCTAAAAAGCGCTGAATTGCTTTTAAGTTGGTGGGTTGCGCCCAACTAAGGATGGCTTGGAGCTTCTTTGGTTCCATACAGAATCCCCGAGGGGAAATAATGTACCCTAAAAAGGATACCTCCGTAACATGAAATTCACACTTCTCCAGCTTGGCATACAGGTGATTTTCACGTAATTTTTTTAGAACTTGACGCACCTGGGTAACATGTTGTTCTACAGAATCAGAATATATCAAAATATCGTCTAAGTAGACTACAACGAACCTTCCAAGAAATTCACGGAGCACATCGTTAATGAGATCCTGGAAGACTGCCGGAGCGTTAGACAGGCCAAATGGCATGACCAGATACTCATAGTGGCCTGACTGAGTACTGAATGCCGTTTTCCACTCATCCCCTGACTTGATTCTGATGAGGTTATATGCTCCTCTCAGGTCAATCTTAGAAAAAATCACAGCCGAACGTAGCTGATCAAAGAGGACAGAGATCAGCGGCAGAGGGTAAGTATTCTTTACTGAGATTTTATTCAAAGCTCTAAAATCAATGCAGGGTCTGAGAGAACCATCCTTCTTCTCTACGAAGAAGAAACCTGCACTTAAAGGGGATTTGGATGGCCTGATAAATCCTTTCCCAAGGCTTTCTTTCACATACTCATTCATGGCCACAGTTTCAGGACCAGACAATGCATATAACCTTCCTTTAGGCAACGTGGCACCAGGAATTAGCTCAATGGCACAATCATAAGGCCTATGGGGAGGCAGAATATCCGCATTGCCCTTGGAAAATACATCAACAAAATCCTGGTATTCCACAGGAATGGGTGCGGGAACGGCGGCAGCTACTCGGATAGGAAGCGTAATACATTCTTTATTACAGATGGTACCCCATTGTAAGATCTCCCCCGACTGCCAATCAATGATGGGATTATGAAAGGCCAGCCAAGGGTGACCCAGAACCACAGGAACTGCTGGACAATGGGTAAGGAAAAACTCAATCTTTTCAGAATGTAGAGCTCCTACCGAAAGTAAAACAGGAGGTGTACAGAGAGAAATAACCCCATTGGACAAGGGACTCCCATCTAAACCATGCATGGTGACACACCTACCCAAGGTTAACTGAGGAATACCTAAGGCCTTGGCCCATGTTAAATCCATAAAGTTCCCTGCAGCTCCACTGTCCACAAAAGCAGAGACCGAGGAACAGAGGCTGCCAAAGGAAACTTTAGCAGGAACTAACAGTGAATTATTTGAGGAGATAAGCTGCAGACCAAAGTGAACCCCCTCACAACTCACTTGGTCGGGAAATTTCCCGACTTGTTCGGACAACTACGGGCAAAATGTCCCTTACCTCCACAGTATAAACAAAGACCAGAATTTTGCCTCCTGGTTCTTTCTTCAGGAGACAATTTGGAGAGACCTATCTGCATAGGCTCCTCCATGTCCACAGGGATGGAAAAAACACAAGGAGTAGACCCGACAGACGCTCCTTTTTCAGCCCTCCGCTCTCTGAGCCGACGATCTATCTTAATAGAGAGCTCCATGAGTTTATCGAGAGTCTCAGGAGCGGGATACTGAAGGAGACTGTCTTTAATAGATTCAGATAAGCCGAGGCGAAACTGACTGCGCAGGGCTGGGTCATTCCATCCACAGTCGTTCGACCAACGGCGAAACTCCGTACAATAAATCTCTGCGGGATTCCTACCCTGTCTGAGAGCACGCAACTGACTCTCAGCGGACGCCTCTCTATCAGGGTCGTCATACAGTAGCCCTAACGATTTTAAAAAGGCGTCTACCGACAATAAGGCTGGATCGTCTCTCTTTAAACCAAAAGCCCAGGTCTGAGGATCCCCCTGAAGCAGAGAAATAATAATTCCAACCCGCTGAGCCTCCGTACCTGAGGAGACTGGTCTTAAACGAAAATAAAGTTTACAAGACTCTTTAAAATTAAAAAACTGTTTTCTATCCCCAGAAAAACGGTCAGGCAGATGCATCTTTGGTTCAGGAATGACCCTCGGGGAAGTCCGTAACAGATCTTCCTGTGACCTCACCCGGAGGGACAGATCCTGAACCATCTGAGTAAGTTCTTGAATCTGACTAACTAGAAGCTGGCCAGGATTTGGCCCAACACCGGTGGGATTCATGAGGCCGACAAAAATCTCCCAACTGAATAAGTAAAAAAAATCAACTCCTGTTAATTTTAATTTTTTTTTTTTTGTCTGGCCGGTGATAATGTTATGATTCCCGTACTCCAGACCAGAGGAGATCTAATGGCAGAGGTCTGAGTACTGGGAAGATTTGCTGGTTGTGGGAGCAGGAGAGCCTAGTAACCCCTGGCGCCCTAACTCCGTTGTCTCGCCCGTGTTATCAGAAATCCCCTGCGAGACTATGGTTGCTTGAGCCCATGGCAGCCGCGTTCGAAGGGCGGATTATGTCTGCCCAACCCCGATGCCCCCTCAGGTCTTAATGGGAGACAAAGGGAAATCCGAGACAGGTTGATAACAAGGGGCCCTCTGACTAAGCAACCAGGCCAGGGGTTACAAGCTAACTAACTTAAACCAAGGTATGTGCGGACTAGCCGCCAGGGAAAAGGACAACCAAAGATCCCCTGATCCGTTACTCCTATCCAGCACCGCTGGATACCAGAGTGGATCTGTGGGAGCGGAATCCTCCGCAAAAGCTCCGGAACACAATGAAACTAAATAATAAACAGTAAGCGGACAAGCCGCAACACACGGCTACGCCGCGACTCACGAACACCACAGGATGTTAAAGGTGCTCGGTCAGACTCCAGGAATAGATGACAAATATCCGAGTACAGGATCTCTGAGGACAGGAACAACCGGGTTGAGCAGGACTGGAAACTCTCTGTAACCGACACAGCAAACAGGAAGCTATCACCGGCGTCTGTGAGAAGTCCAAAGGGTGCTTATAAGTGTGAGCTCCCCAATCAGGAGCCAGACTGGGTAATCACAAGTAATGCCGTGCAGCTTGCATGCTGCACGGCCAGCACACCATGATACAATCAGTACATCATGATACAATTAGAACAGACCCAGCAACGGGGAACGCGGCCCGAACGTGGCGTCCCTGTTGCTAGGGTCAGAGCGGCTCCGTGCGCCCGGCGTCTAGCGTTGCCAGGGAGCCGGCAGCTGTACGCGCACGGCGTCCCTGGTTGCTAGGCGCCGGGCCGCACCGACGAGCGGACCCCGGCGCCTAACACTGAGGGTGCAGGGCGCTAGGGGGGGGCGCCCTGAGCAGCAATAGAAACACCTTGGCTGGCGAAAATACATCACATATAGCCCCCAGGGCTATATGGATGTACATTAACCCCTGCCAGAATACACATAAAAGCGGGAGAAAAGGCCGCCGAGAAGGGGGCGGAGCCTATCTCCTCAGCACACAGGCGCCATTTTCCTTCACAGCTCCGCTGAAAGGACGTCTCCCAGGCTCTCCCCTGCAGTCCTGCACTACAGAAACAGGGTAAAAAAGAGAGGGGGGCACTAATTGGCGTAATAATTACAAATAGCAGCTATAAGGGGAAAAACACTTATATAAGGTTATCCCTGTATATATATAGCGCTCTGGTGTGTGCTGGCAAACTCTCCCTCTGTCTCCCCAAAGGGCTAGTGGGGTCCTGTCCTCTATCAGAGCATTCCCTGTGTGTGTGCTGTGTGTCGGTACGTTGTGTCGACATGTATGAGGAGGAAAATGATGTGGAGGCGGGGCAATTGCCTATAATAGAGATGTCACCCCCTAGGGAGTCGACACCTGAGTGGATGATCTTATGGAAGGAATTACGTGACAGTGTCAGCTCTGTATAAAAGACAGTGGTTGACATGAGACAGCCGGCTACTCAGCTTGTGCCTGTCCAGGCGTCTCAAAAGCCATCAGGGGCTCTAAAACGCCCGTTACCTCAGATCGTAGATACAGACGTCGACACGGATACTGACTCCAGTGTCGACGGGGATGAGACAAACGTGACTTCCAGTAGGGCCACACGTTACATGATTGAGGCAATGAAAAATGTTTTACACATTTCTGATAATACGAGTACCACCAAAAAGGGTATTATGTTCGGTGAGGAAAAACTACCTGTAGTTTTTCCTGAATCTGAGAAATACAATGAGGTGTGTGATGATGCGTGGGTTTCCCCCGATAAAAAACTGATAATTCCTAAAAAAATATTGGCATTATATCCTTTCCCGCCAGAGATTAGGGTGCGTTGGGAAACACCCCCTAGGGTGGATAAAGCGCTCACACGCTTGTCAAAACAAGGGCTCTACCCTCTCCTGAGATGGCCGCCCTTAAGGAACCTGCCGATAGAAAGCAGGAGAATATCCTAAAATGTATATACACTCACATGGGTGTTATACTGCGACCAGCAATCGCCTCAGCCTGGATGTGCAGTGCTGGGGTGGCTTGGTCGGATTCCCTGAATGAAAATATTGATACCCTAGATAGGGACAGTATATTACTGACTATAGAGCATTTAAAAGATGCATTTCTATATATGCGTGATGCACAGCGGGATATTTGCCGACTGGCATCAAGAGTAAGTGCGCTGTCCATTTCTGCCAGAAGAGGGTTATGGACGCGACAGTGGTCAGGTGATGCGGATTCCAAACGGCATATGGAAGTATTGCCTTATAAAGGGGAGGAGTTATTTGGGGTAGGTCTATCAGACCTGGTAGCCACGGCAACTGCTGGAAAATCCACATTTTTACCCCAGGTCGCCTCTCAACATAAGAAGACGCCGTATTATCAGGCGCAGTCCTTTCGTCCCCATAAGGGCAAGCGAGCGAAAGGCTCCTCATTTCTGCCCCGGGGCAGAGGAAGGGGAAAAAGGCTGCAACAGACAGCAAATCCCCAAGAACAGAAGCCCTCTCCCGCTTCTGCCAAGTCCTCAGCATGACGCTGGGGCTTTACAAGCGGACTTAGGCGCGGTGGGGGCACGTCTCAAGAATTTCAGCGCGCAGTGGGCTCACTCGCAGGTAGACCCCTGGGTCCTTCAGTTGGTATCTCAGGGGTACAAATTGGAATTCGAGACACCTCCCCCTCGCCGGTTCCTAAAGTCTGCTTTACCGACGTCTCCCTCCGACAGGGAGGCGGTATTGGAGGCCATTCACAATCTGTATTCTCAGCAGTTGATAATCAAGGTACCCCTCCTGCAACAGGGCAAGGGGTATTATTCAACGCTGTTTGTGGTACCGAAGCCGGACGGCTCGGTGAGACCTATTTTAAATCTGAAATCTTTGAACACTTACATACAAAGGTTCAAATTCAAGATGGAGTCACTCAGAGCAGTGATCGCGAACCTGGAAGAAGGGGACTATATGGTGTCTCTGGACATTAAGGATGCTTACCTCCATGTCCCAATTTACCCTTCTCACCAAGGGTACCTCAGGTTTGTGGTACAGAACTGTCACTATCAGTTTCAGACGCTGCCGTTTGGATTGTCCACGGCACCCCGGGTCCTTACCAAGGTAATGGCCGAAATGATGATACTTCTTCGAAGAGAAGGCGTCTTAATTATCCCTTACTTGGACGATCTCCTGATAAGGGCAAGGTCCAGAGAACAGTTAGTAGTCGGAGTAGCACTATCTCAAGTAGTGTTACGACAGCACGGGTGGATTCTAAATATCCCCAAATCACAGCTGATTCCGACGACACGTCTGCTGTTCCTAGGGATGATTCTGGACACAGTCCAGAAAAAGGTGTTTCTTCCGGAAGAAAAAGCCAGGGAGTTATCCGAGTTAGTCAGGAACCTCCTGAAACCAGACCGGGTCTCAGTGCATCAATGCACAAGGGTCCTGGGAAAAATGGTGGCTTCCTACGAAGCGATTCCATTCGGCAGATTCCACGCAAGAACATTTCAGTGGGATCTGCTGGACAAATGGTCCGGATCGCATCTTCACATGCATCAGCGGATAACCCTGTCCCCAAGGACAAGAGTGTCTCTCCTGTGGTGGTTGCAGAGTGCTCATCTTCTAGAGGGCCGCAGATTCGGCATTCAGGACTGGATCCTGGTGACCACGGATGCCAGCCTGAGAGGCTGGGGAGCAGTCACACAGGGAAGAAATTTCCAGGGCTTGTGGTCAAGCCTGGAAACGTCACTTCACATAAATATCCTGGAACTAAGGGCCATTTACAATGCTCTAAGCCAAGCAAGACCTCTGCTTCAGGGTCAGCCGGTGTTGATCCAGTCGGACAACATCACGGCAGTCGCCCACGTAAACAGACAGGGCGGCACGAGAAGCAGGAGGGCAATGGCAGAAGCTGCAAGGATTCTTCGCTGGGCGGAAAATCATGTGATAGCACTGTCAGCAGTGTTCATTCCGGGAGTGGACAACTGGGAAGCGGACTTCCTCAGCAGACACGACCTCCACCCGGGAGAGTGGGGACTTCATCCAGAAGTCTTCCACATGATTGTAAACCGTTGGGAAAAACCAAAGGTGGACATGATGGCGTCCCGCCTCAGCAAAAAAACTAGACGGGTATTGCGCCAGGTCAAGGGACCCTCAGGCAATAGCTGTGGACGCTCTGGTAACACCGTGGGTGTACCAGTCAGTGTATGTGTTCCCTCCTCTGCCTCTCATACCCAAGGTACTGAGAATCATAAGAAGGAGAGGAGTAATGACTATACTCGTGGCTCCGGATTGGCCAAGAAGGACTTGGTACCCGGAACTTCAAGAGATGCTCACGGAGGACCCGTGGCCTCTACCTCTAAGAAAGGACCTGCTCCAGCAGGGACCCTGTCTGTTCCAAGACTTACCGCGGCTGCGTTTGACGGCATGGCGGTTGAACGCCGGATCCTGAAGGAAAAAGGCATTCCGGATGAAGTCATCCCTACCCTGATCAAAGCCAGGAAGGATGTAACCGCACAACATTATCACCGTATTTGGCGTAAATATGTTGCGTGGTGCGAGGCCAGGAAGGCCCCTACAGAGGAATTTCAACTAGGTCGTTTCCTGCATTTCCTGCAAACAGGACTGTCTATGGGCCTAAAATTAGGGTCCATTAAGGTTCAAATTTCGGCCCTGTCGATTTTCTTCCAGAAAGAACTGGCTTCAGTTCCTGAAGTTCAGACGTTTGTCAAGGGGGTACTGCATATACAACCTCCTTTTGTGCCTCCAGTGGCACCTTGGGATCTCAATGTAATTTTGGGGTTCCTAAAATCACATTGGTTTGAACCACTCACCACTGTGGACTTAAAATATCTCACATGGAAAGTGGTCATGCTGTTGGCCCTGGCTTCAGCCAGGCGCGTATCAGAATTGGCGGCTTTATCCTGGAAAAGCCCTTATCTGATCTTCCATTCAGACAGGGCGGAATTGAGGACTCGTCCTCAATTTCTCCCTAAGGTGGTTTCAGCGTTTCACATGAATCAACCTATTGTGGTGCCTGCGGCTACTAGGGACTTGGAGGACTCCAAGTTGCTGGACGTAGTCAGGGCCCTGAAAATATATGTTTCCAGGACGGCTGGAGTCAGGAAATCTGACTCGCTGTTTATCCTGTATGCACCCAACAAGCTGGGTGCTCCTGCTTCTAAGCAGACGATTGCTCGTTGGATTTGTAGTACAATTCAGCTTGCACATTCTGTGGCAGGCCTGCCACAGCCAAAAATCTGTAAATGCCCACTCCACAAGGAAGGTGGGCTCATCTTGGGCGGCTGCCCGAGGGGTCTCGGCGTTACAACTTTGCCGAGCAGCTACTTGGTCAGGGGCAAACACGTTTGCTAAATTCTACAAATTTGATACCCTGGCTGAGGAGGACCTGGAGTTCTCTCATTCGGTGCTGCAGAGTCATCCGCACTCTCCTGCCCGTTTGGGAGCTTTGGTATAATCCCCATGGTCCTTACGGAGTTCCCAGCATCCACTAGGACGTCAGAGAAAATAAGAATTTACTTACCGATAATTCTATTTCTCGTAGTCCGTAGTGGATGCTGGGCGCCCATCCCAAGTGCGGATTGTCTGCAATACTTGTACATAGTTATTGTTACAAAAATCGGGTTATTATTGTTGTGAGCCATCTTTTCAGAGGCTCCTCTGTTATCATACTGTTAACTGGGTTCAGATCACAGGTTGTACGGTGTGATTGGTGTGGCTGGTATGAGTCTTACCCGGGATTCAAAATCCTTCCTTATTGTGTACGCTCGTCCGGGCACAGTATCCTAACTGAGGCTTGGAGGAGGGTCATAGGGGGAGGAGCCAGTGCACACCAGGTAGTCCTAAAGCTTTTACTTTTGTGCCCAGTCTCCTGCGGAGCCGCTATTCCCCATGGTCCTTTCGGTGTACCCAGCATCCACTACGGACTATGAGAAATAGAATTATCGGTAAGTAAATTCTTATTTTAATTAACATCGGTAGGGTGACACTTCTTAACTAGGTGTCTTTTAATTTTAAGAAGGTTGTTAAGAGATTTGTGCTGGGAGGATCTTCGGTGCTGAGCGGATATCTATGTGGGGGTGGGCTTGTGCTACAGGGAGATCTGTGTGATGGGAGACATTTGTGCTTGGGGGTGCTATATAAGGGAAAGAGCTGTGTGATGTGTGTATAGCTGTGTGAGGAGAGAGAGCTATGGGTTGGGGGGGGAGAACTGAGTATGTATTTATATACTGTATACATTAATCATGCCCCAAACCTGTATCTTGCCTAGCGACCCATTAAGTCCCAATGGTAAAATAGTGCTAGACACCCCCGATCGGCGATGCTAGATACGCCATTCTGGCAGTGAACACCCTAATAAAATGTGCTTTGCATGCCTATGGTTCCCATGTAGGCGTCTCCCGAGACCTACGTCCTCCTTGCCGCCAGCGTGCTGCTCAGCACTGTGCTGTTCTATGTAACAACGACCGTCTCCCTGCACACAGCGTGATCATTGCCCAGCGTTGCATGTATTTAACATCATCGCTGACTAAAGGACAATCCTCCCACCGGTTTGTCTGAGGTTTCACCACGTAGTGCCTTCCAAATTGAGGTGCAGTGATTTGAAATCCTCTCACAGAAGGTACATGTCGTCATACCGACGTAAGCTAGTCCGCAAGGGCAGGTTAATAGATAGATAATGTGGTCCATCTGGTAGTGAAATGTATTTTAAAATCGCTGCACCACTGTGATGATGTGGATGTGTGTGTGTGTGTGTGTGTGTGTATATGTATGTATGTATATATATATATATATATAATATAATATAATATAATATAATATAATATAATATAATATAATATTCGGTTCGATCCGGCACTCAGTATTGCCAAGGTCTCATAAGGTACTTGCTCCGGTGCCCTCCCCAGGTCAGTAACCCAGTAATAACATGCAAGTAAACGGGCGGCACTCTCCAGACTTTCAAGTTTCAATAGCGTCCTTTAATCCTACGTGACGTTTCGGGCTCTCGCCTGTCGTCAGGGACAATCATACACATGATTGTCCCTGACGACGGGCGGGAGCCCGAAATGTAACGTAGGATTAAAGGACGCTATTGAAACTTGAAAGTCTGGAGAGTGCCGCCCGTTTACTTGCTATATATATATATATATATATATATATATATATATATATATATATATATATATATATATATATATATATATATATATATATATATATATATATATATATATATATTATATATATATATATATATTCTCCTGTGCAGGTCACATACATTTTATACTCTGTGTGTGTGTGTCTAGCTATCACTACAGAGATCTTATTGCCTGGTCCTAACCCCTCCTTCTTTCTACTCTTACCCCCTCCATGTCCCAGAGCTTCTGCCCCTAACCCCCTCCCTAGCCCCAGCACTGCCCTCTGTATGCCCAAGTACTGTCCATACTGCTATCAACCTTTACCCCCTCCATACTCCTAGCACTGTCTGCCCTTAGTATTGCCCCAAGTGCTACCTTTACCCCCTCAATTACCCCAGCACCGCCCCAACTGTTATCTACTCTTACCCCCTCCTTAGCTCCAGTACGGCCTGCCCCTAACCCACTCCTTTCCTTCAGTACTGCCCCAACTGCTGTCAGCCCTCGCCCCCTATAATATGTGATGGGACCCAGCAATAGTGGAGCAGGACCCCAATTTTTTAAATTAAGGGGTCCCTGGGACCCACAATTTTTTTCGCTCAGCGCGATCACTGCTTGGGCGATGGAAATTGTATCCCAAGGATACAAGCTGGAATTCGAAGAGGTGCGTCCGTGCCGATTTTTCAAGTCGGCTTTACCGGCTTCTCCCCCAGAGAGGGAGATAGTTTTAGCTGCAATTCAAAAGCTGTATCAACAGCAAGTGATTGTCAAGGTTCCCCTAATACAACAGGGGAAGGGGTACTATTCAACGCTGTTTGTGGTTCCGAAACCGGATGGCTCAGTCAGGCCCATTCTAAATCTAAAATCCCTAAACCTGTACTTGAAAAAGTTCTAATTCAAGATGGAATCGCTCCGGGCGGTTGTCTCCAGCCTGGAAGGGGGGGATTTTATGGTGTCACTAGACATAAAGGATGCATACCTTCATGTCCCCATATATCCTCCTCATCAGGCGTACCTGAGATTCGCTGTACGGGACTGTCATTACCAGTTTCAGACGTTGCCGTTTGGGCTTTCCACGGCCCCGAGGATTTTCACCAAGGTAATGGCGGAGATGATGGTGCTCCTGCGCAGGCAGGGAGTCACAATTATCCCATACTTGGACGACCTCCTGATAAAAGCGAGATCGAGAGATCAGTTGCTGAAAAGCGTGTCGCTCTCCCTGAGAGTGCTGCAGCAACATGGCTGGATTCTGAATCTACCAAAGTCACAGTTGATTCCAACGACTCGACTGTCCTTCTTGGGCATGATTCTGGACACGGAACAGAAGAGGGTTTTTTTCCCGATTGGAAAAAGCCCTGGAACTCCAAAACATGGTCAGAGACCTGTTAAAACCGAAAAGAGTGTCAGTCCATCAATGCACTTGAGTACTGGGGAAGATGGTGGCGACTTACGAGGCCATCCCCTTCGGCAGGTTTCATGCGAGGACATTTCAGTGGGACCTTCTGGACAAGTGGTCCGGGTCCCATCTTCAAATTCATCAGAAAATTAGCCTGTCCCCCAGGGCCAGGGTGTCTCTCCTGTGGTGGCTGCAAAGTGCTCACCTTCTAGAGGGTCGCAGGTTTGGCATTCAAGACTGGGTTCTGGTGACCACGGACGCGAGCCTCCGAGGATGGGGAGCAGTCACACAAGGAAGAAATTTTCAGGGAACATGGTCAAGCAAGGAGGCTTGTCTACACATCAACATACTGGAATTAAGGGCCATATACAACGGCCTACGACAAGCGGAGAATCTTCTTCGCGACCTACCGGTTCTGATTCAATCAGACAACGTCGCAGCCGTGGCTTATGTAAACCGCCAAGGCGGGACAAGGAGCAGAGTGGCAATGGCAGAAGCCACAAGGATTCTGCGCTTGGCGGAAAATCACGTAAGCGCTCTGTCAGCAGTCTTCATTCCGGGAGTGGACAACTGGGAAGCAGACACGATCTCCATCCAGGACAGTGGGAACTTCATCAAGAAGTTTTTGCAGAGATAACAAGTCATTGGGGACTACCTCAAATAGACATGATGGACGTCTCAACAAGAAGCTTCGGAGGTATTGTGCCAGGTCAAGGGGCCCTCAGGCAGTAGCGGTGGATGCCTTGGTGACACCATGGGTGTTTCAGTCGGTCTATGTATTCCCTCTTCCTCTCATCTCCAAAATATTGAGAATCATAAGAAGAAAGAGTGCAGACAATACTCATTGTTCCAGATTGGCCTCGATGGGCCTGGTATTCAGATCTTCAGGAGATGCTCACAGAAGATCCATGGCCTCTTCCTCTCAGGGAGGACCTGTTGCAGCAGGGGCCCTGCGTGTTCCAAGACTTACCGCGGTTACGTTTGACGGCATGGCGGTTGAACACCGAATCCTAGCTGGGAAAGGTATGCCGGAGGAAGTTATCCCTACTCTGATAAGGGCTAGGAAGGAGGTGACGGCGAAACATTATCACCGTATCTGGAGGAAGTATGTTTCTTGGTGTGAAGCCAAGAATGCTCCTACGGAAGATTTCCACCTGGGCCGTTTTCTCCATTTTCTACTGACAGGAGTGGATATGGGCCTGAAGTTAGGCTCCATTAAGGTACAGATTTCGGCTCTATCTATATTCTTTCAGAAGGAATTGGCTTCTCTCCCTGAAGTCCAGACTTTTGTAAAGGGAGTGCTACACATCCAGCCTCCTTTTGTGCCCCCAGTGGCACCATGGGAACTTAACGTGGTGTTACAGTTCCTTACGTCTCACTGGTTTGAACCTCTTCAAACAGTTGAGTTGAAATTTCTCACTTGGAAAGTGGTCATGTTATTGGCCTTGGCATCTGCGAGGCGGGTGTCCGAATTGGCGACTTTGTCTCACAAGAGCCCCTATCTGATTTTCCATGTGGATAGAGCAGAGTTGAGGACTCGTCCTCAATTTCTGCCTAAGGTGGTTTCATCGTTTCATATGAACCAACCTATTGTGGTGCCTGTGGCTACGGGAGACTTGGAGGATTCCACGTCTCTTGATGTGGTCAGGGCCTTAAAAGTTTATGTAGCCAGGACGGCTCAGGTTAGGAAAACAGAGGCACTGTTTGTCCTGTATGTGACCAGCAAGGTTGGCGCTCCTGCTTCTAAGCAGACTATTGCTCGCTGGATCTGTAACACGATTCAGCAGGCTCATTCTACGGCTGGATTACCGGTTCCAAATTCGGTAAAGGCCCATTCCACTAGGAAGGTGGCCTCTTCTTGGGCGGCTGCCCGAGGCGTCTCGGCATTACAGCTTTGCCGAGCAGCTACTTGGTCGGGTTCAAACACTTTTGCAAAATTCTACAAGTTTGATACCCTGGCTGATGAGGACCTTGTGTTTGCTCAGTCGGTGCTGCAGAGTCATCCGCACTCTCCCGCCCGGTTGGGAGCTTTGGTATAAACCCCATGGTCCTTACGGAGTCCCCAGCATCCTCTAGGACGTAAGAGAAAATAAGATTTTAAACCTACCGGTAAATCTTTTTCTCCTAGTCCGTAGAGGATGCTGGGCGCCCGTCCCAGTGCGGATTAAATTCTGCAAGGCTTGTATATAGTTATTGCTTACATAAGGGTTATGTTACAGTTTGGATCAGTCTTTAGCTGATACTGTTTTGTTCATACTGTTAACTGGTTTATATATTCCATGTTATACGGTGTGGATGGTGTGGGCTGGTATGAATCTTACCCTTAGATTAACAAAAATCCTTTCCTCGTACTGTCTGTCTCATCTGGGCACAGTTTCTCTAACTGAGGTCTGTAGGAGGGGCATAGAGGGAGGAGCCAGTGCACACCCATAGCTAAAGTTCTTTATAGTGCCCATGTCTCCTGCGGAGCCCGTCTATACACCATGGTCCTTACGGAGTCCCCAGCATCCTCTACGGACTAGGAGAAAAAGATTTACCGGTAGGTTTAAAATCTTATTTACTCTTCCCTAGAACCCGCTCACCATGCCTGTGTCTCTCTCACCCCTAGAACCCGCTCACCATGCCTGTGTCTCTCTCACCCCTAGAACCCGCTCACCATGCCTGTCTCTCTCACCCCTAGAACCCACTCACCATGCCTGTCTCTCTCACCCCTAGAACCCGCTCACCATGCCTGTCTCTCTCACCCCTAGAACCCACTCCCCATGCCTGTCTCTCTCACCCCTAGAACCCACTCCCCATGCCTGTCTCTCTGATGCAGGGACAGTCTCTGCCTTTTCTTGTCTGTTGGGGGATTGTGACTTACTTGTTGTGTTCTAGGTGCATCATGCGCTCTCTGCTGGAGGCTGTCTCTTACCTGCACGTGAATTCCATTGTACACCGTGATCTGAAACCGGAAAATATTCTAATGGACGACTGTCTCAATATCAAACTCTCGGATTTTGGTTTCAGCTGCGTCTTAAAGCCTCCAGAGAAGTTGCGCGGTAAGGCCTGTTTCTGTGCGCTGTCCCTGTGATAATTATACTGGGGGGTGGAGGGGAATGTCCTATAATGCATCTTCTCTATCATCTTAAACTTTCTCTCTGATGGCCGGCAGAGCTCTGCGGGACACCCGGATATCTGGCTCCAGAGATTCTTAAGTGCTCTATGGATGAGACTCACCCCGGATATGGAAAGGAGGTGGACCTGTGAGTATGTGACAGGGCGATGTCATGTGTATGTGTGTGAATATTACACTGGTAGATGGGGGAGGCTGAGCACACAGTCACATGGGTGTGTATATTACACTGGTAGATGGGGAGGCTGAGCACACGGTCACATGGGTGTGTATATTACACTGGTAGATGGGGAGGCTGAGCACACGGTCACATGGGTGTGTATATTACACTGGTAGATGGGGAGGCTGAGCACACGGTCACATGGGTGTGTATATTACACTGGTAGATGGGGGAGGCTGAGCACATGGGTGTGTATATTACACTGGTAGATGGGAGGCTGAGCACACGGTCACATGGGTGTGTATTACACTGGTAGATGGGGAGGCTGAGCACACAGTCACATGGGTGTGTATATTACACTGGTAGATGGAGGAGGCTGAGCACACGGTCACATGGGTGTGTATATTACACTGGTAGATGGGGAGGCTGAGCACACGGTCACATGGGTGTGTATATTACACTGGTAGATGGGGAGGCTGAGCACACGGTCACATGGGTGTGTATATTACACTGGTAGATGGGGAGGCTGAGCACACGGTCACATGGGTGTGTATATTACACTGGTAGATGGGGGAGGCTGAGCACATGGGTGTGTATATTACACTGGTAGATGGGGAGGCTGAGCACACGGGTGTGTATATTACACTGGTAGATGGGGGAGGCTGAGCACACGGTCACATGGGTGTGTGAATATTACACTGGTAGATGGGGGAGGCTGAGCACACGGTCACATGGGTGTGTATATTACACTGGTAGATGGGGGAGGCTGAGCACACGGTCACGTGTGTGTATTACACTGGTAGATGGGGAGGCTGAGCACACAGTCACATGGGTGTGTATATTACACTGGTAGATGGGGGAGGCTGAGCACACGGTCACATGGGTGTGTATATTACACTGGTAGATGGGGAGGCTGAGCACACGGTCACATGGGTGTGTATATTACACTGGTAGATGGGGAGGCTGAGCACACGGTCACATGGGTGTGTATATTACACTGGTAGATAGGGGAGGCTGAGCACACTGTCACATGGGTGTGTATATTACACTGGTAGATGGGGGAGGCTGAGCACACGGTCACATGGGTGTGTATATTACACTGGTAGATAGGGGAGGCTGAGCACACTGTCACATGGGTGTGTATATTACACTGGTAGATGGGGGAGGCTGAGCACATGGGTGTGTAAATTACACTGGTAGATGGGGGAGGCTGAGCACACGGTCACATGGGTGTGTGTATGTTACACTGGTAGATGGGGGAGGCTGAGCACACGGTCACATGGGTGTGTATATTACACTGGTAGATGGGGGAGGCTGAGCACACGGTCACATGGGTGTGTATATTACACTAGTAGATGGGGGAGGCTGAGCACACGGTCACATGGGTGTATATTACACTGGTAGATGGGGAGGCTGAGCACACGGTCACATGGGTGTGTATATTACACTGGTAGATGGGGGAGGCTGAGCACACGGGTGTGTATATTACACTGGTAGATAGGGGAGGCTGAGCACACGGTCACATGGGTGTGTATATTACACTGGTAGATGGGGGAGGCTGAGCACACGGTCACATGGGTGTGTATATTACACTAGTAGATGGGGGAGGCTGAGCACACGGTCACATGGGTGTATATTACACTGGTAGATGGGGAGGCTGAGCACACGGTCACATGGGTGTGTATATTACACTGGTAGATGGGGGAGGCTGAGCACACGGGTGTGTATATTACACTGGTAGATAGGGGAGGCTGAGCACACGGTCACATGGGTGTGTATATTACACTGGTAGATGGGGGAGGCTGAGCACACGGTCACATGGGTGTGTATATTACACTGGTAGATGGGGGAGGCTGAGCACACGGGTGTGTATATTACACTGGTAGATGGGGGAGGCTGAGCACACTGTCACATGGGTGTGTGTATTACACTGGTAGATGGCGAGGCTGAGCACACGGTCACATGGGTGTGTTTATTACACTGGTAGATGGGGGAGGCTGTGCACATGGGTGTGTTTATTACACTGGTAGATGGGGGAGGCTGAGCACATGGGTGTGTATATTACACTGGTAGATGGGGGAGGCTGAGCACATGGGTGTGTATATTACACTGGTAGATGGGGGAGGCTGAGCGCACGGTCACATGGGTGTGTGTATTACACTGGTAGATGGGGAGGCTGAGCACACGGGTGTGTATATTACACTGGTAGATGGGGGAGGCTGAGCACACGGTCACATGGGTGTGTGTATTACACTGGTAGATGGCGAGGCTGAGCACACGGTCACATGGGTGTGTATATTACACTGGTAGATGGGGGAGGCTGAGCACATGGGTGTGTAAATTACACTGGTAGATGGGGGAGGCTGAGCACACGGTCACATGGGTGTGTGTATTACACTGGTAGATGGGGGAGGCTGAGCACACGGTCACATGGGTGTGTGTATTACACTGGTAGATGGGGGAGGCTGAGCACACGGTCACATGGGTGTGTGTATTACACTGGTAGATGGGGGAGGCTGAGCACACGGTCACATGGGTGTGTATATTACACTGGTAGATGGGGGAGGCTGAGCACACGGTCACATGGGTGTGTGTATTACACTGGTAGATGGGGGAGGCTGAGCACATGGGTGTGTATATTATACTGGTAGATGGGGGAGGCTGAGCACATGGGTGTGTGTATTACACTGGTAGATGGGGAGGCTGAGCACATGGTCACATGGGTGTGTATATTACACTGGTAGATGGGGAGGCTGAGCACACGGTCACATGGGTGTGTATATTACACTGGTAGATGGGGGAGGCTGAGCACATGGTCACATGGGTGTGTATATTACACTGGTAGATGGGGGAGGCTGAGCACATGGGTGTGTATATTACACTGGTAGATGGGGGAGGCTGAGCACACGGGTGTGTATATTACACTGGTAGATGGGGGAGGCTGAGCACACGGGTGTGTATATTACACTGGTAGATGGGGGAGGCTGAGCACACGGGTGTGTATATTACACTGGTAGATGGGGGAGGCTGAGCACACGGTCACATGGGTGTGTATATTACACTGGTAGATGGGGGAGGCTGAGCACACGGTCACATGGGTGTGTATATTACACTGGTAGATGGGGGAGGCTGAGCACACGGTCACATGGGTGTGTATATTACACTGGTAGATGGGGAGGCTGAGCACACGGTCACATGGGTGTGTATATTACACTGGTAGATGGGGGAGGCTGAGCACACGGTCACATGGGTGTGTATATTACACTGGTAGATGGGGGAGGCTGAGCACACGGTCACATGGGTGTGTATATTACACTGGTAGATGGGGGAGGCTGAGCACATGGGTGTGTATATTACACTGGTAGATGGGGAAGGCTGAGCACACGGTCACATGGGTGTGTATATTACACTGGTAGATGGGGGAGGCTGAGCACACAGTCACATGGGTGTGTATATTACACTGGTAGATGGGGGAGGCTGAGCACACGGTCACATGGGTGTGTGTATATTACACTGGTAGATGGGGAGGCTGAGCACACGGTCACATGGGTGTGTATATTACACTGGTAGATGGGGGAGGCTGAGCACATGGGTGTGTATATTACACTGGTAGATGGGGGAGCCTGAGCACACGGTCACATGGGTGTGTGTATTACACTGGTAGATGGGGAAGGCTGAGCACATGGGTGTGTATATTACACTGGTTGGATGGGGGAGGCTGAGCACACGGTCACATGGGTGTGTATATTACACTGGTAGATGGGGGAGGCTGAGCACATGGGTGTGTATGTTACACTGGTAGATGGGGGAGGCTGAGCACACGGTCACATGGGTGTGTATATTACACTAGTAGATGGGGGAGGCTGAGCACACGGTCACATGGGTGTGTATATTACACTGGTAGATGGGGAGGCTGAGCACACGGGTGTGTATTTCTCCTTCATCCACTAGGGGCCACTGGAGCGTAGTTACAATGGGGAAATAGTAGGTAGTGATTGGGAGCTGGCACTTTAAAATTCTCACACTGTGGCTAGCTCCTCCCCTACTATCTCCCCTCCAAGCCAGTCTTAGTTAGTGCCCGAGGTAGCTGGTTCACTTTGGTTTAGCTGAAGAATTTTTTCCTTTTTCTTTATTATTTTATTTTTCTTTCACACACGCACAGACTGGCAGCTCTGCCACTGCCAGTCTGCACCGTGGGAGCTGCCGGCGGGGTCCCATCGCAGCTGCGTGCGGCTCGGGATGGGCCCCGGCTGAGGGAGACACTGTGCTCTCCTGAGTTGGCGGACACCGCTGCATGCGGCGCGTGTCGGGACCACTCCATCCAGCAGAAGATTCCGGCAGCATGGCAGCGGTAAGTCTAAAAAGGGGCCGGACACCGCTGCGTGCGGCGCGTGTCGGGGCCGTTCTGTCGAGCAGTGTACAACGCCTGACGGAACTACGGGAAAGCGGTGAGTACAATCTCCCCCCTCCTCCAGACTGATTTATATTATACTGTATCACCCGGCTGCCTGAAGTGTCTTCACAGCTGATAGAGAACTTATGACTGGCGGGTTATTGTGAGACTTGTAGTTCCACAGTAACTGGTATCTACAAGATCAAAATAAATATATATATATATATATATATATATATATATTTATTTTTTCCCCCCCGCTTATTTTTTTTTACAGGGCGGAGCTAACTCCCGCTCCGTGCAGTGGGCTAGGCGCTCCCCGCTCCCCGGCCGCAGCATACAGACGGCCGGGGAGATACAGGGCGCTTCCCGCTTACTTACACTGCAGCGGGTTTCATTTTCAAATTGGGCGCCGAAGCGGAGGGGCGGAGCTAACTCCCGCTCTGTACGGCGGGCTCAGCGCTCTCCGCCCCCCGGCCGCTACAGCTCCCCGGCCGCTGCAGCAGCGCGTACAGGTCCTTCCCCGGCCGCTACAGCACCTCCGCTCCCCGGCCGCTGCAGCAGCGCATACAGGTCGATCCCCGGCCGCTTCAACACCGCCGCATCTCCGGGCTGTTACAACAGCGCTTACAGGTCCCCCGGGCCGCTGCAAGGCAGTTATTTTACAGGTAACGGTGGGGGTGAAGCTCATTCCCGCTTTGCTCAGCGGGCTCCCGGCGGCGGTTCCCAGCGCTCAGGGTCAGGCAACATAGCCTGTCTTAGGGGGATTTTAGTTTTCTCTGTGGGCGACATTCCTCCCTGCAGAGGAGTCCTTTTCCAGGCATATTATAAAGGCTGTAGATCAGGGAGTCTGCTCTATAACAGGAGCTGGGGCTCAGCTCATTAATGATTGAAATCTAGTATGCAATATTTATTTACAGTATTTCATATTCACTGTGTGTGTGTGTGTGTGTGTGTGTGTGTGTGTGTGTGTGTGTGTGTGTGTATATAGATATATATATACATATATATATGTGTATATATATATGCAGGCAATACCATATATAGGGTAGAACACTTCCGCAATGTTTTATAATAACAAAATACCGAAAACATCTGGTGCACCTTAATTAGCGGTACACTACAGCCTTCCCTTTATTATTCCTGGGTGTCACTGGGTACTAATGATATTGGTAATTCGGGGAATGTGTATATATCAGACAGTGTGGCTCAGCACACTAATCCCCTAAACACCCAACTACAGAGGCCTGGGTCCAAGTACCTCCACAGATACTTTAAGGCATCAGACAAATAGCGCTGCGACTCGGTACGCTAGTAGCGGGTATATGAACAGGGGGACCAGGGTTTGAATCCCAACAAAAAGAGCTCCTATAGCCTAGTGGCTAAGACTCCTGTCCCACAGCGCAGCGCTACTGGTTCAGGTCTCCGCTGCTCCAGACAGTTTATTTGCATCGTGTCGGTCACTACACATTATAGTGCAGACCTTACATAGGGCTCTGTTTATTTAACCCACCTTTTCTCCTTTCGTTTGTCTCACCGGGGACAGTCAAAGAAAGTATGCGGTGAAGCCATCTGCTTAGCCCTCCACGCACCTGCAGGACACTCCTGTTTGAACAGCTCAGATTATACAGGTAATGTCACTGTTAACCAGAGACCTTGTACGTCATTCCCCCTCTCCAGGTTTCTAGATGAACCTTGATAGCCTTCCATGTTACACGACTCAGAGGTGGAAAGGCCTCTCTGGGAGAAGGCGAGAGATGTCCAGGATACGGAGGATGTCTGGTTTCGGTGCAGTCTGAACCTGTGTCTCAGAATATCCAGGTGCATTATACAGCAGTTCGTCTAATACTGAAGGTAAGGGAGGCGGACACGTCAGGTCCATCACGACGCCGATGACGAAATGGTCCAGTTTCGGAGGGGCTGCGCAGGCTCCGGTAGGAGGCTTACAGACACCCGAATACACAATTTCAGGTATCAAACTATGTTGGTTTTCCTATCCTTTCCCCGCAGACGGCAGGAAATGGTATCAGGACCTCTCCAGGGTATACCCCTCAATGTATCACCGGTCCAACAGGCTGCCATTTTCCTGAGGCAACATTGCTCAGGTATCTATCGAAGACACATATACGGCAGCGGGGTTCTACCTTGTCCGGAGCAGGTAGGTTGTGGAACAATTGTCCTCTAGGTTACAGGATATTTCGCATCAGGATCAATTGATACTTTGGTACAGATCAGAATCACGATTCTGCTTTTATATTCTTTTGAGGTCTCCACGTCTGCAGACTCGGAACCTGCATTTTCATTTGGGCTGTCTTAACCCGACGACCTCTGGGGCTGCGACAGTGACAGGTGAACATGAAATCCTACGGGGCAGATGGTTCAGGGGAAGGAACTTTCTGCAGGATTTCTTGAACCATTGGAGGTAAGTCCACTTTTCTTTCTCCTACTACTGCCTCAGCTCCAAGACGGACCTTCACCGGTCTTTCCTTTAGATCTTTCCGTGCCCTTTCAGGCTTCCGATTCTACACGGGCGATATCTCCGTCGCCAGGTAATCTCAGGGTAACAGGCTGAAGCAGAGGCTCAGGATCCTCGGTCCATTCTGATTTTAGGTCATCCTATACACCCACTACAGGTTAGACCTTCCTACCACCTGGAGGGTCCCAGGGTAGGCGCAGGTCGGTGGTCCTACGGGGAGATCTGAGAAGGCTTAGGCGGTTACAGACTAGATTTTGGAGTACAGCCGTCTCAGGAGTCCTTCGGCATGGGTCGGCCGATTTACAAGGATAAGAGAGTCATAATGCAGGCGGTGCTCCATATGCTTCTAACCGCAAAGGGTGTTGATCCCTGTTTTTCACATATCATTTGAATCGGGACAGTTCTCAGGCCTTTGTTTTCTTTTCGTTCCAAAGCCTCTTCTGGCTCGGCCAGGCCTATTTTGTCCTTTAGAATCCTTTCAGTCTGTGACTGCTAAGGGGGTTTTAAGCGTCCCTTGTCTTCAGGGATACCTGTTTACTCATTTCCGTTGGGGTTTTCCGCATCGGGCTTTTCTCAGATTCCCGTTACAGGATACTCATTTTCACTGTCAGTCCTTTCCATTCAGTCTCTCTTCCGCTCCCACAGGGTTCAGGAAGATCACAGAATAACTCTTTTTCAAGGGCAGGAAGTGACGTTAGTTCCCTAATGGGACAATCTACTGCTACAATCCCACTCTGTACATTAGGTGGCTTCTGAATTTCCGGAAGATCCAGGAGCTTCTGGTTCGACACGGATCCAATTTATGCTCCTCGTAGGCTTTTCTCAACACGGTCTGTCAGAGGATTTTTCTTTCCTCGGCACCAGGTACTCTATTTCTTAAGTCAGGTTGCGACGCAACGAGTGGTCGCCTACACTCCCCTCTGCCTACACTCCCCTCTGAGCGGAGGAAAACAATCTTCTTTCCAGGTCAAGCCGCCAGGTCAGACTCCCGGGTGAGGGGACATTTCCCGGAGTTTTGTCAGCTGGTCCGCTGTTGGCGGAGATTTCGGATCGACCTCAGGGCGTTCTGACTGACTCTTTAACCCTTTCCTACTCTCGGACGTGAGCTCTGGTGGCAGTAGCCGAGGATGCCCTCAGGGCTCCTGGGAGTTTTCTGGTTATTCTATCTTGCCTCCTTTTCTATTTCTCCCTCACTTTCGGTAACACAGGAGGGGAATATGCGTGCTAGTCCTCTCGGTGGCTCTGGTTGGGCCACGCAGGGCTTGAAGATACAGCTACACCTGTTGTCAGTAGAGGAGCCTTGGCTCCTACCTCGACTGAACTGTCTACTTCAACAGGGTCCTTTTTCTTTGTTCAATCTTACACTGGTCTTGTTTAACCGTGTGACTGTTCACGAGACCTCAGAAGGGAGGAGTTCCCTAGTTCGGTTAGGTCTACTGGGCCCCGATTGCAGAAGTCTGTTACCTCTTTTTGCTTCTGCCCCTTTTGGAAAACTTTATCGGACATAATAAGGATAAAAGAGTTTTCCCCTTCCTTCAATTACCATTCAGCCGTCATCTTGGGTTTCTCTGGGAGGTTTTGCTCCGCTGCGCTTCAAACCACATTGACCTGAATTTTAGGTCTCTGCCTTTTTCTGTTTTCTTCCAAAAAGAGATTAGCCTGGCGGCCGTAAGTTCGGGCTCTCTTTCAGGGAGTACTCTATTGGCAACTCCCCCGGCTGAGCTTCGGCCTCAGCGGTCGTTTTTTCCAAAGGGGATGTTCGTTTTTCATATAAATCTGACACTAGTGTTTTTCAATCCTCTTTGACTGTTGTCAGGGCTCGCCGACTCTCTCTACAGAGGTCTCAGGCTATTCGACGAAGTGTTTTTCTTCTTTGTTCTGTACGATGCTCCCGTACTAAATAGCCGGGGTCCCAGCATATGCTGGGCTGTTGGATACATCTGACCATCAGACAGTCTTCTTGGCGGTTGCTCGGGAGCCTCCGTTTTCCATTTCAGCGCACTTTACGCGCGTTGTGGGACCTTCGTGGGCAGCTGCCCGTAGGGTCTCCATGTCTTATGTCGGGCGGCGACTATATGTCGCGCGGCTACTTGGTCGGACCGACATTCGTTTTGTCAAATTCTACAAGTTTGACACTTTTGTGGCCTCTGCATCACAGTTTGGCCGAGTTATTTTACAGGACTCTCAGCGCTCTCCCACCCATTTTGGGAGCTCTGGGACGCCCCCATTGTAACTACGCGTGGCCCCTAGTGGATGAAGGAGAAATCAGGATTTTGGTACTTACCGATAAATCCCTTTCTCCGATTCCACAGGGGCCACTGGACGCCCGCCCAGCGCTGTTCCTCCTTGTTTTTTGCTTAACGGTTTGCAGATCACCATGTGACTGCTTGTTGAGTTCGGGCTAGCCGGTTGTTGGTTAGGTTCTGTTCCAGGTTTGGTTTGTGTTATCCTGGTTTACAGGGCGTCATTAACCTCCTCTACCTTACGGTTTGTTTATTCCAGCTCTCCTCGGGCACAGTTTTACGTAGACTGGCTTGGAGGGGAGATAGTAGGGGAGGAGCTAGCCACAGTGTGAGAATTTTAAAGTGCCAGCTCCCAATCACTGCCTACTATTTCCCCATTGTAACTACGCTCCAGTGGCCCCTGTGGAATCGGAGAAAGGGATTTATCGGTAAGTACCAAAATCCTGATATTACACTGGTAGATGGGGGAGGCTGAGCACACGGTCACATGGGTGTGTATATTACACTGGTAGGTGGGGGAGGCTGAGCACACGATCACATGGGTGTGTATATTACACTGGTAGATGGGGGAGGCTGAGCACATGGGTGTGTATATTACACTGGTAGATGGGGGAGACTGAGCACACGGTCACATGGGTGTGTGTATTACACTGGTAGATGGCGAGGCTGAGCACACGGTCACATGGGTGTGTATATTACACTGGTAGATGGGGGAGGCTGAGCAAATGGGTGTGTGTATTACACTGGTAGATGGGGAGGCTGAGCACACGGTCACATGGGTGTGTATATTACACTGGTAGATGGGGGAGGCTGAGCACACGGTCACATGGGTGTGTATATTACACTGGTAGATGGGGGAGGCTGAGCACACGGTCACATGGGTGTGTATATTACACTGGTAGATGGGGGAGGCTGAGCACACGGTCACATGGGTGTGTATATTACACTGGTAGATGGGGGAGGCTGAGCAAATGGGTGTGTGTATTACACTGGTAGATGGGGAGGCTGAGCACACGGTCACATGGGTGTGTATATTACACTGGTAGATGGGGGAGGCTGAGCACACGGTCACATGGGTGTGTGTATATTACACTGGTAGATGGGGGAGGCTGAGCACACGGTCACATGGGTGTGTATATTACACTGGTAGATGGGGGAGGCTGAGCACATGGGTGTGTTTATTACACTGGTAGATGGGGGAGGGTTACCAGTGATGGAGATGGGTGTAAGGGTGTCTGCAGGCTCAGGTATGGATACATGTATTCTGTTTGCAGTTGGGCGTGTGGGGTGATCATGTTTACACTGCTGGCTGGGTCGCCTCCTTTCTGGCACAGAAGACAAATGTTGATGCTTCGTATGATCATGGACGGGCGCTTCCAGTTCGGTTCCCCGGAGTGGGATGACAGATCTACAACGGTGAAAGACCTGGTGAGGATAATAGCGCTGATGACTGTAATGGAAACATTCGCCTCATCCTGATTATTTCTGTAGAACAAACAGTGATTCCTGGGCCACAGAGACAGAGGAAATACTAACAGTGCAGCACACACAAACCGGAAGTACAGATACCAACAGTGCAACACACACACAGAGACAGAGGAAATACTAACAGTGCAGGACACACAAACAGGAAGTACAGATACCAACAGTGCAACACACACAGAGACAGAGGAAATACTAACAGTGCAGCACACACAGACAGAGGAGATACTAAGAGTGCAGCATGTACAGAGACAGGAAGTATAGATACCAACAGTGCAGCACACACAGAGACAGAGGAGATACTAACAGTGCAGCACACACAGAGACAGAGGAAATACTAATAGTGCAGCACACACAAACAGGAAGTATAGATACCAACAGTGCAGCACACACAGACAGAGCAGATACTAAGAGTGCAGCATGTACAGAGACAGGAAGTACAGATACCAACAGTGCAGCACACACAGAGACAGAGGAAATACTAACAGTGCAGCACACACAAACAGGAAGTATAGATACTAACAGTGCAGCACACACAGAGCAGATACTAACAGTGCAGCACGCACAGACAGGAAGTACAGATACTAACAGTGCAGCACACACAGAGACAGAGGAAATACTAATAGTGCAGCACACACAGAGACAGAGGAGATACTAAGAGTGCAGCATGTACAGAGACAGGAAGTACAGATACCAACAGTGCAGCACACACAGAGACAGAGGAAATACTAACAGTGCAGCACACACAAACAGGAAGTATAGATACCAACAGTGCAGCACACACAGAGACAAGAGCAGATACTAACAGTGCAGCACGCACAGAGACAGGAAGTACAGATACTAACAGTGCAGCACACACAGAGACAGGAGATACTAACAGTGCAGCACGCACAGAGACAGGAAGTACAGATACTAACAGTGCAGAACACACAGTGACAGTGGAGATACTAACAGTGCAGCACAAACAGAGACGGAGATACTAACAGTGCAGCACACATAGACAAGTTGATGCTAACAGTGCAGCACACACAGAGACAGGGAGATACTAACAGTGCAGAACACACAGAGACAGAGGAGATACAGTGCAGCACACACAGACAGGAAGTACAGATACTAACAGTGCAGCACGTACAGAGACAGGAAGTACAGATACTAACAGTGCAGCACCCACAGAGACAGGAAGTACAGATACTAACAGTGCAGCACGCACAGAGACAGAGGAGATACGAACAGTGCAGCACGCACAGAGACAGAGGAGATACTAACAGTGCAGCACGCACAGAGACAGAGGAGATACTAACAGTGCAGCACGCACAGAGACAGGAAGTACAGATACTAACAGTGCAGCACACACAGACAGAGGAGATACTAACAGTGCAGCACGTACAGAGGAGATACTAACAGTGCAGCACGCACAGAGACGGAGGAGATACTAACAGTGCAGCACGCACAGAGACGGAGGAGATACTAACAGTGCAGCACGCACAGAGACGGAGGAGATACTAACAGTGCAGCACGCACAGAGACGGAGGAGATACTAACAGTGCAGCACGCACAGAGACGGAGGAGATACTAACAGTGCAGCACGCACAGAGACGGAGGAGATACAGTGCAGCACGCACAGAGACGGAGGAGATACTAACAGTGCAGCACGCACAGAGACGGAGGAGATACTAACAGTGCAGCACGCACAGAGACGGAGGAGATACTAACAGTGCAGCACACACAGACAGAGGAGATACTAACAGTGCAGCACGCACAGAGGAGATACTAACAGTGCAGCACGCACAGAGACAGAGGAGATACTAACAGTGCAGCACGCACAGAGACGGAGGAGATACTAACAGTGCAGCACGCACAGAGACGGAGGAGATACTAACAGTGCAGCACGCACAGAGACGGAGGAGATACTAACAGTGCAGCACGCACAGAGACGGAGGAGATACTAACAGTGCAGCACGCACAGAGACGGAGGAGATACTAACAGTGCAGCACGCACAGAGACGGAGGAGATACAGTGCAGCACGCACAGAGACGGAGGAGATACTAACAGTGCAGCACGCACAGAGACGGAGGAGATACTAACAGTGCAGCACGCACAGAGACGGAGGAGATACTAACAGTGCAGCACGCACAGAGACGGAGGAGATACTAACAGTGCAGCACGCACAGAGACGGAGGAGATACTAACAGTGCAGCATGGCACAGAGAAGGAGGAGATACTAACAGTGCAGCACGCACAGAGACGGAGGAGATACTAACAGTGCAGCACGCACAGAGACGGAGGAGATACTAACAGTGCAGCACGCACAGAGACGGAGGAGATACTAACAGTGCAACATGCACAGAGACAGAGGAGATACTAACAGTGCAGCATGCACAGAGACAGAGGAAGTACAGATTCTAATATTGCAGCACACATGGCCACAAAGACAGAGGAAATACAAATACTAAGTGCAGCACACACAGCCACAGAGGAAATACAGGTACTAATAGTGCAGCACACACAGCCACAGAGGGATGCTAATAGTGCAGCACACACAGCCAGAGACAGAGGAAGTACAGATATTAACGGTGCAGCACACATGGCCACAGAGACAGAGGAAGTACAGATACTAATAGTGCAGCACACACAGCCACAGAGGAAGTACAGATACTAATAGTGCAGCACACACAGAGACAGAGGAAGTACAGATACTAACAGTGCAGCACACACATCCACAAAGGAAGTACAGATACTAATAGTGCAGCACACACATCCACAGAGACAGAGGAAGTACAGATACTAATAGTGCAGCACACACATCCACAGAGACAGAGGAAGTACAGATACTAACAGTGCAGTACACACATCCACAGAGGAAGTACAGATACTAATAGTGCAGCACACACATCCACAGAGACAGAGGAAGTACAGATACTAATAGTGCAGCACACACATCTACAGAGACAGAGGAAGTACAGATACTAATAGTGCAGCACACACATCCACAGAGACAGAGGAAGTACAGATACTAATAGTGCAGCACACACATCCACAGGGACAGAGGAAGTACAGATACTAATGATGCAGCACACACATCCACAGAGACAGAGGAAGTACAGATACTAATAGTGCAGCACACAGCCACAGAGACAGAGGAAGTACAGATACTAATAGTGCAGCACACACATCCACAGAGGAAGTACAGATACTAATAGTGCAGCACACACATCCACAGAGACAGAGGAAGTACAGATACTAATAGTGCAGCACACACATCCACAGAGACAGAGGAAGTACAGATACTAATAGTGTAGCACACATAGCCACAGAGGAAGTACAGATACTAATAGTGCAGCACACGCAGCCACAGAGGAAGTACAGATACTAATAGTGCAGCACACACAGCCACAGAGACAGAGGAAGTACAGATACTAATGGTGCAGCACACATAGCCACAGAGGAAGTACAGATACTAATGGTGCAGCACACATGGCTACAGAGGAAGTACAGATACTAATGGTGCAGCACACACAGCCACAGAGGAAGTACAGATACTAATGGTGCAGCACACATGGCTACAGAGGAAGTACAGATACTAATGGTGCAGCACACACAGCCATAGAGGAAGTACAGATACTAATAGTGCAGCACACACATCCACAGAGACAGAGGAAGTACAGATACTAATAGTGCAGCACACATGGCCACAGAGACAGAGGAAGTACAGATACTAATAGTGTAGCACACACAGCCACAGAGGAAGTACAGATACTAATAGTGTAGCACACACATCCACAGAGACAGAGGAAGTACAGATACTAATAGTGCAGCACACATGGCTACAGAGACAGAGGAAGTACAGATACTAATAGTACAGCACACACAGAGACAGAGGAAGTACAGATACTAACAGTGCAGCACACACATCCACAGAGACAGAGGAAGTACAGATACTAATAGTGCAGCACACACATCCACAGAGACAGAGGAAGTACAGATACTAATGGTGCAGCACACACAGCCACAGAGACAGAGGAAGTACAGATACTAATAGTGCAGCACACACATCCACAGAGACAGAGGAAGTACAGATACTAATAGTGTAGCACACATAGCCACAGAGGAAGTACAGATACTAATAGTGCAGCACACACAGCCACAGAGGAAGTACAGATACTAATAGTGCAGCACACACATCCACAGAGACAGAGGAAGTACAGATACTAATAGTGCAGCACACACATCCACAGAGACAGAGGAAGTACAGATACTAATAGTGTAGCACACATAGCCACAGAGGAAGTACAGATACTAATAGTGTAGCACACATAGCCACAGAGGAAGTACAGATACTAATAGTGTAGCACACACAGCCACAGAGGAAGTACAGATACTAATAGTGCAGCACACACATCCACAGGGACAGAGGAAGTACAGATACTAATAGTGCAGCACACACAGCCACAGAGGAAGTACAGATACTAATAGTGTAGCACACACATCCACAGGGACAGAGGAAGTACAGATACTAATAGTGCAGCACACACATCCACAGAGACAGAGGAAGTACAGATACTAATAGTGCAGCACACACATCCACAGAGACAGAGGAAGTACAGATACTAATAGTGCAGCACACACAGCCACAGAGGAAGTACAGATACTAATAGTGCAGCACACACATCCACAGAGACAGAGGAAGTACAGATACTAATAGTGCAGCACACACATCCACAGAGACAGAGGAAGTACAGATACTAATAGTGCAGCACACACATCCACAGGGACAGAGGAAGTACAGATACTAATAGTGCAGCACACACATCCACAGAGACAGAGGAAGTACAGATACTAATAGTGCAGCACACACATCCACAGAGACAGAGGAAGTACAGATACTAATAGTGTAGCACACATAGCCACAGAGGAAGTACAGATACTAATAGTGCAGCACACACATCCACAGGGACAGAGGAAGTACAGATACTAATAGTGCAGCACACACATCCACAGAGACAGAGGAAGTACAGATACTAATAGTGTAGCACACATAGCCACAGAGGAAGTACAGATACTAATAGTGCAGCACACACAGCCACAGAGGAAGTACAGATACTAATAGTGTAGCACACACAGCCACAGAGACAGAGGAAGTACAGATACTAATAGTGCAGCACACACAGCCACAGAGGAAGTACAGATACTAATAGTGTAGCACACACATCCACAGAGACAGAGGAAGTACAGATACTAATAGTGTAGCACACATAGCCACAGAGGAAGTACAGATACTAATAGTGCAGCACACACATCCACAGGGACAGAGGAAGTACAGATACTAATAGTGCAGCACACACATCCACAGAGACAGAGGAAGTACAGATACTAATAGTGTAGCACACATAGCCACAGAGGAAGTACAGATACTAATAGTGCAGCACACACATCCACAGAGACAGAGGAAGTACAGATACTAATAGTGTAGCACACATAGCCACAGAGGAAGTACAGATACTAATAGTGCAGCACACACAGCCACAGAGGAAGTACAGATACTAATAGTGTAGCACACACAGCCACAGAGACAGAGGAAGTACAGATACTAATAGTGCAGCACACACAGCCACAGAGGAAGTACAGATACTAATAGTGCAGCACACACATCCACAGAGACAGAGGAAGTACAGATACTAATAGTGTAGCACACACAGCCACAGAGGAAGTACAGATACTAATAGTGCAGCACACACATCCACAGAGACAGAGGAAGTACAGATACTAATAGTGTAGCACACATAGCCACAGAGGAAGTACAGATACTAATAGTGCAGCACACACAGCCACAGAGGAAGTACAGATACTAATAGTGCAGCACACACATCCACAGAGACAGAGGAAGTACAGATACTAATAGTGCAGCACACACAGCCACAGAGGAAGTACAGATACTAATAGTGTAGCACACACATCCACAGAGACAGAGGAAGTACAGATACTAATAGTGCAGCACACACATCCACAGAGACAGAGGAAGTACAGATACTAATAGTGTAGCACACATAGCCACAGAGGAAGTACAGATACTAATAGTGTAGCACACATAGCCACAGAGGAAGTACAGATACTAATAGTGTAGCACACACAGCCACAGAGGAAGTACAGATACTAATAGTGCAGCACACACATCCACAGGGACAGAGGAAGTACAGATACTAATAGTGCAGCACACACATCCACAGAGACAGAGGAAGTACAGATACTAATAGTGTAGCACACATAGCCACAGAGGAAGTACAGATACTAATAGTGCAGCACACACAGCCACAGAGGAAGTACAGATACTAATAGTGCAGCACACACATCCACAGGGACAGAGGAAGTACAGATACTAATAGTGCAGCACACACATCCACAGAGACAGAGGAAGTACAGATACTAATAGTGCAGCACACACATCCACAGAGACAGAGGAAGTACAGATACTAATAGTGCAGCACACACATCCACAGAGACAGAGGAAGTACAGATACTAATAGTGTAGCACACATAGCCACAGAGGAAGTACAGATACTAATAGTGCAGCACACACAGCCACAGAGGAAGTACAGATACTAATAGTGTAGCACACACATCCACAGAGACAGAGGAAGTACAGATACTAATAGTGCAGCACACACATCCACAGGGACAGAGGAAGTACAGATACTAATAGTGCAGCACACACATCCACAGGGACAGAGGAAGTACAGATACTAATAGTGCAGCACACACATCCACAGAGACAGAGGAAGTACAGATACTAATAGTGTAGCACACATAGCCACAGAGGAAGTACAGATACTAATAGTGCAGCACACACATCCACAGAGACAGAGGAAGTACAGATACTAATAGTGCAGCACACACATCCACAGAGACAGAGGAAGTACAGATACTAATAGTGCAGCACACACATCCACAGAGACAGAGGAAGTACAGATACTAATAGTGCAGCACACACATCCACAGGGACAGAGGAAGTACAGATACTAATAGTGCAGCACACACATCCACAGAGACAGAGGAAGTACAGATACTAACAGTGCAGCACACACATCCACAGAGGCAGAGGAAGTACAGATACTAATAGTGCAGCACACACATCCACAGAGACAGAGGAAGTACAGATACTAATAGTGCAGCACACACATCCACAGAGACAGAGGAAGTACAGATACTAATAGTGCAGCACACACAGCCACAGAGGAAGTACAGATACTAATAGTGCAGCACGCACAGCCACAGAGACAGAGGAAGTACAGATACTAATAGTGCAGCACACACATCCACAGAGACAGAGGAAGTACAGATACTAATAGTGCAGCACACACATCCACAGAGACAGAGGAAGTACAGATACTAATAGTGCAGCACACACATCCACAGAGACAGAGGAAGTACAGATACTAATAGTGCAACACACACATCCACAGAGACAGAGGAAGTACAGATACTAATAGTGCAGCACACACATCCACAGAGACAGAGGAAGTACAGATGCTAATAGTGTAGCACACACATCCACAGAGGAAGTACAGATACTAACAGTGCAGTACACACATCCACAGAGGAAGTACAGATACTAATAGTGCAGCACACACAGCCACAGAGGAAGTACAGATACTAATAGTGCAGCACACACAGCCACAGAGACAGAGGAAGTACAGATACTAATGGTGCAGCACACACAGGCACAGAGGAAGTACAGATACTAATGGTGCAGCACACATGACTACAGAGGAAGTACAGATACTAATGGTGCAGCACACACAGCCACAGAGGAAGTACAGATACTAATGGTGCAGCACACATGGCTACAGAGGAAGTACAGATACTAATGGTGCAGCACACACAGCCATAGAGGAAGTACAGATACTAATAGTGCAGCACACACATCCACAGAGACAGAGGAAGTACAGATACTAATAGTGCAGCACACACATCCACAGAGACAGAGGAAGTACAGATACTAATAGTGCAGCACACACATCCACAGAGACAGAGGAAGTACAGATACTAATAGTGCAGCACACACATCCACAGAGACAGAGGAAGTACAGATCCTAATAGTGCAGCACACACATCCACAGGGACAGAGGAAGTACAGATACTAATGATGCAGCACACACATCCACAGAGACAGAGGAAGTACAGATACTAATAGTGCAGCACACATAGCCACAGAGACAGAGGAAGTACAGATACTAATAGTGCAGCACACACATCCACAGTAGAAGTACAGATACTAATAGTGCAGCACACACATCCACAGAGACAGAGGAAGTACAGATACTAATAGTGCAGCACACACAGCCACAGAGGAAGTACAGATACTAATGGTGCAGCACACACATCCACAGAGACAGAGGAAGTACAGATACTAATAGTGCAGCACACACATCCACAGAGACAGAGGAAGTACAGATACTAATAGTGTAGCACACATAGCCACAGAGGAAGTACAGATACTAATAGTGCAGCACACACAGCCACAGAGGAAGTACAGATACTAATAGTGCAGCACACATAGCCGCAGAGACAGAGGAAGTACAGATACTAATAGTGCAGCACACACATCCACAGTAGAAGTACAGATACTAATAGTGCAGCACACACATCCACAGAGACAGAGGAAGTACAGATACTAATAGTGCAGCACACACATCCACAGAGACAGAGGAAGTACAGATACTAATAGTGTAGCACACATAGCCACAGAGGAAGTACAGATACTAATAGTGCAGCACACACAGCCACAGAGGAAGTACAGATACTAATAGTGCAGCACACACAGCCACAGAGACAGAGGAAGTACAGATACTAATGGTGCAGCACACACAGCCACAGAGGAAGTACAGATACTAATGGTGCAGCACACATGGCTACAGAGGAAGTACAGATATTAATGGTGCAACAGAGACAGAGGAAGTACAGATACTAATGGTGCAGCACACACAGCCACAGAGGAAGTACAGATACTAATGGTGCAGCACACACAGCCACAGAGGAAGTACAGATACTAATAGTGCAGCACACACAGAGACAGAGGAAGTACAGATACTAATGGTGCAGCACACACAGCCACAGAGGAAGTACAGATACTAATGGTGCAGCACACATGGCTACAGAGGAAGTACAGATACTAATGGTGCAGCACACATGGCTACAGAGCTCAGTGGCTGAGACTGGGGTGAGGGTGCACCAGTCACCATATCAGGGGCTCTGCATACACCTGGCTGTATGGGAGGGTGGCTAGGAACAGGTTCCCTGTCGGCAGAATAATGATCCCAAGAAGAAGGCCAAAGGTGAGTGATCTACAGTGAATCCGGAAAGTATTCACAGCGCTTCGCTTTTTCCACATTTTGTTATGTTACAGCCTTATTCCAAAATGGAATAAATTCATTTTTTCCCTCAAAATTCTACACACAATACCCCATAATGACAACGTGAAAAAAGTTTTTATTTTTTTATTTTTGTGTGCAAATTTCTTAAAAAAAAAAAAAACCTAAGAAATCACATGTACATAAGTATTCACAGCCTTTGCTCAATACTTTGTTGATGCACCTTTGGCAGCAATTACAGCCTCAAGTCTTTTTGAATATGATGCCACAAGCTTGGCACACATATCTTTGGGCAGTTTCGCCCATTCCTCTTTGCAGCACCTCTCAAGTTCCATCAGGTTGGATGGGAAGCGTCGGTGCACAGCCATTTTCACATCTCTCCAGAGATGTTCAATCGGATTCAAGTCTGGGCTCTGGCTGGGCCACTCAAGGACATTCACAGAGTTGTCCTGAAGCCACTTCTTTGATTTCTTGGCTGTGTGCTTAGGGTCATTGTCCTGCTGAAAGAAGAACCGTCGTCCCAGTCTCAGGTCAAGAGCGCTCTGGAGCAGGTTTTCATCCAGTATGTCTCTGTACATTGCTGCATTCATCTTTCCCTCTACCCTGACTAGTCTCCCAGTCCCTGCTGCTGAAAAACATCCCCACAGCATGATGCTGCCACCACCATGCTTCACTGTAGGGATGGTATTGGCCTGGTGATGAGCGGTGCCTGGTTTCCTCCAAACATGACGCCTGGCATTCACGCCAAAGAGTTCAATCTTTGTCTCATCAGACCAGGGAATTTTGTTTCTCATGGTCTGAGAGTCCT
This sequence comes from Pseudophryne corroboree, assembly GCF_028390025.1. Classification (NCBI taxonomy): domain Eukaryota; kingdom Metazoa; phylum Chordata; class Amphibia; order Anura; family Myobatrachidae; genus Pseudophryne; species Pseudophryne corroboree. The sequence goes on along the minus strand of NC_086450.1, from coordinate 515,776,674 downwards.
TCAGGTGCATTTTGGCAAACTCCAGGCGGGCTACCATGTGCTTTTTACTAAGGAGTGGCTTCCGTCTGGCCACTCTACCATGCAGGCCTGATTGGTGGATTGCTGCAGAGATGATTGTCCTTCTCGAAGGTTCACCTCTCCACAAGAATGCTGTAGCTCTGACAGAGTGACCATCGGGTTCTTGGTCACCTCCCTGACTAGAGCCCTTCTTCCCCGATCACTCAGTTTAGATGGCCGGCCAGCTCTACAAAGAGTCCTGGTGGTTCCGAACTTCTTCCATTTACGGATGATGGAGGCCACTGTGCTCATTGGGACCTTTAAAGCAGCAGATATTTTCTGTACCCTTCCCCAGATTTGTGCCTCGAGACAATCCTGTCTCGGAGGTCTACAGACAATTCTTTTGACTTCATGCTTGGTTTGTGCTCAGACATGCACTGTCAAGTATGCAACCTTATATAGACAGGGGTGTGCCTTTCCATATCATATCCAATCAACTGAATTTATCACAGGTGGACTCCAATTAAGCTGTAGGAACATCTCAAGGATGATAAGTGGAAACAAGATGCACCTGAGCTAAATTTTGAACTTCATGGCAAAGGCTGTGAATACTTATGTACATGTGATTTCTTAGCTTTTTATTTTTAATAAGTTTGCAAAGAACTCAAACTTTTTTCACGTTGTCATTATGGGGTATTGTGTGTAGAATTTTGAGGGTAAAAATTAATTTTATTCCATTTTGGAATAAGGCTGTAACATAACAAAATGTGGAAAAAGTGAAACGCTGTGAATACTTTACGGATGCAATGTACACAGTCCAGATCTTAGTCCAAGTAAGAATAGGTAGCACTGTATGGTAATTGTAGCCCACAAGCCTCATCCAACCAACTGGATCAAATCTGCAAGGAAGAATGGGCAAATAGTCTGCAGGGTTTGATTATTTATGCAAGGAACATGCCTGCCAGTCTGACCTTCCTTTCCCTTTAGATCTCTCGTCTTCTTGAGGTGTCTCCAGAAAAGCGTCTCACAGCGGACCAGGCCCTCCAGCATCCGTTCTTCCAGAGCCACCAGCGGGAGCGAGGGTGTAAGGTCACTCCGTATCACCGCTTCCGGGTCAGTCTGGTCATGTAGCTGTTTATGGCACCAGGTACATGATGACGCTGTGTATATAGAAAGGTAGATAACTGGATTCTGTCTCCACAGGTGGCCGCTTGGGCATCCTTGGCTTGTGTGCGTATTCTGGTCAGATGGCGACGAGCTCGGCCAGTTACAAGTGAACTCCTTACACGGGACCCGTATGGCGTGAAGGGCGTCCGGCGGCTTATCGATGCCTGTGCGTTCCGCATTTATGGTCACTGGGTGAAAAAGGGAGAAAGGCAGAATCGCGCGGCGCTGTTCCAGAACCATCCCAAAGCCCTTTTACTGACTATGGGGGAAGACGAGGAACGAGACGGGGACCAGTAGCGGCGGCTCAGTCATCACAGAATGTGTATAATGCAGAGACTTGTGGAGAACGTAGATCCAGACCAGCGGAATGTCAGCGGTATCAGGGACCACGGGCCGGAGGCAGAGATTTGTTTCATAATGTCTTAGGTTCCAGAGTTCATCCTCTTATTGTAAATAAAAGTGATTTCTTTTCTGTATGGCGGAGCAGACTGCGTGTGTTACCCGGTACTCTGGTGTATGGCGGAGCAGGCTGCGTGTGTTACCCGGTACTCTGGTGTATGGCGGAGCAGGCTGCGTGTGTTACCCGGTACTCTGGTGTATGGCTGATCAGGCTGCGTGTGTTACCTGGTACTCTGGTGTATGGCGGAGCAGGCTGCGTGTGTTACCTGGTACTCTGGTGTATGGCGGAGCAGGCTGCGTGTGTTACCCGGTACTCTGGAGTATGACGGAGCAGACTGCGTGTGTTACCTGGTACTCTGGTGTATGGCGGAGCAGACTGCGTGTGTTACCTGGTACTCTGGTGTATGGCGGAGCAGACTGCGTGTGTTACCTGGTACTCTGGTGTATGGCGGAGCAGACTGCGTGTGTTACCTGGTACTCTGGTGTATGGCGGAGCAGACTGCGTGTGTTACCTGGTACTCTGGTGTATGGCGGAGCAGACTGCGTGTGTTATCTGGTACTCTGGTGTATGGCGGAGCAGACTGCGTGTGTTACCTGGTACTCTGGTGTATGGCGGAGCAGGCTGCGTGTGTTACCTGGTACTCTGGTGTATGACGGAGCAGGCTGCGTGTGTTACCCGGTACTCTTTAGTATGACGGAGCAGACTGCGTGTGTTACCCGGTACTCTGGTGTATGGCGGAGCAGGCTGCGTGTGTTACCTGGTACTCTGGAGTATGGCGGAGCAGGCTGCGTGTGTTACCTGGTACTCTGGTGTATGGCGGAGCAGGCTGCGTGTGTTACCTGGTACTCTGGAGTATGGCGGAGCAGGCTGCGTGTGTTACCTGGTACTCTGGAGTATGGCGGAGCAGGCTGCGTGTGTTACCTGGTACTCTGGTGTATGGCGGAGCAGGCTGCGTGTGTTACCTGGTACTCTGGTGTATGGCGGAGCAGACTGCGTGTGTTACCCGGTACTCTGGTGTATGGCGGAGCAGGCTGCGTGTGTTACCTGGTACTCTGGAGTATGGCGGAGCAGGCTGCGTGTGTTACCTGGTACTCTGGAGTATGGCGGAGCAGACTGCGTGTGTTACCTGGTACTCTGGTGTATGGCGGAGCAGGCTGCGTGTTACCTGGTACTCTGGTGTATGGCGGAGCAGGCTGTGTGTGTTACCTGGTACTCTGGAGTATGGCGGAGCAGGCTGCGTGTGTTACCTGGTACTCTGGAGTATGGCGGAGCAGACTGCGTGTGTTACCTGGTACTCTGGTGTATGGCGGAGCAGGCTGCGTGTGTTACCTGGTACTCTGGAGTATGGCGGAGCAGGCTGCGTGTGTTACCTGGTACTCTGGAGTATGGCGGAGCAGACTGCGTGTGTTACCTGGTACTCTGGTGTATGGCGGAGCAGGCTGCGTGTGTTACCTGGTACTCTGGAGTATGGCGGAGCAGGCTGTGTGTGTTACCTGGTACTCTGGAGTATGGCGGAGCAGACTGCGTGTGTTACCTGGTACTCTGGAGTATGGCGGAGCAGGCTGTGTGTGTTACCTGGTACTCTGGAGTATGGCGGAGCAGGCTGCGTGTTACCTGGTACTCTGGAGTATAGCGGAGCAGGCTATGTGTGTTACCTGGTACTCTGGTGTATGGCGGAGCAGGCTGCGTGTGTTACCCGGTACTCTGCTGTATGGCTGATCAGGCTGCGTGTTACCTGGTACTCTGGAGTATGGCGGAGCAGGCTGTGTGTGTTACCTGGTACTCTGGAGTATGGCGGAGCAGGCTGCGTGTGTTACCTGGTACTCTGGAGTATGGCGGAGCAGGCTGCGCGTGTTACCTGGTACTCTGGTGTATGGCGGAGCAGGCTGCGTGTGTTAGCTGGTACTCTGGTGTATGGCGGAGCAGGCTGCGTGTGTTACCTGGTACTCTGGAGTATGGCGGAGCAGGCTGCGTGTGTTACCTGGTACTCTGGAGTATGGCGGAGTAGGCTGCGCGTGTTACCTGGTACTCTGGTGTATCGCGGAGCAGGCTGCGTGTGTTACCTGGTACTCTGGAGTATGGCGGAGCAGGCTGCGCGTGTTACCTGGTACTCTGGTGTATGGCGGAGCAGGCTGCGTGTGTTACCTGGTACTCTGGAGTATGGCGGAGCAGGCTGCGCGTGTTACCTGGTACTCTGGAGTATGGCGGAGCAGGCTGCGTGTTACCTGGTACTCTGGAGTATAGCGGAGCAGGCTGTGTGTGTTACCTGGTACTCTGGTGTATGGCGGAGCAGGCTGCGTGTGTTACCTGGTACTCTGGTGTATGGCGGAGCAGGCTGCGTGTGTTACCTGGTACTCTGGAGTATGACGGAGCAGACTGCGTGTGTTACCTGGTACTCTGGTGTATGGCGGAGCAGGCTGCGTGTGTTACCCGGTACTCTGGTGTATGCCGGAGCAGGCTGTGTGTGTTACCTGGTACTCTGGAGTATGGCGGAGCAGGCTGTGTGTGTTACCTGGTACTCTGGAGTATGACGGAGCAGACTGCGTGTGTTACCTGGTACTCTGGTGTATGGCGGAGCAGGCTGCGTGTGTTACCTGGTACTCTGGTGTATGGCGGAGCAGGCTGCGTGTGTTACCTGGTACTCTCGAGTATGACTGAGCAGACTGCGTGTGTTACCTGGTACTCTGGTGTATGGCGGAGCAGACTGCGTGTGTTACCCGGTACTCTGGTGTATGGCGGAGCAGGCTGCGTGTGTTACCTGGTACTCTGGAGTATGGCGGAGCAGGCTGTGTGTGTTACCTGGTGCTGGGAGTATGGCGGAGCAGGCTGCGCGTGTTACCTGGTGCTGGGAGTATGGCGGAGCAGGCTGCGTGTGTTACCTGGTACTCTGGTGTATGACGGAACAGGTTGCGTGTGTTACCGGGTGCTGGGGGTATGGCGGAGCAGGCTGCGTGTGTTACCTGGTACTCTGGTGTATGGCGGAGCAGGTTGCGTGTGTTACTGGGTGCTGGGGTTATGGCGGAGCAGGCTGCGTGTGTTACCTGGTACTCTGCTGTATGGCGGAGCAGGTTGTGTGTGTTACCGAGTGCTGGGGGTATGGCGGAATAGGCTGGGCGTGTTACTGGGTGCTGGGAGTATGGCGGAGCAGGCTGCGTGTGTTACCTGGTACTCTGGAGTATGGCGGAGCAGGCTGTGTGTGTTACCTGGTACTCTGGAGTATGGCGGAGCAGGCTGCGTGTGTTACCTGGTACTCTGGAGTATGGCGGAGCAGGCTGTGTGTGTTACCTGGTACTCTGGAGTATGGCGGAGCAGGCTGCGTGTTACCTGGTACTCTGGAGTATAGCGGAGCAGGCTGTGTGTGTTACCTGGTACTCTGGTGTATGGCGGAGCAGGCTGCGTGTGTTACCCGGTACTCTGGAGTATGACGGAGCAGACTGCGTGTGTTACCTGGTACTCTGGTGTATGGCGGAGCAGGCTGCGTGTGTTACCTGGTACTCTGGAGTATGACGGAGCAGACTGCGTGTGTTACCCGGTACTCTGGTGTATGGCGGAGCAGACTGCGTGTGTTACCCGGTACTCTGGTGTATGGCGGAGCAGGCTGCGTGTGTTACCTGGTACTCTGGAGTATGGCGGAGCAGGCTGTGTGTGTTACCTGGTACTCTGGAGTATGGCGGAGCAGGCTGCGTGTGTTACCTGGTACTCTGGAGTATGGCGGAGCAGGCTGTGTGTGTTACCTGGTACTCTGGAGTATGGCGGAGCAGGCTGCGTGTTACCTGGTACTCTGGAGTATAGCGGAGCAGGCTGTGTGTGTTACCTGGTACTCTGGTGTATGGCGGAGCAGGCTGCGTGTGTTACCCGGTACTCTGCTGTATGGCTGATCAGGCTGCGTGTGTTACCTGGTACTCTGGAGTATGGCGGAGCAGGCTGTGTGTGTTACCTGGTACTCTGGAGTATGGCGGAGCAGGCTGCGTGTGTTACCTGGTACTCTGGAGTATGGCGGAGCAGGCTGCGTGTTACCTGGTTCTCTGCTGTATGGCGGAGCAGGCTGCGTGTGTTACCAGGTACTCTGGAGTATGGTGGAGCAGGCTGCGTGTGTTACCTGGTGCTGGGAGTATGGCGGAGCAGGCTGCGTGTGTTACCTGGTACTCTGGAGTATGGCGGAGCAGGCTGCATGTGTTACCTGGTACTCTGGTGTATGGCTGAGCAGGCTGCATGTGTTACCTGGTACTCTGGTGTATGGCGGAGCAGGCTGCGCGTGTTACCTGGTGCTGGGAGTATGGCGGAGCAGGCTGCATGTGTTACCTGGTACTCTGGGGTATGGCGGAGCAGGCTGCGTGTGTTACCAGGTACTCTGGAGTATGGCGGAGCAGGCTGCGTGTGTTACCTGGTGCTGGGAGTATGGCGGAGCAGGCTGCGTGTGTTACCTGGTACTCTGGAGTATGGCGGAGCAGGCTGCATGTTACCTGGTACTCTGGAGTATGGCGGAGCAGGCTGCATGTGTTACCTGGTTCTCTGCTGTATGGCGGAGCAGGCTGCGTGTGTTACCAGGTACTCTGGAGTATGGCGGAGCTGGCTGCGTGTGTTACCTGGTGCTGGGAGTATGGCGGAGCAGGCTGCGTGTGTTACCTGGTACTCTGGTGTATGACGGAACAGGTTGCGTGTGTTACCGGGTGCTGGGGGTATGGCGGAGCAGGCTGCGTGTGTTACCTGGTACTCTGGTGTATGGCGGAGCAGGTTGCGTGTGTTACTGGGTGCTGGGGTTATGGCGGAGCAGGCTGCGTGTGTTACCTGGTACTCTGCTGTATGGCGGAGCAGGTTGTGTGTGTTACCGAGTGCTGGGGGTATGGCGGAATAGGCTGGGCGTGTTACTGGGTGCTGGGAGTATGGCGGAGCAGGCTGCGTGTGTTACCTGGTACTCTGGAGTATAGCGGAGCAGGCTGCGAGTGTTACCGGGTGCTGGGGGAATGGCGGAGCAGGCTGCATGTTACCTGGTACTCTGGAGTATAGCGGAGCAGGCTGCGAGTGTTACCGGGTGCTGGGGGTATGGTGGAGCAGGCTCCGTGTGTTACCTGGTACTCTGGAGTATAGCGGAGCAGGCTGGGCATGTTACCGGGTGCTGGGAGTATGGCGGAGTGGGCTGGGCGTGTTACCGGGTGCTGGGGGTATGGCGGAGCGGGCTGGGCGTGTTACTGGGTGCTGGGAGTATGGCGGAGCAGGCTGGGCGTGTTACATTGTGCTGGGAGTATGGCGGAGCAGGCTGCGCATGTTACCGGATGCTGGCGGAGCAGGCTGCGCGTGTTGCCGGGTGCTGGCGGAGCAGGCTGCGCGTGTTACCGGGTGCTGGCGGAGCAGGCTGCACATGTTACCGGATGCTGGCGGAGCAGGCTGCGCGTGTTGCCGGGTGCTGGCGGAGTAGTCTGCGCGTGTTGCCGGGTGCTGGCGGAGTAGGCTGCGCAGGTTACCGGGTGCTGGCGGAGCAGGCTGCGCATATTACCGGGTGCTGGCAGTATGGCGGAGCAGGCTGCGCATGTTACCGGATGCTGGCGGAGCAGGCTGCGCATGTTACCGGGTGCTGGCAGTATGGCGGAGCAGGCTGCGCATGTTACCGGGTGCTGGCGGAGCAGGTGGCGTGTGTTTTGGAGAGATGCAGATGACAGCACCTGGGGAGGACTCGGGACGGAGGAGCCATTCTGCTCCAGAAGGAAGGACCTACAGGCGTTCCCCGGCAGTTGGGTGTTCTATGGTGTTTCCGGCTAGGCAGTGTCTATGGAAGGGATCATTGTACCATTGTCACCAGCCTGGCTGGACGGCACCACTGCGGCAGAGGGTCCCACAGGAAGTGCCGGAAGGTGGTCTGGTGTCTGCCGCTGAGAGCCCAGAAGTCGCAGCCTCAGTATCCCCAGCACGAGTAGGTGGGGGACAGATGTAGCAGTACGGTAAGGGTCAGGGTTACTGGCTCCGATATATAAATGTGATACAGGCAGTGATCACAGTAATCCAGATGCTGGAGCAAGGTAGTGACCTAATATACAGTGGCGCAGTCACATGACCCTCCCTTTACCCTGCGTCAGAGCCATGCGCCCACCACGAGGGCCGGAATCAGTGCAGAGAGACACAGGCAGGAGGGGGCAGGGCGGTGTGCTCATACTGTGCACTTATTCCCTGTGGGCGGAACCTGCCGCAATTGCTAATGTCTGTGTATGTGCTGCCGCCACTACCTGCTGGATAACATCCGCTGCAATGTGTAATAGTAGTGGTGTGTCCGGCTCCTCTGCTGGGTGCACCACTATTATACACTGCAGCAGGCAGCACTGTGGTTACCTGCCACTTTCTCTAACGTCCTAGAGGATGCTGGGACTCCGTAAGGACCATGGGGGAATAGACGGGCTTCGCAGGAGACATGGGCACTTTAAGAAAGAACTTGACTCTAGGTGTGCACTGGCCCCTCCCTCTATGCCCCTCCTCCAGACCTCAGTTAGATCCTGTGCCCAGAGGAGACTGGGTGCACTGCAGGGAGCTCTCCTGAGCTTGCTGTAAGAAAGTATTTTGTTAGGTTTTTTATTTTCAGGGAGCTCTGCTGGCAACAGACTCCCTGCATCGTGGGACAGAGGGAAGAGAAACAGCCCTACTTTAATGTTAGGCTCTGTTTCTCCTTCATCCACTAGGGGCCACTGGAGCGTAGTTACAATGGGGAATAGTAGGCAGTAATTGGGAGCTGGCACTTTAAAAAACTCTAACACTGTGGCTAGCTCCTCCCCTACTATCTCCCCTCCAAGCCAGTCTTAGTTAGTGCCCGAGGAGAGCTGGTTCACTTGGGTTTAGCTGAAGAATTTTTTCTTTTTTCTTTATTATTTTATTTTTCTTTCACACACTCACAGACTGGCAGCTCTGCCACTGCCAGTCTGCACCGTGGGAGCTGCCGGCGGGGTCCCATCGCAGCTGCGTGCGGCTCGGGATGGGCCCCGGCTGAGGGAGACACTGAGCTCTCCTGAGTTGGCCGGACACCGCTGCGTGCAGCGCGTGTCGGGGCTGCTCAACCAGCAGAAGATTCCGGCAGCATGGCAGCGGTGAGTATCTGCGGCCGGACACCGCTGCGTGCGGCGTGTGTCGGGGCCACCCTCCACCACTGAAAGGTGAGTGTGTGTATTTCCCCCTCTTCCCCCCAGAGTGTTGGGATGAAGGGGTGACAGGGGGGTTTTGAAGAGAATTAATTTTATTAATGGTGACTGACTGACAGGGGGACAGTGACAGAACACCCCTCCAGCACCCAATCCCCCCCCCCCTTCGGATTATTATTTATTATTTATTTAACAAACAAAAAAAAAGAAGAAACAGCAGCGCAGTGCCGCGCTCCCGACCGCCCTCCTCCCTGCTCGGATCCCCGCCAGCGCGGCTCACAGAGCCGCTACGGGGATCTGGCATAAGGAGACACAGCAGCTTTGAATTTGGCGCCGTCGAGGAGGGGGGCGGGGCTTAGTCCCGCTCTGCGCGCCCGGAAGTAGCACGCGCTGGGGACCCGTCCTTTTCCCTTCAGCAGCAGCGCGGGACGGAGGCCACGCGACCACAGTGAGCGGTTACAGTGGGGAAGGGGGGCACTCGGGGGCACTGCAAGGCACATATATTTAGCTTGCTTCAGCCTGTCACTGCACACAGTATCGTGGAGGACAGATCGGGCTGCTGTGGCTGTATTCTTTTCTCTGCTTCCCTCCCCTCCCTCCCATTCTGCCTAGTGCTGTTTCTCTGATGTCCTAGTGGATGCTGGGAACTCCGTAAGGACCATGGGGAATAGCGGCTCCGCAGGAGACTGGGCACAAAAGTAAAAGCTTTAGGACTACCTGGTGTGCACTGGCTCCTCCCCCTATGACCCTCCTCCAAGCCTCAGTTAGATTTTTGTGCCCGGCCGAGAAGGGTGCACACTAGGGGCTCTCCTGAGCTTCTTAGTGAAAAGTTTAAGTTTAGGTTTTTTATTTTCAGTGAGACCTGCTGGCAACAGGCTCACTGCATCGAGGGACTAAGGGGAGAAGAAGCGAACTCACCTGCTTGCAGAGTGGATTGTGCTTCTTAGGCTACTGGACACCATTAGCTCCAGAGGGACCGAACACAGGCCCAGCCTCGGAGCTCGGTCCCGGAGCCGCGCTGCCGGCCCCCTTACAGAGCCAGAAGCAAGAAAAGGTCCGGAAAAATCGGCGGCAGAAGACATCAGTCTTCAACAAGGTAGCGCACAGCACTGCAGCTGTGCGCCATTGTTACTCAGGCACACTTCACACTCCGGTCACTGAGGGTGCAGGGCGCTAGGGGGGGGCGCCCTGAGCAGCAATGTAAAACACCTTGGCTGGCATAAATACACCACATATAACCCCCAGGGCTATATGGGTGTATTTTAACCCCTGCCAGAATTACCAAAAAAGCGGGAGAAAAGGCCGCCGAGAAGGGGGCGGAGCCTATCTCCTCAGCACACGGGCGCCATTTTCCATCTCAGCTCCGCTGGAAGGACGTCTCCCTGACTCTCCCCTGCAGTCCTGCACTACAGAAAAGGGTAAAAAAGAGAGGGGGGGCACTAATTTGGCGCAGTTTTATATAAACAGCAGCTATATAAGGAAAAGCACATTTTATAGTGGTATTCCTGTCTATATATAGCGCTCTGGTGTGTGCTGGCATACTCTCCCTCTGTCTCCCCAAAGGGCTAGTGGGGTCCTGTCCTCTATCAGAGCATTCCCTGTGTGTATGCGGTGTGTCGGTACGATTGTGTCGACATGTTTGAGGAGGAAAATGAGATGGAAGCGGAGCAATTGCCTATTATACAGTTGTCACCCCCTGGGGAGTCGACACCTGAATGGATGAGCTTATGGAAGGAATTGCGTGACAGTGTCAGCTCCTTTACGACAGACAGTTGACGACATGAGACAGCCGGCAAATCAGCTTGTGCCTGTCCAAGGGTCTCAAACGCCATCAGGGGCTTTAAAACGCCCGTTACCTCAAATGGCAGACACAGACACGGATACTGACTCCAGTGTCGATGATGAGGAGACAAACGTGACTTCCACTAGGGCCACACGTTACATGATTGAAGCAATGAAAAATGTATTGCATATCTCTGATAATACAAGTACCACTAAAAAGGGTATTATGTTTGGTGAGAAAAAACTGCCTGTAGTTTTTCCTGTATCCGAGGAATTAAATGAAGTGTGTGATGAGGCGTGGGTTTCCCCCGATTAAAAAACTGATAATTCCTAAAAAGTTATTAGCATCGTACCCTTTCCCGCCAGAGGATAGGGCACGTTGGGAAACACCCCCAAGGGTGGATAAAGCGCTCACACGCTTGTCTAAACAGGTAGCACTACCCTCTCCTGATACGGCCGCCCTTAAGGAACCTGCCGATAGAAAGCTGGAGAATATCCTAAAATGTATATACACTCATACGGGAGTTATACTGCGACCAGCAATCGCCTCAGCCTGGATGTGCAGTGCGGGCCTGGCGTGGTCGGATTCCCTGACTGAAAATATCGATACCCTTGATAGGGACAGTATATTATTGACTGTAGAGAATTTGAAGGATGCATTTCTATATATGCGAGATGCACAGAGGGATATTTGCCGACTGGCATCAAGAGTTAGCGTGCTGTCCATTTCTGCAAGAAGAGGTTTATGGACGCGGCAGTGGTCAGGTGATGCGGATTCTAAAAGGCACATGGAAGTATTGCCTTATAAGGGGGAGGAGTTATTTGGGGTAGGTCTATCAGACCTGGTAGCCACAGCAACTGCTGGAAAATCCACATTTTTACCCCAGGTAGCTTCTCAACCTAAGAAGACGCCATACTATCAGGCGCAGTCCTTTCGGCCCCATAAGGGTAAGCGGGCAAAAGGCGCCTCATTTCTGCCCCGTGGCAGAGGGAGAGGAAAAAGGCTACAACAAACAGCCAGTTCCCAGGAACAAAAGCCCTCTCCCGCCTCCGCAAAGTCCTCAGCATGACGCTGGGGCTTTACAAGCGGACTCAGGCACGGTGGGGGCCCGTCTCAAGAAGTTCAGTGCGCAGTGGGCCCACTCGCAAGTGGACCCCTGGATCCTTCAGGTGGTATCTCAGGGGTACAAATTGGAATTCGAGACATCTCCCCCTCGCCGTTTTCTAAAGTCTGCTTTACCGACGTCTCCCTCAGACAGGGAGGCAGTATTGGAAGCCATTCACAAGCTGTATTCCCAGCAGGTGATAATCAAAGTACCCCTCCTACAACAGGGAAAGGGGTACTATTCCACACTATTTGTGGTACCGAAGCCGGACGGCTCGGTAAGACCAATTTTAAACCTAAAATCCTTGAACACTTACATACAAAGGTTCAAATTCAAGATGGAGTCACTCAGAGCAGTGATTGCAAACCTGGAAGAAGGGGACTATATGGTGTCTCTTGACATCAAAGATGCTTACCTACACGTCCCAATTTACCCTTCTCACCAAGGGTACCTCAGGTTTGTGGTACAGAACTGTCACTATCAGTTTCAGACGCTGCCGTTTGGATTGTCCACGGCACCCCGGGTCTTTACCAAGGTAATGGCCGAAATGATGATACTCCTTCGAAGGAAGGGAGTTTTAGTTATCCCTTACTTGGACGATCTCCTGATAAGGGCAAGATCCAGGGAACAGTTGGAAGTCGGGGTAGCACTATCTCAGATAGTGCTGCGCCAGCACGGTTGGATTCTCAATTTTCCAAAATCGCAGCTGATCCCGACGACACGACTTCTATTCCTAGGGATGATCCTGGACACAGTCCAGAAAAAGGTGTTTCTCCCGGAGGAGAAAGACAGGGAGTTATCCGAACTAGTCAGAAAGCTCCTAAAACCAGGCCAAGTCTCAGTGCATCAATGCACAAGGGTTCTGGGAAAAATGGTGGCTTCTTACGAAGCAATCCCATTCGGCAGATTCCACGCAAGAACCTTCCAGTGGGATCTGCTAGACAAATGGTCCGGGTCGCATCTTCAGATGCATCAGCGGATAATCTTGTCTCCAAGGACAAGAGTGTCTCTCCTGTGGTGGTTGCAGAGTGCTCATCTTCTAGAGGGCCGCAGATTCGGCATTCAGGACTGGGTCCTGGTAACCACGGATGCCAGCCTGAGAGGCTGGGGAGCAGTCACACAGGGAAGAAATTTCCAGGGCTTGTGGTCAAGCCTAGAGACATCACTTCACATAAATATCCTGGAGCTAAGAGCCATCTACAATGCTCTGAGCCTAGCAAGACCTCTGCTTCAAGGTCAGCCGGTGCTGATCCAGTCGGACAACATCACGGCAGTCGCCCACGTAAACAGACAGGGCAGCACAAGAAGCAGGAGGGCAATGGCAGAAGTTGCAAGGATTCTTCGCTGGGCAGAAAATCATGTGATAGCACTGTCAGCAGTGTTCATTCCCGGAGTGGACAACTGGGAAGCAGACTTCCTCAGCAGACACGACCTCCACCCGGGGGAGTGGGGACTTCACCCAGAAGTCTTCCACATGATTGTGAACCGTTGGGAAAAACCAAAGGTGGACATGATGGCGTCCCGCCTCAACAAAAAACTAGACAGGTATTGCGCCAGGTCAAGGGACCCTCAGGCAATAGCTGTGGACGCTCTGGTAACACCGTGGGTGTACCAGTCAGTGTATGTGTTCCCTCCTCTGCCTCTCATACCCAAGGTACTGAGGATCATAAGAAGGAGAGGAGTAAGGACTATACTCGTGGCTCCGGATTGGCCAAGAAGGACTTGGTACCCGGAACTTCAAGAGATGCTCACAGAGGACCCGTGGCTTCTACCTCTAAGAAAGGACCTGCTCCAGCAGGGACCCTGTCTCTTCCAAGACTTACCGCGGCTGCGTTTGACGGCATGGCGGTTGAACGCCGGATCCTGAAGAAAAAAGGCATTCCGGATGAAGTCATCCCTACCCTGATCAAAGCCAGGAAGGATGTAACTGTACAACATTATCACCGTATTTGGCGTAAATATGTTGCGTGGTGCGAGGCCAGGAAGGCCCCTACAGAGGAATTTCCACTGGGTCGTTTCCTGCATTTCCTGCAAACAGGCGTGTCTATGGGCCTCAAATTAGGGTCCATTAAGGTTCAAATTTCGGCCCTGTCAATTTTCTTCCAAAAAGAACTGGCTTCAGTTCCTGAAGTACAGACGTTTGTCAAGGGGGTACTGCATATACAACCTCCTTTTGTGCCTCCAGTGGCACCTTGGGATCTCAATGTAGTTTTGGGATTCCTAAAATCACATTGGTTTGAACCACTTTCCACTGTGGACTTAAAATATCTCACATGGAAGGTGGTAATGCTGTTAGCCCTGGCTTCAGCCAGGCGTGTCTCAGAATTGGCGGCTTTATCCTATAAAAGCCCTTACCTAATTTTTCATACGGACAGGGCAGAATTGAGGACTCGTCCTCAATTTCTCCCTAAGGTGGTTTCAGCATTTCACTTGAACCAGCCTATTGTGGTACCTGCGGCTACTAGGGACTTGGAGGACTCCAAGTTGCTGGACGTAGTCAGGGCCCTGAAAATATATGTTTCCAGGACGGCTGGAGTCAGAAAATCTGACTCGCTGTTTATCCTGTATGCACCCAACAAGCTGGGTGCTCCTGCTTCTAAGCAGACGATTGCTCGTTGGATTTGTAGTACAATTCAGCTTGCACATTCTGTGGCAGGCCTGCCACAGCCAAAATCTGTAAAAGCCCATTCCACAAGGAAAGTGGGCTCATCTTGGGCGGCTGCCCGAGGGGTCTCGGCTTTACAACTTTGCCAAGCAGCTACTTGGTCAGGGGCAAACACGTTTGCTAAATTCTACAAATTTGATACCCTGGCTGAGGAGGACCTGGAGTTCTCTCATTCGGTGCTGCAGAGTCATCCGCACTCTCCCGCCCGTTTGGGAGCTTTGGTATAATCCCCATGGTCCTTACGGAGTTCCCAGCATCCACTAGGACGTCAGAGAAAATAAGAATTTACTTACCGATAAATCTATTTCTCGGAGTCCGTAGTGGATGCTGGGCGCCCATCCCAAGTGCGGATTGTCTGCAATACTTGTACATAGTTATTGTTAACTAAATCGGGTTATTATTGTTGTGAGCCATCTTTTCAGAGGCTCGTCTGTTATCATGCTGTTAACTGGGTTCAGATCACAGGTTGTACGGTGTGATTGGTGTGGCTGGTATGAGTCTTACCCGGGATTCAAAATCCTTCCTTATTGTGTACGCTCGTCCGGGCACAGTATCCTAACTGAGGCTTGGAGGAGGGTCATAGGGGGAGGAGCCAGTGCACACCAGGTAGTCCTAAAGCTTTTACTTTTGTGCCCAGTCTCCTGCGGAGCCGCTATTCCCCATGGTCCTTACGGAGTTCCCAGCATCCACTACGGACTACGAGAAATAGAATTATCGGTAAGTAAATTCTTATTTTTCCTGTGGGGGAAGGGTATCAAGTTTAGGTGCTGCCATGGCCACCAAAGGCTCCAAGGCAACACAAAAGCAGGGTCAGGTTTTAGGTGAGGAGTCACAGCCATTGGCTCAGCCCTCCTCAGAACCCCAGAGCGCCCCGACATGGACGACACAACTCACAGAGGTGATGTCCCTGCTGACTGGGGAACTTAAAGCCTCTCGGGAAGATAGAGAGGCGGCCCGGTTCCGACAGCTTGTCCCGGTACCGGCGCCAGAACCTGCATGGGCTGTCTCATTGGCAAAGTCAGTGGAAGGGCTTTCCAGGGCTGTAATACCTTCCCAAGCCCCGTCCTTTAGCCCCCCCCCAACAGGCTGCAAAAAAGAGATTGCTAGCCTCTGTGTTACAGGACTTTGATGATGATATGCCTCAATTAGATGAGGCGGGGTTAGATGTGCAGGACATACAGGATGTGGATATCCAGGATACTGAGGACGATCAGGTATATGGGGACTGTGAACCAATAGGTCAGGGTATAGAGGCTCTTATTACTGCTATGCGCTCAGTCTTACAGGTGGAAGAGACGGAAGACACCTTACGCCCTTCAAGGTTTGGCACCGACCAATACCTGCCGGTGACCTTTCCAGTTTCGGAGGAGCTGGATGCGCTTATAACAACAGCCTGGAAGCATCCAGACGCGAAATTTCAGGTATCAAGAAAACTGTTGTCTTCCTATCCTTTTCCCGCAGATAGCAGAACGCGCTATGAGACCTCTCCGATTGTGGATCCTTCGGTGTCTCATCTGTCCAAAAAGACGGTCCTGCCTGTTCCGGGGGCAACTTCACTTAAGGAGGCGTCAGATAGGAAGTTGGAATCTACCTTAAAGAATATTTATTCTGCGGCAGGGGTTTTACATCGCCCGGCGCAGGTAGGTTGTTGGGCCATTGGGCCAACAAGGCGATCGAAGCTTGGGCGGAACAATTGTCCTCTGGAATTCGTGACGAATTACCGGCGGATCAATTGATAGAGTTGGCAGAACACATCCGTGAATCAGCCCTTTATCTTTGCGAAGCGTCCAAGGACATAGGTGTTCTCGGAGCTAGAATTTCCGCTTTAGCAATTGCGGCCCGCAGAGCTCTATGGCTCCGGCATTGGCATGCGGATACGGAATCCAAAAGGGCGGCAGAGGCGTTGCCCTTTACGGGTGAGTTTCTGTTTGCTAAAGATCTGGATGCCTGGATCTCTACGGCCACCGGGGGTAGGTCGGCTTATCTTCCTTCTGCTGCTCCAGCCGCTCGCAGACCATATAGGGGTCCCTCTTTTCGATCCTTTCGTGCCCCTTCCAGGTTTCGAGGACAGGCCAGGGGTGGAGCTTCTACCTTCAGTGGCCATAGAGGTAGAGGCGGCGGCAGGGGCAGAGGTTCCGCAGCCTCAGCCCAGTCAGACGTTAAGTCTTCTACCACTGCCACCGCATGACGGGCCTCCCTCCCACCTGGGAGATCACAGGGTGGGAGCTCGTTTGTGGGATTTCAAGGAGGTCTGGATACAGTCCTGCCCAGATTCTTGGGTCCAGGACCTCATCACTTGCGGTTACAAGCTCGTTTTTCAGGAACAACCGCCCCAGCGGTTCTTTACCACGGGTTTGCCAGTTTCCGACAACCGGGGAGTTGCCTTACAAGCCGCGGTCCAGAAGCTTCTATCTGCAAGGGTTGTGATCCCTGTTCCCTCGCATCATCGGAAACAGGGCTATTACTCAAGCCTGTTTCTAGTACCGAAGCCGGACGGCTCAGTCAGACCAATCCTGAACTTGAAAGATCTCAATCCGTATTTGAAGGTATTCAAGTTCAAGATGGAGTCCCTCCAGTCTGTTATTGCGGGGTTGGAAAAAGACGAGTTTCTGGCATCCTTAGACATCAAGGATGCATACTTACATGTTCCCATTTGGCCTCCTCATCAGGCTTTTCTCCGGTTCGCAATACAGGACGCTCATTTACAGTTCCAGGCCCTTCCTTTCGGTCTCTCTTCTGCCCCCAGAGTGTTCACAAAGGTCATGGCGGTCATGATGGCCCTACTTCGGAAGCAGGGTGTGACAATTGTTCCCTATCTGGACGATCTGCTAATAAAAGCAAGCTCAGCAGAACGGTTACTTCAGAATATCCGGATGACACAGGACCTTCTGATTCGACACGGGTGGATCCTGAATTTCCCGAAGTCTCACTTATGCCCCTCACAACGGCTGTTGTTTCTGGGAATGATTCTCGACACAGTCCATCAGAGGGTTTTCCTTCCGCGGGACAAGTTACTGTCTTGCAGACACTGGTAAGATTGGTCCTTCAACACCGTCGGGTGTCAGTGTATCTGTGCATTCGCCTACTGGGAAAGATGGTAGCAGCGTTCGAAGCTCTTCCGTACGGTCGCTTCCACTCTCGACCGTTTCAGCTGTGTCTTCTAAATCAGTGGTCAGGATCTCATCTGTTCCTTCATCAGCGGGTGACGCTATCTCCAAAGGCACGGTCGTCGCTGCTCTGGTGGCTCCAGTCGACCCATCTGTTGGAAGGAAGATGGTTCGGCATATGGGATTGGACTCTCCTCACCACGGACGCCAGTCTGCGAGGCTGGGGGGCAGTGACCCTGGGACATCAGTTTCAGGGGCGCTGGTCAATCCACGAATCCGCTCTCCCCATAAACATTCTCGAACTAAGGGCGGTGTACAACGCCCTGCTTCAGGCACATCACCTCCTACACGGTCGAGCGGTCAGAGTTCAGTCCGACAACGCCACAACGGTAGCGTACATCAACCGTCAGGGCGGCACTCGCAGCCGCGCGGCGATGAGGGAGGTCACCAACATCCTTCTCTGGGCGGAGAAGTATGCTCTGTCCTTCTCTGCAATATTCATTCCGGGAGTGGACAATTGGGAAGCCGACTATCTAAGCCGACAGGACATGCACCTGGGAGAGTGGTCGCTACATCCCCAGGTGTTTTGGCAACTGGTACGTCGGTGGGGAAAACCACAGATCGACCTCATGGCATCCTGCCTGAACCATCAGTTGCCTCTTTATTACTCTCGGACAAGGGACCCGGCGGCGGCGGCCGTGGATGCCCTCACGGCTCCTTGGAATTTCCGGTTCGTTTACCTCTTTCCTCCTTTCCCGCTGTTGCCGAAGGTTCTGCAACGCATCAAGAGGGAAGACGCTCTGGTTCTCCTAGTGGCTCCGGATTGGCCACGCAGGGTTTGGTACTCCACTCTACATCTGTTGTCGGTGGCCGAGCCTTGGACCCTGCCACTACGAGACGACCTTCTACAACAGGGTCCTTTTCTTTATCCAGACTTACGCAGGCTACGTTTGACGGCGTGGCTGTTGAGAAAGCCATCTTGACAAGGAAGGGGATTCCTCGTACAGTTATACCTACTATGCTTCGAGCTAGAAAGTTAGTTACATCTTCTCACTACTACTGCATTTGGAAGGCTTATGTAGCATGGTGTGAACGTCGAGAATTTTCTCCTTCCGTGTATAGCTTAGCCCGTCTTCTCCGTTTTTTGCAGGCGGGTTTTTCAGCAGGCTTAAGACTGGGCTCGCTAAAAGTGCAGGTCTCTGCTCTTTCAGTTTTCTTCCAGAAAAGGTTAGCCTTGCTTCCTGAGGTTCAGACCTTCTTTCAAGGGGTTCTTCGAATACAGCCTCCCTTCCGTCCTCCGACAGCGCCATGGGACCTCAGTCTGGTCCTGTCTTTTCTGCAGTCTTCATTGTTTGAGCCCCTGGAATCAGTAGAGATAAAATATCTCACCTGGAAGGTGGTTCTACTCCTGGCACTGGCTTCAGCTAGACGGGTGTCGGAACTGGGGGCTCTCTCTTGCAGGTCTCCTTACCTGGTGTTTCATGCGGATAGGGCCGAGCTTCGTACTCGTATGTCCTTTCTACCTAAGGTGGTGTCGGATTTTCACATCAATCAGCCGCTCGTCGTCCCGGCCCTCTCGGGGGACTCTCCGGATACGAGATCATTGGACGTTGTAAGAGCGCTCAAGATCTATGTGGATAGGACTTCAGCTATTCGGAAGTCAGATTCCTTATTTGTTCTGTACGACGCTGCCCGCCGTGGTTGGCCGGCCTCTAAGCAAACCTTGTCTCGATGGATTCGACTGACCATCAGACAAGCTTATTTGGCAGCTTCTCGGGAACCTCCATCTTCCATTTCAGCACACTCCACACGCTCTGTGGGACCTTCGTGGGCGGCTGCCCGGGGGGTCTCTATGACTACTTTATGTCGGGCGGCTACTTGGTCCGGCCGTCATACGTTTGTCAAATTCTACAAGTTTGACACTTTTGCGGCCTCTGCATCTCAGTTTGGCCGAGCGGTTTTACAGGACTCTCAGCGCTCTCCCACCCGTTCTGGGAGCTCTGGGATGTCCCCATTGTAACTACGCTCCAGTGGCCCCTAGTGGATGAAGGAGAAATCAGGATTTTGGTACTTACCGATAAATCCCTTTCTCCGATTCCACAGGGGCCACTGGACGCCCACCCAGCGCTGTTCCTCCTTGTTTTTTGCTTAACTGTTTGCGGTTCAATAAATGACCGCTTGTTGAGTTCAGGTTAGCCTGTTTGTTGTTAGGTTCTATTCCAGGTTTAGTTTGGGTTATCCTGGTTGACTGGACGTCATTAACCTCCTCTACCTTAAGGTTTTCAATATTACAGCTCTCCTTGGGCACAGTTTTACGTAGACTGGCTTGGAGGGGAGATAGTAGGGGAGGAGCTAGCCACAGGGTTAGAGTTTTTTAAAGTGCCAGCTCCCAATTACTGCCTACTATTCCCCCATTGTAACTACGCTCCAGTGGCCCCTGTGGAATCGGAGAAAGGGATTTATCGGTAAGTACCAAAATCCTGATTTCTTAGGCTTCTGGACACCATTAGCTCCAGAGGGAGTCGGAACACAGGTTCGCCCTGGACGTTCGTCCCAGAGCCGCGCCACCGTCCTCACAGAGCCAGAAGAAAGAAGCCGGGTGAGTATGAGAAGAAAGAAGACTTCAAAGGCGGCAGAAGACTTTGTGAGCTTCACTGAGGTAACGCGCAGCACTGCAGCTGTGCGCCATTGCTCCCATACACCTCACACACGGCAGTCACTGTAAGGGTGCAGGGCGCAGGGGGGGCGCCCTGGGCAGCAATAAAAACCTCTCCTATGGCATAAAGATGTATATACATGTACAGCTGGGCACTGTACATGTATATAAAAGAGCCCTCTGCCATGTTTTGAATATTTTGAGCGGGACAGAAGGCCGCTGCCGAGGGGGCGGGGCTTCTCCCTCAGCACTTACCAGCGCCATTTCTCTCCACAGCACAGCGCTGAGAGAAGCTCCCCGGACTCTCCCCTGCTTACAGACGGTGATGACAGTGGGTTTTCAAGAGGGGGGGGGGGGGGGCACATAATTGGCGGTAAACAAGTATTTCAGCGCTACTGGGTAAACATACTGGGTTTTTTACTGGGTTTATAGCGCTGTGGTGTGTGCTGGCATACTATCTCTGTCTCTCCAAATGGCCTAGGGGGAACCTGTCTTCAGAAAAGAGATTCCCGGTGTGTGTGTGGAGTGTGTCGGTACGCGTGTGTCGACATGTTTGACGCTGAAGGCTCACCTAAGGAGGAGGGGTAGTGTATGAATGTCAGGTCGCCGTCGGCAGCGACGACACCGGACTGGATGGATATGTGGAATGTCTTGAATGCAAATTTATTACATAAGAGATTAGACAAAGCTGAGGCTAGGGAACAGGCAGGTAGTCAGACCATGCCTGTCCCAGTGACACCCGGACCTTCCGGGTCTCAGAAGCGCACATTATCCCAAATCACTGACACAGATACCGACACGGATTCAGATTCCAGTGTCGACTATGAGGATGCAAAATTACAGCCAAAAGTGGCTAAGGGTATTCGTTACATGATTATGGCCATTAAAGAGGTTTTGCATATCACTGAGGAACCCCCTGTCCCTGACACGAGGGTACACATGTATAAAGAGAAAAAACCTGAGGTCACCTTTCCGTCCTCCTATGAGCTGAGCGACTTGTGCGAAAAGGCCTGGGAATTTCCAGACAGGAAACTGCAGATTCCCAAAAGGATTCTTATGGCGTATCCTTTCCCACAGAAGGACAGGATACGATGGGAATCTTCGCCTAAGGTGGACAAGGCATTAACACGTTTATCAAAAAAGATAGCACTGCCATCCCAGGGTACTGCTACCCTCAAGGATGCTGCTGATCGCAAGCAGGAAGTTACCATGAAGTCCATTTACACGTATTCTGGTACAATTATTAGACCGGCTATGGCGTCGGCCTGGGTTTGTAGTGCTGTCGCAGCATGGACTGATTCCTTGTCAACGGAGATTGAAACTCTGGATGAGGATACCATTTTAATGACCCTAGGGCATATAAAAGATGCTGCTTTATATATGAGGGATGCTCAAAGAGACATTTGTTTACTAAGCTCCAGAATAAATGCTATGTCTGTTTCTGCTAGGCGACTCTTATGGACCCGGCAGTGGACGGGGGATGCCGACTCAAAGCGGCATATGGAGTCGTTGCCTTACAAGGGGGAGGAGTTGTTTGGAGAAGGCCTCTCGGACCTTGTCTCTACTGCTACTGCAGGTCAATCGAATTTTTTGCCTTATGTTCCCCCGCAAACTAAGAAGGCGCCTCATTATCAAATGCAGTCCTTTCGTTCAAATAAAGGCAAGAAGGTGCGGGGATCGTCCTTTCTTGCCAGAGGTAAAGGCAAGGGGAAAAGGCTGCACACAGCTAGTTCCCAGGAGCAGAAGTCCTCCCCTGCGTCTGCAAAATCCACCGCATGACGCTGGGGCTTCCCTGGGGGAGTCAGCCACATCTTGGTTCACAGGTGGATCCATGGGCAATAGACATTGTTTCTCAGGGATACAAGCTGGAATTCGAAGAGGTGCCTCCTCGCCGGTTTTTCAAATCTGCTCTGCCAGCGTCTCCTTCAGAGAGGGAGTTAGTGTTAAGTGCAATTCAAAAATTGTATCTTCAACAGGTGGTAGTCAGGGTTTCCCCTTCTGCAACAAGGACAGGGGTATTACTCAACCCTGTTTGTGGTCCCGAAACCGGACGGTTCGGTCAGACCCATTTTGAATTTGAAATCCCTGAACCTATACTTAAAAAAGTTCAAATTCAAGATGGAATCGCTCAGGGCGGTCATCGCCAGCCTGGAGGGGGGGATTGGATGGTTTCCCTGGACATAAAGGATGCATACCTTCATGTTCCGATATTTCCTCCTCATCAGGCGTTCCTGAGATTTGCGGTACAGGACGGTCATTACCAATTTCAGACGTTGCCGTTTGGACTTGCCACGGATTTTTACCAAGGTAATGGCGAAAATGATGGTGCTCCTGCGCAAGCAGGGTGTCACAATTATCCCATACTTGGACGATCTCCTCATAAAGGCGAGATCTCGAGAGAAGTTACTGGACAGCGTGTCACTGTCTGTGAAGGTGTTACAGCAACACGGCTGGATTCTCAATATTCCAAAGTCACAGCTGGTTCCTGCAACGCGTCTGACCTTTTTGGGCCTGATTCTGGACACAGAACAGAAAAAGGTTTTTCTTCCGATGGAAAAGGCTCAGGAGCTCATGACTCTGGTCAAGAACCTATTGAAGCCAAAAAAGGTTTCAGTGCATCACTGCACTCGAGTCCTGGGAAAGATGGTGGCATCTTACGAAGCCATTCCCTTCGGCAGGTTCCATGCGAGGACTTTTCAATGGGACCTACTGGACAAGTGGTCCGGGTCTCATCTTCAAATGCATCAAAGGATCACCCTGTCTCCCAGAGCCAGGGTATCTCTCCTCTGGTGGCTGCACAGTGCTCACCTCCTAGAGGGCCGCAGGTTCGGCATTCAGGACTGGGATCCTGGTGACCATGGACGCAAGCCTCCGAGGTTGGGGAGCAGTCACACTGGGAAGAAATTTCCAAGGTCTCTGGTCAAGGCTAGAGACTTGTCTCCACATCAACGTTCTGGAGTTGAGGGCCATATACAACGCCTTACGTCAAGCGGAGGCATTACTTCGCGACAAACCAGTTCTGATTCAGTCGGACAATGTCAGTAGCAGTAGCTCATGTGAACCGCCAAGGCGGCACAAGGACACTGAGCAGGAGAACCTGAAGAGGAGCTGACTAAATGAGCAGCACTGAGCAGGAGAACCTGAAGAGAGGAGCTGACTGAATGATCTGAACAGCAGCTGTGTGAGGAATGCTACTTTTGGATAGAGGGAGGAAGGAAGAACACTGGGCCTAATTCAGACCTGATCGCTCGCTAGTGTTTTTTGCACTGCTGCAATCAGGTCAGAACTGCTCATGCGTATGCACCGCAATGCACAGGCGCGTCGCACGGGTACAAAGTGGTATCGTTGCTCTGCAATGGGTTCTTGCGAAGAATCCATTCACACGGGCAATCGCAAGAAGATTGACAGGAAGAAGGCGTTTGTGGGTGGCAACTGACCATTTTCAGGGAGTGGTTGGAAAAACGCAGGTCCAAATAGAGCTGTATTGTTTAAATGAGAAGCGTTATGTTTGGAGAAAGGACACTGCATTCCAGCATAAAAATCTTATACAATAAGTAAACCATGGTGGTGGTATCATGGTTTGGGCCTGTTTTGCTGCATCTGGCCCAGGACAACCTGCCATCAATGATGGGAGAATGAATTTTGAATTTATACCAGAATATTGAAAAGGTCAGGACATCTGTCCATAAGCTGCATCTCAGCAAGACAACGACCCAAAGCACACAAGTCATTCCACCAAAGAATGGTTAAAGAAGAATACATTTAACGTTTTGGAATGGCAAAGTCCTGACTTTAATCCAATGGAGATGTTGTGGAAGGACCTGAAGTGAGCAGTTTATGGGAGGAAACCCACCAACATAACCGAGATGAAGCTGTTGTGTGCAGAGGAATGGGGTAAAAGTCCTTCAAGCCAATGTTCAGGACTAATCAACAATTACCGGAAACGTTTACATGCAGTTATTGCTGGACAAGGGGAGTCATACCTGATACTGAAAGCAAAGGGTCACATACTTTTGCCACTCGCAGACATGTTAGGATCATTTTCCAAAATGAGCATGTGTAATTTTTTAGTCTCATTTGTTTGATTTGGTTCTCTGTATCTACTTTTAGGACCAAGATCTCATTTTTTTTTATTTTTAGAATCTATATATTCACTAACCAAGGGCCTTCGCGCTAAGCCGTTCCTTTGCTTGCAGTTCATCATACTTTTAAACGTTTCATGAACATCTGGAATGAGGTAAAGAATAATTTGAGCAAAGCATCTGTTTGGCCCAAATTCCTCTGTGACCATAGAAGGAGGAAAGATCCCTTGATAAAACCTCTTTGTCTGAAGGTACTATTGATTTATGGAATCATATTTATGAATATTAATATTTAATATATCATATATGGTATTTAATATATGGATATATTTCAATTAATATGCATTTATCATATATATCTGCAAATATATTATGTCAGGCTTACAAACTAATTGGCTGATACATATATGCAGTCCTTATACATATGACTTATGAAGTTATTAAGTTAAGATTCCTTAAAGAGAGTTCAAGCTTGAATATTACCGCTCTTTTTATATGATTCTTTATTTACAGGCAGATCAAATCGTACAGAATAAGATATACACAGTAGTGATATATATACTAATTATAATTATATATGCTTCCTTCGTTACATAACATAAAACAACATGACATAAGTTTCACAAACAGTTTCAATTGCTAACATAAAATGTATACTTGCAAGTTAAAGATTGCCATCCCAAGAATCATTCCTTCTGCATGTTCTCCATGACTTCTCCTCCTGACTGACTTCCTTCCTTCTCCTTCTTCTTCTCCCTCTCCCTCTTCCTTCTAACTCCTAACTACAAGTCTGGTCCTTTTATCTCATATTTTACCAATTCAAACTATCATATTCTCATAGTTTCCAATGGAATAGGTAATTATAGGTTTGTCAGATTCCAAGGTGTAATAAAACAAACATTGAACTGGGCTGTCGTGTCCTGTTCACGGAGGCATGGTGTCATAAAAGTGTGGTGTCCACACTGCCTTAAGCAAGTATAGTATTGTAAAATCTGGAATGTCTTTTCATCCAAAGTTCTGTTGTATTGACAAGTTTTCCTGGGGTCGGTTACACAATGTTTTATCAATGGATGTGATCTCTTTTCATAGTAGTTAATTTATACTCCCTAGCTTTTAACCTTCACTGGACAATAGACAAACCAGTAGATTCTGATCTACTGTAAGCACACCTGTGAATTCCAATGACCAACAGAGCTCTGTCACATACCTATTATCATTTATGGCCTAATACCTTTTCTCTACAATGACTCTTGATCTTACTGTAACCTCTCTGGCCTTATTTATGACTAGAGCAGAATAAACCTGTTCCCTACACTATTTTTTACCATCTTGCTGTAAAACACAAATATACAGTATATCTATATAAACACATACACAAACCTAATCTCTTAAATCAGCTAAACATTACCTCATACATTCAAACTTATTTCATATCTATTCCTTACTATATATATCCAGTATACTGTCCACTATGGTAACATCGCCTATTTATAATGAATTATATTTTGATTCAGACAATATCCATTGCCCTAATATTATACTAAGTGCAGACAATTACCTATAAGGCAACAGTCGCCCCCTTGTGGCCATGAGAAATTCTTTTGATTGGCCACACATTAAACTAGCGTAATTGCTTCCAAATACATTTCAAAATATTCCTTCAAACATAACTTTCGTTGTAACCATAATATATACCATAAGTGTAATAATAATAACCATTATGATTTTAAAAATCTCTAAAAATTCTTAGCTTACCTAACCTTATTCTACTTTTAACTAAAGCAGACAAAACTGAGGTTTTTATTCAGTATTCATGAGGAAAACTAATTTCTACAGACATTTGGAATACCATAGCCCAATTGTAGACCTTTTTTCTGTATCTGGATCAGTACGTTTGGACATTTTTGCTGTTCTTGTATGTAGCAATTTACTGGGATAAGACTGGCATCTGCGTGGTTTGCTTGCAATTGGAGATGCCTTGCGTTTGCATTATGGCCTTGCGTTTGCAACATTTGCACCATTACTAGAAGTAGAATTCTTCGTAGCAGCTGCTCCTTTGCTTGCCATTTCGCTGTTTGAGGCAGAGGGCTGTGTACGTCGAGTGCTGTGTCTTGAACATTCAGTACTTGTGACGACCCTCAGTAATAGTAATAGTCTTTATACAGTCTTTAGCAGTTCTGTTTCCTTTGCGTTTATCCAATGCCGCAGTTGTGACCAGTGTCCATATTGCTTTTGCACAAACAGGTTGTGATTTTGAATAGAACAGGCATATATGAAACAGTCTTTTTTTTTTTCTTTCTTTCTTTCTTTCCTTGCTTGTTAATAGTAGGTCTTAATTGTCTTCGGGCAATAGTACCACAAATGGCTGTGAGTAGTACACCTACTCTGTTCTGTATTTCCTCACTGAATAAATTACCATGCAGTCTTAAATCTCCTTATTCTACCTTGTACCTATTTATACATCTCAATCTTACATAAACTTATACCAGTTTAACCCATATAAAGGCGTTTTCTATCCTACCTATATTTTGACTAATAATTATTTAAAATGCTTTTGATGTGTATATAGTAACATCCTATCAATACAATAAATGAATATAATTTTGCTTCAAACAGATATTAAATATCATTTAGGAATGGCTTTAAATATATCTAATTCCATCCAATATTATTTTATATGCAGCCATGTGCATATACAGTGACCCTGTTATGCTACAAATAATTATCTTAGACTTGTGACAGTCTTTATTAAGAGAATTATTCATCCCACTTAATAATCTCGGCCCAATTTGTTATAACGTGGTATACCATCCTGTATTAGATATTTAATTACTTTTGAAGCTTTTACGAAGGAAGCATAGGTAGTATCTATTGTGTAATATATAAAAAAAACATAAAATATTTACAAGGTATATATGCAATGATATAAAATATATCTCAGACAAATGTTTACATATATGTGATTAAGGTATATGAAGGGATGAGACAGTTCTGTATAATCACAGTGATGAGATGTGCTGTACACTGTTGTGGGAGTGTACATGTAGTTTGAAAGACAAGTAATGATTACTTGTGATGAAAGGGTTAATGAAAACCTTCCCCTTTCTTGTGAAACTGGAAAACTCCTTGAGGATTTGTCCATATATCAGTCTTTAGGGATGCTATGTAGATTTTGCTGGATAGCAGCGATGAAAGGGTTAATGAAGACCTTTTCCCTTGTAAATTGGAGTCTTTTTGGAGTCTTGCACCATTCTGTATACAGGTTGCCAGGATTACTATGAATCAAACAAAAATACATACAATGACTATCACAGATATTTATACAGTGATTTAACATAGCTTGCTATGCATTCTGTCCTATCTGCTGCATGTTATCAGGTACAGAATTTACAAATGTGTCTTTTAACGATTGAATAACAAACAAACAATTGTTTCTGGCCTGTGCCAATCTTTCCTGTCACATTGTGTGTCAATGACAGCACAATTGTCGCTGCAGATATGATGCAGGTTTAATTTGGAAACTGTGGCTGTTTGAACATCAAAGCAAACAATGGCTTCATTGGATCTAACAAGTAAAGGAATGATACTACCGTATTCACTTGTGACCATACTCCCTTGTGATGCAGCCTGGTCCCAGACTGTCTTTAACCATAGCGTTTGCTGCTTGGTGTGGCTCCTTAGTTTGGAAGAATCTTGGAGCTTCTGAAAAAACCTACTTTTGTGGGGAGAGAAACTTGTTAAACTTTGCCAAATATGTATTGCAGGTCCCAGGGCTTTCTGTCTTTCCACACCTGTAATAAAATGGTTATGGCACCAGGGCATAAAAACATTTTCATCCTGGTGATCCTTTTTGTCATTGTTAATTGGTGTGTGGTTTGCAGAATGACACTCTGCATGTGGTCTCTCTGAGAGCATGCAAACATTTGCACCATCACTAGAAGTCTCTGAGTGCTCTGTGGGGGTTACATAAGTTTGGGAACTTTGTTTGTAAACATGCATTCCTGAATTAATTTCATGGATTTTCCCTTTAAACATGTTTCCAGGTGAATACATTTCAAGGTTTGCAACTCTGGTTGCCATGGGAGTTTTCACCATGGGGAACTTCCCCACCCCTGTGTGCACTGTACTGCTGCTATCAGTGTTTAAATCTGCTGACAATTCACCTTTGCCTAAGGGCATAACAAATTCTTCATTTACATTGGGAACTCTGAGAGTGTATTCAGCAGAATACTCATAATCTGAGTTACAATGATCTTCCCCCTTACTAGACACAGTATAGGGGACATCTCCTATTGCTGCTACCTCCTTTACATTAATGTGCTGTCTGATGATAGACACATCCGGCACATTGCTACTTTCTTCCTTTACCACAGAGGCTGTTCTGCTGGTGGTCTGTGTGACCATAGCAGACTCCATGCGCTGCACATTGATGCAGTCCTGCAACATGTAACTTTCCTTAATTTTAGGATCTTGACTGATTAAGTCATTTCTGACTCCTGTAGACTCTGTGTACAGAGTTTCACATACCTCAACACTATTCCTGTTTGGTGTTTCTATCTCAGCTTGCTTGCTGGATGTTATCTCTTCATCAGAGATCTTGACAATTTGATTACAAACTGTCAGGCTTTTCGCTTCTGCCCCAAACTTTTTCTGTTTATTTTTCTGTTTAAGGGACTTAAATAACGAATGCATTTTTGCATTAATGGTCAGGCACGCCTTACGAAGACGTGAACCTGATTCTTCTTTACATTTCTGTTTGGCTTCTAGAGCCGCAGTTCTGCGCATTTTTCTAAATGCTACAGAAAACTTTTGCATTTTTAACATTTCAATGCTAAATTTATATATTCTTTGTTTTTAGTACTGAAGGTATCCTCTCCTTAAGATTGACCGGTGTCTTAAGGTTAAACTCTAATACCTGGTACATTTATACATTTATTTGGAAATACTCTTTTCCACTGTGCACATTTTCTATTCTAGGCCTTTAAATTCTTTATTCTCATTTGTAACCTATTCCACTGTGATCTTGTATTTTGCCAGCAGGCTTATAGCCTTTGGTGCTGCTTCCTAATAGATATTATGTTAGTTAAAATAACGTATATTGCACTAACACATTTATCCTAGGTTATACAGAATACAAAATTGACATTACACAATGGTAATAAATTTTCATAGATACATCCCCACCGTGATTCTGCAGATTTGGTAGCCAGCTTATAGCATCTGCTACTCCTCATAAATATTATAGATCAGATAATCAGATTCAGTAATAACAAGTCCCTTCATGGTCGCCAATATTGATTTATGGAATCATATTTATGAATATTAATATTTAATATATCATATATGGTATTTAATATATGGATATATTTCAATTAATATGCATTTATCATATATATCTGCAAATATATTATGTCAGGCTTACAAACTAATTGGCTGATACATATATGCAGTCCTTATACATATGACTTATGAAGTTATTAAGTTAAGATTCCTTAAAGAGAGTTCAAGCTTGAATATTACCGCTCTTTTTATATGATTCTTTATTTACAGGCAGATCAAATCGTACAGAATAAGATATACACAGTAGTGATATATATACTAATTATAATTATATATGCTTCCTTCGTTACATAACATAAAACAACATGACATAAGTTTCACAAACAGTTTCAATTGCTAACATAAAATGTATACTTGCAAGTTAAAGATTGCCATCCCAAGAATCATTCCTTCTGCATGTTCTCCATGACTTCTCCTCCTGACTGACTTCCTTCCTTCTCCTTCTTCTTCTCCCTCTCCCTCTTCCTTCTAACTCCTAACTACAAGTCTGGTCCTTTTATCTCATATTTTACCAATTCAAACTATCATATTCTCATAGTTTCCAATGGAATAGGTAATTATAGGTTTGTCAGATTCCAAGGTGTAATAAAACAAACATTGAACTGGGCTGTCGTGTCCTGTTCACGGAGGCATGGTGTCATAAAAGTGTGGTGTCCACACTGCCTTAAGCAAGTATAGTATTGTAAAATCTGGAATGTCTTTTCATCCAAAGTTCTGTTGTATTGACAAGTTTTCCTGGGGTCGGTTACACAATGTTTTATCAATGGATGTGATCTCTTTTCATAGTAGTTAATTTATACTCCCTAGCTTTTAACCTTCACTGGACAATAGACAAACCAGTAGATTCTGATCTACTGTAAGCACACCTGTGAATTCCAATGACCAACAGAGCTCTGTCACATACCTATTATCATTTATGGCCTAATACCTTTTCTCTACAATGACTCTTGATCTTACTGTAACCTCTCTGGCCTTATTTATGACTAGAGCAGAATAAACCTGTTCCCTACACTATTTTTTACCATCTTGCTGTAAAACACAAATATACAGTATATCTATATAAACACATACACAAACCTAATCTCTTAAATCAGCTAAACATTACCTCATACATTCAAACTTATTTCATATCTATTCCTTACTATATATATCCAGTATACTGTCCACTATGGTAACATCGCCTATTTATAATGAATTATATTTTGATTCAGACAATATCCATTGCCCTAATATTATACTAAGTGCAGACAATTACCTATAAGGCAACAGTACCCACAATGAAATTGGCTCCTAGGGTCATTGGTCCTTTTCAAGT
The DNA here is from genome assembly GCF_028390025.1 of Pseudophryne corroboree. NCBI lineage: Eukaryota > Metazoa > Chordata > Amphibia > Anura > Myobatrachidae > Pseudophryne > Pseudophryne corroboree. The sequence continues at coordinate 515,745,939 of NC_086450.1, read as the reverse complement.
TCTTTAAGTGGTTAATCCAGTGGCCAGCCGGCTACACTTCAAATCTGCACTGTACTTCATGTGTTACTTCTCAAACCTCTGTCATTAATCAGGATTCAGCATCCAGACGGAGTACAAATTGAAACAGATCTTGGATTCATGGATTTCTAGAGGTGCTTTTCAATACTTGGTGGATTGGAAGGTTTGGCCCTCAAGACCGTTGTTGTGTAAAGTCTTCGAATGTCCTTGCTCCACAGCATAAGTTCCACCAAAAATTTCCTAAAAAGCCTTTTTTGAGGGGGTGTTTGGAACCCACCCATAGAGGAAAAGGGGGATATGTCAAAGTGCGCCAGATCCTAGTGCTTACTTACCAGGTCTGACAGCACTAGTCTCTGTTGGTTTCAGTCAAGGTGAGTCCTCTTCTCCTCAGCTTTGTGCAGGTGGCTGCAGCTCCTCTAGGGGTGTAAACATCAACCAGTGTAAAAATTTAAAGAGACAGGCATGCCAAATGTGCGGTCACTCTGGCAGGTGAGAAGATGCTGAGGGAGTGTGGTGACTGGTAGGAGGCAAGACATTAGTGAGTGCAGGGACTCTGACAAGTGGGAAGATGCTGAGGGAGTGCAGTGACTCTAGCGAGAGGCAAGATGCTTAGGAAGTGTGGTGACTCTGGCGAGTGGGAGGACACTGAGGGAGTGCAATGACTGCGTGTAGGGAAGATGCTGAGTGAGTGCCGTGACTCTGGAAAGTGGGACACTGAGTGCAGTAACTCATAGGAGGGAAAATGCAGTGACTGGCGGGTGGAAAGACAGTGATGGAAGGCGGTGACTCTAGCAGGTGGGACATCACTGTGGGAGTGCAGTGACTCTAGCAGGTGGGACGTTGCTGTGGGAGTGTAGTGAGTCTGGCAGGTGTGACATTCCTGAGGGAGTGTGGTGACTCCGGCAGGTGGGACATTGCTCAGGGAGTGCGGTGACTCCGGCAGGTGGGACATTGCTCAGGGAGTGCGGTGACTCCGGCAGGCAGGAAAATGCTGAGGGAGTGTGGTGACTCTGGCAGGTAGGAAAATGCTGAGGGAGTGTGGTGACTCCAGCAGGCAGGAAAATGCTGAGGGAGTGTGGTGACCGGCAGGTGGGACGTCACTGTGGGAGTGTGGTGTCTCTGGCAGGTGGGAAGATGCTGAGGGAGTGTGGTGTCTCTGGCAGGTGGGAAGATGCTGAGGGAGTGTGGTGTCTCTGGCAGGCAGGAGGATGCTGAGGGAGTGTGGTGTCTCTGGCAGGTGGGACGTTGCTCAGGGAGTGTGGTGACTGGCAGGTGGAATGTTGCTCAGGGAGTGTGCTGTCTGGCAGGCAGGAAGATGCTGAGGGAGTGTGGTGTCTCCGGCAGGCGGGATGTTGCTCAGGGAGCGTGGTGTCTCCGGCAGGTGGGACGTTGCTCAGGGAGTGTATTGTCTCCGGTAGGTGGGACGATGCTGAGGGAGTGTGGTGTCTCCGGCAGGGAGCACGTTGCTCAGGGAGTGCGGTGTCTCCGGCAGGCGGGACGTTGCTCGGAGTGTGGTGTCTCCGGCAGGTGGGACGTTGCTCAGGAAGTGTGTCTTCGGCAGGCGGGACATTGCTCAGGGAGTGCGGTGATTTTGGCAGGTGGGAAGATGCTGAGGGAGTGTGGTGACTTTGGCAGGTGGGAAGATGCTGAGGGAGTGTGGTGTCTCCGGAAGGCGGGACGTTGCTCAGGGAGTGCGGTGTCTCCGCCAGGTAGGACGTTGCTCGGAGTGCGGAGACTTTGGCAGGTGGGAAGATGCTGAGGGAGTGTGGTGTCTCCGGAAGGTGGGACGTTGCGCAGGGAGTGTATTGTCTCCGACAGGTGCGAAGGTGCTGAGGGAGTGTGGTGTCTTTGGCGGGCGGGACTTTGCTCAGGGAGTGCAGTGTCTTTGGCGGATGGGACTTTGCTCAGGGAGTGCGGTGTCTTTGGCGGGCGGGACTTTTCTCAGGGAGTGCGGTGTCTTTGGCAGGCGGGACATTGCTCAGGGAGTGTGTTGATTTTGGTAGGTGGGAAGATGCTGAGGGAGTGTGGTGTCTCCGGCAAGTGGGACGTTGCTCAGGAAGTGTGGTGTCTTCGGCAGGCGGGACATTGCTCAGGGAGTGCGGTGATTTTGGCAGGTGGGAAGATGCTGAGGGAGTGTGGTGTCTTCAGCAGGCAGGACGTTGCTCAGGGAGTGTATCGTCTCCGGCAGGTGGGAAGATGCTGAAGGAGTGTGCTGTCTCTGGCAGGTGGTACGTTGCTCAGGGAGTGTGGTGTCTGCGGCAGGTGGGAAGATGCTGAGGGAGTGCGGTGTCTCCGGCTGGCGGGACATTGCTCAGGGAGGGGAGGGTGGTGTGTCTGGCAGGTGGGAAGATGCTGAGGGAGTGTGGTGTCTTCGGCAGGTGGGACGTTGCTCAGGGAGTGTGGTGTCTCCGGCAGGTGGGACGTTGCTCAGGGAATGTGGTTTCTTCGGCAGGCGGGACGTTGCTCATGGAGTGCGGTGACTTTGGCAGGTGGGACGATGCTGAGGGAGTGTGGTATCTCCAGTAGGCGGGACGTTGCTCAGGGAGTGCGGTGTCTCCGGCAGGTGGGACGTTGCTCAGAGTGTGGTGACTTTGGCAGGTGGGAAGATGCTGAGGGAGTGTGGTGTCTCCGGAAGGCGGGACGTTGCTCAGGGAGTGCGGTGTCTCCGCCAGGTGGGACGTTGCTCGGAGTGCGGAGACTTTGGCAGGTGGGAAGATGCTGAGGGAGTGTGGTGTCTCCGGAAGGTGGGATGTTGCGCAGGGAGTGTATTGTCTCCGACAGGTGCGAAGGTGCTGAGGGAGTGTGGTGTCTTTGGCGGGCGGGACTTTGCTCAGGGAGTGCAGTGTCTTTGGCGGATGGGACTTTGCTCAGGGAGTGCGGTGTCTTTGGCGGGCGGGACTTTTCTCAGGGAGTGCGGTGTCTTTGGCAGGCGGGACATTGCTCAGGGAGTGTGATGACTTTGGTAGGTGGGAAGATGCTGAGGGAGTGTGGTGTCTCCGGCAAGTGGGACGTTGCTCAGGAAGTGTGGTGTCTTCGGCAGGCGGGACATTGCTCAGGGAGTGCGGTGATTTTGGCGGATGGGACTTTGCTCAGGGAGTGCGGTGTCTTTGGCGGGCGGGACTTTTCTCAGGGAGTGCGGTGTCTTTGGCAGGCGGGACATTGCTCAGGGAGTGCGGTGATTTTGGCAGGTGGGAAGATGCTGAGGGAGTGTGGTGTCTTCAGCAGGCAGGACGTTGCTCAGGGAGTGTATCGTCTCCGGCAGGTGGGAAGATGCTGAAGGAGTGTGCTGTCTCTGGCAGGTGGTACGTTGCTCAGGGAGTGTGGTGTCTGCGGCAGGTGGGAAGATGCTGAGGGAGTGCGGTGTCTCCGGCTGGCGGGACATTGCTCAGGGAGGGGAGGGTGGTGTGTCTGGCAGGTGGGAAGATGCTGAGGGAGTGTGGTGTCTTCGGCAGGTGGGACGTTGCTCAGGGAGTGTGGTGTCTCCGGCAGGTGGGACGTTGCTCAGGGAATGTGGTTTCTTCGGCAGGCGGGACGTTGCTCATGGAGTGCGGTGACTTTGGCAGGTGGGACGATGCTGAGGGAGTGTGGTATCTCCAGTAGGCGGGACGTTGCTCAGGGAGTGCGGTGTCTCCGGCAGGTGGGACGTTGCTCAGAGTGTGGTGACTTTGGCAGGTGGGAAGATGCTGAGGGAGTGTGGTGTCTCCGGAAGGCGGGACGTTGCTCAGGGAGTGCGGTGTCTCCGCCAGGTGGGACGTTGCTCGGAGTGCGGAGACTTTGGCAGGTGGGAAGATGCTGAGGGAGTGTGGTGTCTCCGGAAGGTGGGATGTTGCGCAGGGAGTGTATTGTCTCCGACAGGTGCGAAGGTGCTGAGGGAGTGTGGTGTCTTTGGCGGATGGGACTTTGCTCAGGGAGTGCGGTGTCTTTGGCGGGCGGGACTTTTCTCAGGGAGTGCGGTGTCTTTGGCAGGCGGGACATTGCTCAGGGAGTGTGATGACTTTGGTAGGTGGGAAGATGCTGAGGGAGTGTGGTGTCTCCGGCAAGTGGGACGTTGCTCAGGAAGTGTGGTGTCTTCGGCAGGCGGGACATTGCTCAGGGAGTGCGGTGATTTTGGCGGATGGGACTTTGCTCAGGGAGTGCGGTGTCTTTGGCGGGCGGGACTTTTCTCAGGGAGTGCGGTGTCTTTGGCAGGCGGGACATTGCTCAGGGAGTGTGTTGATTTTGGTAGGTGGGAAGATGCTGAGGGAGTGTGGTGTCTCCGGCAAGTGGGACGTTGCTCAGGAAGTGTGGTGTCTTCGGCAGGCGGGACATTGCTCAGGGAGTGCGGTGATTTTGGCAGGTGGGACGATGCTGAGGGAGTGTGGTATCTCCAGTAGGCGGGACATTGCTCAGGGAGTGCGGTGTCTCCGGCAGGTGGGACGTTGCTCAGAGTGCGGTGACTTTGGCAGGTGGGAAGATGCTGGGGGAGTGTGGTGTCTCCGGCAGGCGGGACGTTGCTCAGGGAGTGCGGTGTCTCCGGCAGGTGGGACGTTGCTCAGAGTGCGGTGACTTTGGCAGGTGGGAAGATGCTGGGGGAGTGGGATGTCTCCAGCAGACGTGACGTTGCTCAGGGACTGCGGTGTCTCTGGTAGGTGGGATGTTGTTCAGGGAGTGCGGTGGCTTGGCAGGTGGGAAGATACTGAGGGAGTGCGGTGGCTCCGGCAGGCAGGACATGGCTCAGGGAGTGTTGTGTCTCCACAGAGACACTACTTTTGGGGACTAACCCCATAGGAAATTCCTTTTTGGAGCACTCTGAAAAATATATATATAGAATTTAATGAATAAAGATATGATGTTTAAAGTTAAAACGGAACTTTTATTTCTTACCAAGATAATATAAATGGGGGAAAAAGAATACATTTCTGCAAAAAAATTTTGTATTAAGAAAAAGAACATATGGCAATAAACCCAAAGCAACTAAGGTAAGTATTTAGTGCATATGACTGTATCCCCTATCATAGAAAAAATCATAGAAATAAAATACGTTCCTAAAAAGGAACAATTTAGATCCCAGCTATACAACTGGACCGTGTTACTGAATGCGTACAGCTGTATTACTTGAATGGCATAAATTCACTTTCCCTGTTCTCTGGGTCACATTCAAAAAACTGTTACAGAATGTTAGGATTTGCTACACAGTAGTACGTAATGACATTGTTACATTGTTGCAGGCTTGCATTTCCCACTTGTGAGTATCGTACACATAAATACTTCTGATCCATGGATCATCTACAATATTATATTCATAAGCTAGAAAAAGCATCACCATGTATATTAGTTTAGTTAAACTGTGTGATCTACCAGAGAATAAGTCATCTACGTTGCTCCGCTGTTGTCCTGAGAAAAGGAGTGATCATAAGTTATTTTGTACCAGGCAAAGCATAAAGTACATGTAAATACAATTTAAGGGCAGACACTACTGCATGATCCTATAGATTTGAACCCATGGCAGGATGTATCATATACATAGGTTAAACAGCTTCTTAATTTTGTCCACCTCCAACTATTGTGTTCATGAGGACAAACAGTAATGCATACTCCCGTCAGTTTAGGCCCACAGCGGGGTATCTTATACACACAAAAACACAACAGTTTTTTCTTTGTTCAAAGTATTTACATTAAATGCTGTACTAATGAAAACAAACAGTAATACACGGTCGGGATTCAATTCATAGATGCACCTATATAGAAATGTATATGGCTATTTTGCTATGAGCAAATAAAAGGTGTAAGAATTGAAAGAGTTAGTACAGCATATTTTGCAGATACCCCCATCTGCTGCCCCTCCTCATCATAAGAGCGGAGGATGGGTGAGAGTGGGGATACTGCTATGCTGAAAGAAATAAAGCCCCAGTGTCGCCGTATTTGGTGTTAGGGAAGCCTTGTTACTGAATGTATTGCAAGGCTTCAATGCGCCACGGAGACCGGGGGAACACCTGGGAAGGAAGACAGATCAGGCGATAGTATATTACTGATTCCTCGGTCACGTAGTGGAGAGCCAAAAATAAATTGCTCCTATTTCAAGTCACCAAGCATTTTGCTCAAACCATAGGTGCATTTGTGCTAACAATAGGTATAGTTAATGGAAACTATAAGAAAAAATAATAATAATAGTCCTGAAACCAAAGTATTTCTCAACTTGGTTTCCAAAGAATTTGACAAAATCCATAAAAAATCAAGATATTTCAAACTTCCCAAAAACATAACTTATAAAGAAAAAAATGGCCTTGGATGAAATCAAAGGCTGGGAAGACGTAGTAGTCGAGCCTTCAGATAAAGGCGGGAATACAGTGCTGTGGCCTAAAACGATGTATGCTAAGAAGCATATAAGCAATTGAACAATAGGCACTGTTATCATAGGTTATTACTCAATCCCACCTCTAACTACATGGAAATCTATAACAGGATGATTGGAGGAGCGCTCACTAACAATATCATCTCTAAAGAAGAACATAATTTCCTGAAAACTGAAAACCCTCGGATCCCCACCTTCTATCTACTTCCAAAAGTACACAAAAACCTTGAAGAACCCCCCGGACGCCCAATTGTATCTGGCATAGGAGGGCTATCAGAGAAATCTAGTATTTTTGTTGACACGCATTTAAGATCATATGTCATACAACTGGCCTCATATGTCAAGGATACACCTGATGTACTTAAAAGACTTGATGACATCAGTCTTGAGGAGAGCCATATACTAGTAACTATGGATGTTGAGTCGTTATATACTTGCATATCCCACGAATTGGGCTTGAAAGCAGTAGAATACTTTTTAAGTATGGAAGGAATGGGTGATTTTCAGATATTTTTACTCCAATTACTTGAATTTGTCCTGAACAAAAATTACTTTGTGTAAGTAAGTAAGAGGAACAGCAATGGGGGCGGCGTGTGCACCCACATACGCTAACCTCTTCCTGGGATGGTGGGAGAGGGAGATGGTTTTTTGTGAGAAAAATTAGAAACTTTTGGAACATGTAGTAATATGGCTTCGATATATTGCCGACGTGTTTATGATCTGGGATGGCTCGGAAGCAGACCTTTTCAAGTTTGTGGAAATCCTCAATGTGAATGATCTTAATATCAAACTCACTATGGAATCCAACAGACAGGAGATCTCCTTCCTCGACTTAAAAATTTATAAAGATGAGACAAATAAACTGGCCACCAAACTCTATCGTAAAGCAACAGCCACAAACAGCATATTGCACAATTCCAGTTCTCACTTCCCCCCAACCATCTCCAACATACCCAAGGGTGAATTTCTCAGATTGAAAAGAAATTGCTCCAATACACAAGTATTCCAACAAGAGAGTGAAAACTTGGTTGCACGCCTACGAGAACGAGGTTATAGCCACCGCCTAATTAAAAGGGCTAGAAAATCGGTCCTTGGAATTAATAGAAACAAACTTATCTTTACAGAAAAAACTGAGAGGAAATCACATGAAGAGATGAGGTTTGTGGGGGACTTTTGCAAAGAGTGGAGACAACTTAAAGATGGAATTCAGAAACACTGGAATATCCTACTCTCAGATCCAGGCTTGGCTGCCAATTTGGGGGATAGGGTAGTGTGACAGAACGGTCCCGTACGAAAGCACTTGCCGCTTTCGCGTCCCGTTGGCTGCGCACAGAATGGAAGGTCAAGTCACACGAGGGCTGACCACATAGGGGATTCCCGCTTACCGTCAGTAACCGCCTGTTACTGACTCCACCCACTGCGTTGTGGGCGGGTTTATGCTGCCACCACCAAACTCCTAACCTGCCGTGGCGTTTTGGAACCACGGTTCTGCTCTGTATGTGCCGACGCACTGCCTTACCACAGCTGTGTGGTGCTGACGAATCCCCACTAGCCACTTGCTAGGCCTCTACCGGTAGCTGGCGGAAGGCGGAACTTGGAGACGTTAGGTGCTTCCCTGGACAGCCGGAGGACGGGGCTAGGTTTGGCCTAACCCTGTAGGTCACAAGATGAAGCAATCTTCTTGAGGCAATGATGTTTATTTGCTCAATGATAACCTTTAAAAAGGCTCCTCCCTATTGCTAGGGGCAACAGCATACAATCAGATGTTTCAGCAGAATAAGATGGTACAATACTACTCTGGAGGCACGCAGGTCTCCTTTTTATGTCAATTTTCCACACAGTATCACAGGGGGGTAAGCCCTCCCTGTCTTCTCCAACCAATCAGGTTATTTTACAAAATATCAATAAATCACATTTTACAAGGATATAAGTGCAATAAAACAATATCCTCCTTCCTGTGACACAGACGTTTGGTATCAGATTAACATTCACTATTGATAAATTTATCACATAGCTTCAAAATACAATGTTTATGTCTCATTCACATCTCCAGGCAAACCCAGTGTTTGAGATTACAACAGGAAGGCTACAATACAAACAGTCTTCCTTCCTGCATCGGCCGTTCGTATATCAATTAAATCAGGTACATGAAACAAGTTCCAAGCCCATAGACCCAGTGATTAGCATCTCTCTCTAAGGAACTTACACATCAAAAGGTATTGTCCTTCACACCTCTCTGCTAGGACAGGGCCATTAGCATGCCACTTCCTATATCCAGAGGATAAGAGATGATTATTCAGACATCTATAAGAGTAAGTGCATTTTCCTCTTTAAATATACAGATGACCACATCTTGAATATAAAATAAATACAGTTAAACATGCATTCCTGCAATTGTGCATAGAGCACTACATATGACATGTTAAAACACATCGTTAAACAAACTTTCTTTATCATCCACTAGGGGTCACTGGAGTACTCTTGGGATATGGACGGGCTTCCGTAGGAACAGCACTGAATATTTAAATTTAGAACACTCCACCCCTCCATATCCCCGAGTACCTCTCAGTGTTTTTTCTGTGCTCGACGTAGCAACAGCTCTGTGACTCAAGTCACGATTACTTTGAAGAATTTTTATTTTTCTTTTTATTTGATTTGATTTTTTCTATTTTACACATCCCTTTCCCCCTTCCAAAAGGCAGGGTCAGGGATAGTACAGCTGCTGATAGCAGCAGGGGCGTGTCGGGCCTCTCTGAAAGAGCTCCCTCACAGCCACACACACAGCCTCCTGCACAGGCTGGCCGGCGCTTGTTCAGAAGCCCCGTCGGAGCCTCCTCACAAGCTGCAGGATAAAGGTATGTGAACGGGGCGGTCAGCTCCCGCCCCGAGGTGTGGGGACATTGTTAGCGCTTAGCGCCGTTGCTCGCTCCACTTAGCCGCCCGTCCCGCCGCTGCTCTCCCCACTCAGCCGCTCTCCCCACATGGCGACGGCCACAGCAGTTCTTCCGCACACAGGCCGCCGCTGATCTGCCGCTCAGAGGGTGCCGGCGCCGCAGCTCTCTCGCTCACGGAGCCGGCCGCCGCTACTGCTCCGGGTCCCACCGCTGGTTGACGCGCTGCTCACCCGGGCTCAGACACAGCGCTCGGCGATACCCGCTGGGGCCCCACACGCTGCGCTGCCGCTGCTCTGATTCGGAAAGAGCAGGCAGCCATTACACAAGGGTGAGGCAGGGGGGGGGCAATAAATAAATAAATAAGGGGGCAATAAGCGGCATAACAAATACTGCAGCACCAGATGCTAGGCTGCAGGGATATTTGCAGGGTTATAATCAGTGAAAGTTTGTAACCTGCACTGTGATTATATGTGTGAGCATGGCAGCCATGTTTAACCATGCTTCCTGTGTCTTCCTGATGTGATTCCAGAACGTTCCAGTACTACATCTCTACTCCACCGGAGGCGCAGGGGTGTTAGAGGGAATTTGGGATCACATTTCATAGTACTGGCCACGTGTACTGCACTTGGCCAGATTTATATACAGAGACACCTTACTGCTATTTTACTGAGTCGTGCAGGTGTCTGGTTTTTGTGTATTGTATTGTCTGTCGCCATAATGAGTAAGGCACCAGCAAAAACTAAAAAGCATAATTGCAAAGTCTGTAACAGTGTATTACCGGATGGATCTACCACATGTACAGTATGTTTTGTTAATTCGGTTCAGAATACCATTTCTGCTCCTGTTTTACAACCAATTTCCTCACCGGACCCTCCGTGGGGTATGTTAGTAAATGTACTGGATAGGTTACAATCAGAATTGACCGCCGCTCGTCATGAGCGGGAAACGGTAAGATCTGAGTCTAGGGTGAGACCGCCAGAACTACCGGAGGCGTCTCAGCCTTGCGTAAGGTCCAAATCCATTTTGGGTAAACGGGATAAATTTCATATGTCTTATGATTTTCCAGTGTCTGCTATGTTGCATTCTGACGATTCCATGCCAGACCTCACGGAACAAGATGAGGGTGAGGAGGGCGAAGTGGAGTCAGATGGCGAGGATTTTAACAGTTCCGGCATTGATGATCTCATCAGAGCGGTACGTCAGTCTCTGAAGTTTACTGAAACTGAGGAGCCTCTCACAAATGATCAGGTCGTATTTACTAAACGACAAAAAACTCCAATAAGTTTTCCTGTGTCGGAATCTCTTAATCAGATGTTAGTAGAAACACGACAGAATCCAGATAAACGGTTTTCTATACCTCGCAGATTTAAGTCTAGTTACCCGTTTCCAGACTCGGTAACATGTACATGGGAGAATCCACCAATAGTTGATTCTTCAGTGTCAAAGCTTACCAAGAAATTAACCATACCAGTGCCAGCAGCTACTACGCTTAAAGACCCTTCAGATCGCAAGATAGAAACTATGCTAAAATCCATGTATGTAGCAGCAGGTGTGATGCTAAGACCTGGATTGGTTGGCATTTGGGTCACTAAGGCGCTCATAATATGGCTTACAGAACTCAAATCTGCTTTACATGATGAAAACCTGATAATTCTTGTAAATCAAATGATTGAGGCTGTAGAGTATCTCTGTACAGCGTCTACTGACGTCTGTCAGCTCACTTCTCGTATTTCATCGTCGCTAGTTACGGCACGAAGAGCACTCTGGCTGCGTGCTTATCATGCGGAGGCAGAGGTCAAACGAGGTATAGAGGCGTTGCCTTACGATGGCAAGAAGTTGTTTGGTCCTGAATTGGACGCATGGATTGCTGAGGCTACGGGAGGTAAGTCTGTTTTCTTACCATTGCCTCCACCGGTATCAAGAAGAAGGTACGCTGGACCTTCGTTCAAATCCTTTAGTCCTCAGCCCTTTCGAGGACGTGGCAGAGGATCAGCCACGCCTGCTAGACGTGGTCGCGGACGTGGTTTCCAACAAACCAACACAACTCGCCAAGACGCTAAGGTTACCGACAAGCCAGTGGCATGACGGGCTACCAGCCCATCTCGGTTCTCCGATTGTGGGAGCACGCCTTCAGAGGTTCCATTTGGCGTGGTTCCACACATCCGCGGATGGGTGGATCCGCAATTTAGTGTTAAAAGGTTACAAAATAGAGTTCGACTGTCTTCCGCCTCTGCGGTTTTTCAAGACAGGATTGCCTCTGTCGGACGACAAGAGGACGGTTCTGCAAATTGCCATCCAGTCCCTACTGGATTCAGCAGTTTTGATTCCGGTCCCTGTACACCAACAGGGTCAGGGTTATTATTCAAGTCTGTTTGTAGTACCAAAGCCGGATGGCTCAGTCAGACCAATATTGAACTTAAAGGGTCTCAATCAGTACGTAACTTACTACAGATTCAAAATGGAGTCTCTGCGTTCGGTGATTGCGGGGTTGGAGCCAAAGGAATTTATGATTGCGCTATATCTCAAGGATGCGTACTTACACATTCCAATTTGGCAGCCTCATCAGAGATTCTTACGGTTTGCAATACGCCAGATCCATTACCAGTTTCAGGCTCTACCGCTTGGCCTGTCATCAGCGCCTCGGGTATTCACCAAAGTGATGTCTGTGATGATAGCTCATCTCAGATCCCTGGGAGTGACAATAGTTCTGTATTTAGACGATCTGCTCATCAAAGCTCCGTCTCAACAGATACTTCTCCAACATGCGCTGCTAACATACGATGTACTGGTTCACCACGGTTGGATTGTCAACTTCAAGAAATCACATCTAATTCCGTCTCAACGCCTTCAATTCCTAGGTATGATTCTCGATACGGTCAATCAAAGAATTTACCTACCACAGCAGAAAGTACAAATTCTACGCCATCTAGTACAATTAGTGCTCAAGCCACGCACAGTGTCGGTACACTTGTGCATTCGCCTCTTAGGCACAATGGTGGCAGCTTTCGAGGCGCTTCAGTTCGGAAGATTTCACTCTCATCCATTTCAGCTGAATGTGCTCGCCCAGTGGTCGGGCTCGCATCTGCAGATTCACCACAGGGTGAGGTTGTCGCCAAGGGCAAGAGTATCTCTGCTCTGGTGGCTCAAGGAACACAATTTAACCGCAGGAAGACGGTTCGGAGGCTGGAATTGGATAATTCTAACTACGGACGCCAGTCTCAGAGGTTGGGGAGCGGTAATTCAAAATTGTCAGCTCCAGGGTCTCTGGGCGGATCACGAAAAATTGCTGTCTATAAATGTCCTGGAACTCCGCGCAATTTACAATGCGCTACGACAAGCAGTGCACATGCTTCGCTCTCAGCCTGTCCAAGTGCAGTCAGACAATGCGACGGCGGTCGCATACATCAACAAACAAGGAGGAACGAGAAGCCGCATGGCAATGCGGGAAGTAGCTCGAATCCTCAATTGGGCGGAATGCCACCAGGTGATATTGTCGGCCGTGTTCATTCCGGGAGTGGACAACTGGGAAGCGGATTATCTCAGTCGTCGGGATTTTCATCCAGGCGAATGGGCATTAAATCCAGAAGTGTTTCACATGGTGGTTCAGCGATGGGGTTATCCTCAGGTGGACCTGATGGCGTCTCGACACAATCACCAAACGTTCCAGTATGTGTCCAGAACAAGAGATCCAAAGGCAGTGGCGGTGGATGCTCTCACTGTCGCGTGGCCGTACAGTCTTGTGTATCTGTTTCCACCGTTTCCGTTGCTCCCTCTGGTGCTAAAACGGATCAAAAGAGAGTCAGTCACAGTCATACTAGTGGCGCCTCATTGGCCTCGGAGAGCTTGGTTCTCGGATCTCCGAGGATTACTCGCAGACGATCCTTGGCTGCTCCCGGTACGTCCAGACCGGTTACAACAGGGTCCGTTCCTTTACCCCGATTTAGCGCGGCTGCGTTTGACGGGGTGGCTGTTGAGACCGCCCTCTTAAGAAGAGAGGGCATTCCAGATTCAGTTATACCAACCATGTTACGAGCTAGGAAACCGGTTACGGCAGCTCATTATTACAGAATATGGCGTGCCTATATAGGTTCGTGTGAAGCTCGGAAATTTCCGACATCATCTTTCAAGTTATGCCGCCTTTTGTTGTTTCTACAAAAAGGGTTAGATGGAGGACTGCGTTTATCTACACTAAAGGTGCAGGTATCTGCTTTGTCAATTTATTTTCAAAGACGATTGGCTCTATTGCCGTCTATACGCACTTTTCTCCAAGGTGTACTCAGAGTACAGCCTCCATTCATTCCACCTACAGCGCCATGGGACTTGAATCTGGTTTTAGTGTTCTTACAGTCTTCATATTTTGAACCCTTACAGCAAGTGGATATAAAGTTTCTCACTTGGAAGACAATTTTTCTCCTAGCCTTAGCTTCGGCAAGGCGTGTTTCGGATTTGGGTGCCTTGTCATGCAAGGCACCGTATTTGGTGTTTCATGATGACAGAGCGGAACTTCGGACGAATCCCGCTTTCTTACCAAAGGTAGTGTCATCTTTTCACATCAATCAACCAATAGTAGTTCCTGTGTTGACAGCACATTCTGGAACTCTGGATGTGGTACGCGCATTACGCGTTTATGTATCCCGAACGTCTTCAGTTCGTAAGACGGATACGTTGTTTGTTCTCTATGATGCTGCCAAGATAGGTTGGCCAGCGTCTAAACAAACCTTATCCAGATGGATAAAACTGACCATACGTCAGGCTTACCTTCATGCTAGGTTACAACCGCCTACGTCAGTAACCGCTCATTCCACACGTTCTGTGGGAACTTCATGGGCAGCTGGTCGTGGGGCTTCTACAACGCAGCTTTGCCGTGCGGCTACATGGTCTTCAGTGCACACGTTTGTGCGCTTTTACAAGTTTGATACGTTTGCGGCATCAGCATCTAGCTTTGGCCGCCTAGTGTTACAGGTGCCAAACAGCTCTCCCGCCCACGGGGGAAGCTTTGGTACGTCCCAAGAGTACTCCAGTGACCCCTAGTGGATGATAAAGAAAATAGGATTTTGGTACTTACCAGGTAAATCATTTTCTTTGAATCCATAGGGGGCACTGGACGCCCACCCAGAGCAGTTTTACCTAGATGTGGTTAGTTCTGAGGATCTTATGGTAACACACTTTCACCGACTGGTTCAAATTACAAGTGCTGGTTAGGGTGTCAACTGTTTAGTTGTCAGTAACGTTATGTGTTAACTTCGTTATTGTCAGTTATGTTATATGTAATACTCCATTGTCAACATCTCTATAGTTCCTGTTCGGCTCAGTAAAAAACACTGAGAGGTACTCGGGGATATGGAGGGGTGGAGTGTTCTAAATTTAAATATTCAGTGCTGTTCCTACGGAAGCCCGTCCATATCCCAAGAGTACTCCAGTGCCCCCTATGGATTCAAAGAAAAGGATTTACCTGGTAAGTACCAAAATCCTATTTTTAAACAGTCTGCGCCCAGCGCCGTAAGTACGTTTAACAGTGACGCCAAGCGCCTATTGTCCCTTAATATGGCGCCGGGCACGAGGGTTAACACCTTCAGTGCCGCAGCCGCCATTACACGTGTGGCTGGTTGGTCTCTCCGGCCACAGGTAGCAATAAGCTGGAGGAGGTCTCCAAATTTAAGAGACCAATTGGTCCAAAGTCACTATAACAGGAAAACCCCCAGTTTACCGACGGTTAGAGGCACATTCCCTTGTGGATCATGCCGAGCATGTGACTATATGATACCCACACAAGAAATTCAAGACAAGTATGGGAACACATGCAGGATTGTTGATTTCTTCAATTGTAGGACCACTAATGTCGTCTATTGCGTGTCCTGTACTTGTGGTAAACTTTATGTTGGGGTCACCACCCGTATGTTCAAAACTAGGATTCTGGAACACGCAGGAACTATTCGAAATGCAGTCAAAGATATTGGCAATTTTAGACAACTTACCACAGTGGCAAGACACTTTCACAAGCATCGCAACGACGGCCACACAAGATGAAGACCTTTGGTCTTGAGAAAATCAAATTAGGCATTAGGGGAGGGAATGTGATGCAGGAGCTCCTCAAGAAGGAAAGTGAATGGACCTTTAGGTTAGGATGTATGGCCCCGAATGGAATGAATGAACACATAAATTATACCGTGTTCTTATAAATTCCTTTCTCTTGTAGTACAGAAAGATGATGGACACACTAGCATGATAACACCATACTTAGGACCACCAAGAATTTGTTTATGTTATCAACATACACTTCATAAATATTTTAGACTAATGATCATACGACAACGACATGATTTGTCATACTCATCTCTTTTCATTATTTTCTGTACAATTGTTATTTAACCTTTTTTTATTCACTCATTTATTCTTCATCCATTTTATCCAAATCCTTTTGTTTTATTTTTTATTATTTCTCACCTTAGGGCTTGCATTTTGTGTATTCTTTTTCAAGTTGTGAA
This sequence comes from Pseudophryne corroboree, assembly GCF_028390025.1. Taxonomy (NCBI): domain Eukaryota; kingdom Metazoa; phylum Chordata; class Amphibia; order Anura; family Myobatrachidae; genus Pseudophryne; species Pseudophryne corroboree. Next base: position 515,730,211 of record NC_086450.1, on the reverse strand, counting down.
CCCCCTCTTCTTTCTCTTTTTTTGTTCACGAGTGTCCTCACTTTATTTATATTTTTTTATATAATCCATCACTTTCACCATTTTTTTTATCACTCATATACTCTGTGGACACCACATGTGTGTCACAAGTGGGAAATGCAAGCCTGCAACAATGTCATTACGTACTACTGTGTAGCAAATCCTAACATTCTGTAACAGTTTTTTGAATGTGACCCAGAGAACAGGGAAAGTGAATTTATGCCATTCAAGTAATACAGCTGTACGCTTTCAGTAACACGGTCCAGTTGTATAGCTGGGATCTAAATTGTTCCTTTTTAGGAACGTATTTTATTTCTATGATTTTTTCTATGATAGGGGATACAGTCATATGCACTAAATACTTACCTTAGTTGCTTTGGGTTTATTGCCATATGTTCTTTTTCTTAATAAAAAATATTTTTGCAGAAATTTATTCTTTTTCCCCCATTTATATTATCTTGGTAAGAAATAAAAGTTACGTTTTAACTTTAAACATCATATCTTTATTCATTAAATTCTATATATATATTTTTCATTAAAAGAGTGCTCCAAAAAGGAATTTCCTATGGGGTTATTCCCCAAAAGTAGTGTCTCTGTGAAGTTTCTTCATAAATTCCAGGAGCACCTCCAGTCCAAGTACTTACCTAGGATTTGCTTTTGATGTATGCTAGCTGGTTCCTATTCCAAATTATTCATATCTATATTAAACATTTTTACTAGTCTGGTGCAGGATCAAACTCTAGTCTTAGTGTTGTGTCTCCGGCAGGTGGGACGTTGCTCAGGGAGTGTATTGTCTCCAGCATGCAGGATGTTGCTCAGGGAGTATGATGTCTCCGGCAGGTGGGACATTTCTCAGGGAATGCGGTGACTTTGGCAGGTGGGAAGATGCTGAGGGAGTGCGGTGACTCCGGCAGGTGGGACGTTGCTCGGGGAGTGCGGTGACTCCAGCAGGTGGGACGTTGCTCGGGGAGTGCGGTGACTTTGCCAGGTGGGACGTTGCTCAGGGAGTGCGGTGTCTCTGGCAGGTGGTACGATGCTCAGGGAGTGTATTGTCTCCAGCATGCAGGATGTTGCTCAGGGAGTATGGTGTCTCCGGCAGGTGGAACATTTCTCAGGGAATGCGGTGACTTTGGCAGGTGGGAAGATGCTGAGGGAGTGCGGTGACTCTGGCAGGTGGGACGTTGCTCGGGGAGTGCGGTGACTCCAGCAGGTGGGACGTTGCTTGGGGAGTGCGGTGACTTTGCCAGGTGGGACGTTGCTCAGGGAGTGCGGTGTCTCTGGCAGGTGGTACGTTGCTCAGGGAGTGCGGTGACTTTGGCATGTGGGACGATGCTCAGGGAGTGTGGTGTCTCCGGCAGGTGGGACGTTGTTAGGGGAGTGCGGTGACTTTGGCAGGTAGGACGTTGCTCGGGGAGTGTGGTGTCTCCGGCAGGTGGGACGTTGCTCGGGGAGTGCGGTGACTTTGGCAGGTGGGACGATGCTCAGGGAGTGTGGTGTCTCCGGCAGGTGGGACGTTGCTCGGGGAGTGGCGTGACTTTGGAAGGTGGGATGTTGCTCGGGGGGTGTGGTGTCTACGGCAGGTGGGACGTTGCTCAGGGAGTGCGGTGTCTCCGGCAGGCAAGACGTTGCTCAGTGAGTGCGGTGACTTTGGCAGGTGGGAAGATGCTGAGGTAGTGTGGTGTCTCCGGCAGGTGGGACGTTGCTCAGGGAGTGCGGTGTCTCCGGCAGGCAAGACGTTGCTCAGTGAGTGCGGTGACTTTGGCAGGTGGGAAGATGCTGAGGGAGTGTGGTGTCTCCGGCAGGTGGGACGTTGCTCGGGGAGTGGCGTGACTTTGGAAGGTGGGATGTTGCTCGGGGAGTGTGTTGTCTCCGGCAGGTGGGACGTTGCTCAGGGAGTGTGGTGTCTCCAGCAGGTGGGAAGATGCCTTGTTCACGTTGAGCTTTAGGTGACATTTTGACAATGAGGTGAAGAGAGTCTGGGTGGGATGTACTAAACTGAAAATGTGGTAAACCCCGTGTCTACTGCATTTTCCTGATGTACTATCACCCGGCCGGCAGGTGTGCGCCACAGCGGGGTTCGGCAGCTTTTGCTTGCGATACCCCATAGAAGCCTATGGGCTTCTCTCTGCGGCGCTGTGTGAGGAAGCCGATCGGATCCCTCCCAGCATGCCTTGCGGCTGCCCCTGTGTGCAGACTGACTCCCAGAAGTCAGGCAGCCGCTGCACATTGCGGAGGACAGCTCTTCTCGGAAGTGCTATCCTCCGCAATGCTGATCGCATATGTAAGTATACATGTGATTAGCATTGTGGCGCTGGGCGGCGATGTACATTAGTACAGCCCGCCCCCAGTAACATAGAAGAGATAGAGTGTAGTCATACAAGTTACTGAATTTAGAATGAATGACTTAGTTCACCCAGGGTGCGGAATGTACTAATGCACATCTCCGCCCAGCTCCCCGATGCCAAGCACAGATTTTCCGATAAGAGCTGTCCTCCGCGATGCGCAGCGGCAGCCTGACTTCCGGGATTCGGCCACGGGAGTCAGTCTGCGCATGCGCAGGGAGACTGGCGCGAGGCATGCTGGGAGGGATCCGATCAGATTCCGCACACAGCGCTGCAGAGAGAAGCCCATAGTCTGCTATGGGGATTCGCCAACAAAAGCTGCTGTTCCCCTCTGCGGCACTGACCGGCTGGCGGTTAGTAAATTAGGAAAATGCTGTAAATGGGAGTTTACCACATTTTCCGTTTAGTACATTCCGCCCAGAGTATATTGGTCTTTGCATACAAAAGGCAGAACAGGTTGATCCCATTCAGGTCATCTGGGAGACGTCTGACAGGTAGATGGAGACCTCGGCAATATGTGATTGGATGCAGTAACGTCCTCTCCCATGACAGTCACAAAGCTCAGACAGCTACGCCCACGTGGGGGAAAGGCGTTTATGTGTAGGATCAGATCAGTATTACATTACACAATCTGCCTTTAGAATAGGGCAGAAGTTCCCAAACGCGGTCAAGGCACCCAACAGTCTAGGTTTTAGGTATATCCATGGCTCAGCACAGGTGGTTAAATCAAACTGACTAAGGTGCTAATTAAGTCACCTGTGGCAAAGCATGGATACATTTAAAACCAGGACCGTTGGGGTGCCCTGAGGAACACGTTTGGGAACCTCTGGAATAGGAAAACAATCTACTCAATTCACACATCTATGATCTGGGGGAAATAAGCATAGCGGGGAGTCAGGACTGACGCTATGGAGGTGTCTGGATTTCTCCCTCACTTTCCCTTAGCAGATTGTCTCTTCCCCCCTTTCTTTCCTCTGGCAGACTGGCCTCGTGTCTCCTCCATCCCTCTGATACATCCTTGTAAGTGCTCTTCTGTCTGGTGCAACTTCTCATCCACTTCTTTCTTCAGCCGTCCCATCTCCACACTCAGACGCTGGTCAATGTACTCCCGCAGTGACCCTGAGGTAAGTAGAGTGTGGTTACAGTGAGCACTGATCCCAATGCCCTCCCTCATTGCGTGCGGCAGGTAGGCTAGGGTCTACGTCTAATGATTCTGGTACCTGTAGCACTTCCAGCGAGGTTGTGGCCGTTTGGTTGCTTTGCCACCTCTTCTCCCAGCCGCTGGTCAGTATTCTCCAGCCCTAACCCTAAGGGGAGACCTCACGTCAGTGTGGAATATATCTGTTGGTAAGGTGAAGCTAGGTAGTGTCAGATTTACCTTCTCTGCTCTCATCCTGCTGGTCCATGAAGCCACCTGCTGTGGGCACCTCTCCAGTCTCCTCACTGGTGGTATCAGCCAGGCCGGGTCCTGCCAGACCATAATACTTCATATATCAGTGCACTATATACTATACAGTCCAAAGGTGCTGACCCCGCACTCCCCAAATCGCTGCTGGTATGGTCTGCATGCCAAGCTGGTACTCCAATATCCATATCTATATACTACATCCATCTATATACTACATTCATGTCTATATACTGTTACTGGCCTGAAGTATGAATATTGTTTTGAATTCACCATGTGGCCAGATTATTAGACAATCCTGCTCAGTGAGATTCATTGTAGGCAGACAGTGCTAGCTGTAGCAGAAGAGCATGTGTGACCGGATGTGCTTACTCCGCCAGCCGTTACACAATGGCCCTAGGTTATTCAGCTATTTCCTATCAGTGTCAGTATCTGCCTGTTCCTGACTCCTCCTACTGCGCTGTAAGAGGTTATGCTGCTGCCACCACCAGGCTCCTGTACCTGGCACCGCTTACGTCTGGTTATGTGTGCGGTCACGCTGCTGCAGCACCTCCTCTATGCCCCTCCTAGAGACCTCAGTTAGATCTTGTGCCCAGAGGAGAATGGGTGCACTGCAGAGAGCTCTCCAGAGTTTTCTGTTTTAAAGAATTTTGTTAGGTTTTTTATTTTCAGGGAGTCCTGTTGGCAACAGGCTCCCTGCATCGTGGGACCGAGGAGAGAGAAGCAGAGCTGGCTTGTAGAGTTGGGCACTGCTTCTAAGGCTACTGGACACCATTAGCTTCAGAGGGAGTCGGAACACAGGTCTCACCTGGGGTTCGTCCCGGAGCCGCGCCGCCGTCCTCCTCACAGATGCCGAAGATAGAAGCCAGGTGAGTATGAGAAGGCAAAGAAGACATCAGGCGGCAGAAGACATCAGATCTTCATGAGGTAAGCTGCGCGCCATTGCTCCCAGTACACACACACAAGCAGGCACGGAAGGGTGCATGGCGGAGGGGGGGCACCCTGGTCAGCAATATTCCTCATTTTGTGGCAATATAAACAGGATTAGGCTGTGGCACAGTAAATCCACAAATCCCCCGCCATTTGTTATATAAGTTTACTGGGACCGAAGCCCGCCGTCGGGTGGGTGGGGCTTGATCCTCAGCACTAACCAGCGCCATTTTCTCCACAGAAACTGCATGAGGAATAGCTGGCTCCCTGATCTCTCCCCTGCTGAACCTTCACAGGCTGGAAAAAGAGGAGGGGGGGCACTTTGGAACGCAGTGAGTGGGAATTAAGGCTATATACATATAACAGCGCTATCTGGTATATATATTCCAGTGTTTTTAAGCGCTGGTGTGTGCTGGCATACTCTCTCTCCGTCTCTCCTAAGGGCCTGGTTGGGGTTTTGTCCCCTTATAGGTTAATCCCTGTGTGTGTGGGGTGTCGGTACCTGTGTGTCGACATGTCTGAGGCGGAAGGCTTCTCCAAGGAAGCGGTGGAGCAAATGAGTGGTGTGTCCCCGTCGGTTGTGCCGACTCCGGATTGGATGGACATGTGGCATATGTTGAATGCAAGTGTGGCATCCTTACATAAAAGGCTTGATAAGGCTGAATTAGGGGGGACATCAGAGGGTCAATCCTCGGATTGGACCGACTCACAGGGCCCGTCGGGATCTCAAAAGCGTCCCTTAACACAAGACACTGCTACCGACACGGATTCTGATTCCAGTGTCGACTATGACGAAGTAAAATTGCACCCTAGGGTGACTAAAACCATTCAGTGTATGATTGTGGCAATAAGGGATGTGTTGCATATTGAGGATGAACCCTCGGTCCCGACACAAGGGTACACATGTTTAAGGAAAAGAAACAGATTATTAACTTTCCCACATCTCATGAATTAAATGATTTCTTTGGAAAAGCTTGGGAGACTCCGGATAAGAGACCGCAGATCCCCAAAAGAATTTATATGGCATACCCCTTCCCTAAGCAGGACAGGGAAATTTGGGAATCACCCCCCACTGTGGACAAGGCCCTGATGCGCTTGTCCAAGAAAGTGGCGCTACCGTCTGCTGACACAGCGGCCCTTAAGGACCCTGAAGATCGCAGGCAAGAAACTACCTTAAAGTGTATTTATTCTCATACGGGGGCTGTGCTAAGACCGACAATTGCGTCGGCATGGGTGTGTAGCGCAATTGCAGCTTGGACAGATGAGCTGACAGATCAATTTGATAATATGGATAAGGATACTATATTCTTAACTCTAGCCCATATAAAAGACGCAGTCTTATTTATGAGGGATGCTCAAAGGGACATTGGATTGCTGGCTTCTAGGGACAATGCCATGTCCATCTCAGCGAGAAGATCCTTATGGACTCGCCAATGGACGGGTGATGCGGATTCCAAAAAACATATGGAAGTACTACCCTATAAGGGTGATGTATTGTTTGGGGATGGGCTGACGGACCTGGTTTCCACAGCTGCAGCAGGTAAATCAAATTTTTACCATATATTCCCCAACAGCAAAAGAAAGTAACACCCTATCAGATGCAGTCCTTTCGGTCGCACAAGTCCAAAAGAGGTCGGGGATCCTCTTTCCTCGTCAGAGGTAAGGGCAGAGGCAAAAGAGCACCTGCTTCGGCAGGTGCCCGGGAACAAAAGTCCTCCCCGGCTGCTCCAAAACCCACAGCATGACGCTGGGGCTCCCCTGAGGGAGTCCGCACCGGGGGGGGCACGTCTTCGACTTTTCAGTCAGGCCTGGGTCAGATCAGACCTGAATCCCTGGGTGTTGGAAATAGTTTCCCAGGGGTACAAACTGGAATTCGACGAGGTGCCCCCGCGCCGATTTTTCAAATCGGCCCTACCAGCTTCCACATCGGAAAGGGATGTAGTGTTAGCTGCAATTCAAACGCGGTGTATACAGCAAGTGATAATCAAGGTTCCCCTGCACCAGCAGGGAAGAGGTTACTACTCAAGCCTATTTGTGGTCCCGAAACTGGACGGTTCGGTCAGACCTATTTTGAATCTGAAATCCCTAAACCTGTACATAAAAAGATTCAAATTCAAAATGGAATCACTCAGAGCGATAATAGCCAACATGGAGGAGGGGGAGTTTATGGTGTCTCTGGACATAAAGGATGCGTACCTTCATGTCCCCATATATGCCCCCCATCAGGAATACCGGAGATTCACTGTACAGGATTGTCATTACCAATTTCAGACGTTGCCGTTTGGACTTTCCACGGTCCCGAGGATTTTCACCAAGATAATGGCGGAAATGATAGTGGTCCTGCGCAAGCATGGAGTCACAATTATCCCATACTTGGACGATCTCCTGATAAAAGCGAGATCAAGGGAGAAATTGCTGAGCAGTGTGGCACTCTCTCCGAGAGTGCTCCAGCAACATGGTTGGATTCTAAATCTACCGAAGTCGCAGTTGATTCCGACAACTCGACTACCGTTCCTAGGTATGATACTGGATACGGAACAAATGAAGGTCTTCCTCCCAATAGAGAAAGCCCAGGACATCCAGAACATGGTCCGAGACCTGCTAAAACCGAAAAGGGTGTCAGTTAACCAATGCACTCGAGTTCTGGGAAAAATGGTGGCGGCCTACGAGGCCATTCCCTTTGGAAGGTTCCATGCAAGGACTTTTCAATGGGACCTTCTGGACAAGTGGTCCGGGTCCCATCTGCACTTACATCGGAAAATAACTCTGTCCCCAGGGGCCAGAGTGTCTCTCCTGTGGTGGTTGCAAAGTGCTCACCTGCTGGAGGGTCGCCGGTTCTGGATTCAGGACTGGATCCTGGTTACCACGGACGCGAGCCTCCGAGGATGGGGAGCGGTCACACAGGGAAAAAACTTTCAGGGACTTTGGTCAGACCAGGAGTCCTGTCTACACATCAATGTGTTGGAACTCAGGGCCATTTACAACGGCCTTCGACAAGCGGAGAGTCTTCTTCGAAACCTACCGGTTCTGATTCAGTCAGACAATGTCACAGCAGTGGCTCATGTGAACCGCCAAGGCGGGACAAGAAGCAGAGTCGCGATGGCGGAAACCACCAGGATTCTTCGCTGGGCGGAAAATCATGTAAGCGCTCTGTCGGCTGTCTTCATTCCGGGAGTGGACAACTGGGAAGCAGACTTCCTCAGCAGACACGATCTCCATCCAGGAGAGTGGGGACTTCATCAAGAAGTCTTTGCAGACATAACACGTCTTTGGGGAACTCCTCAAATAGACATGATGGCGTCACGCCTCAACAAAAAGCTTCGGAGGTATTGTGCCAGGTCTCGGGACCCTCAGGCAGTGGCAGTAGACGCTCTGATAACACCGTGGGTGTTCAAATCGGTCTACGTGTTTCCTCCTCTTCCTCTCATCACAAAAGTGTTGAGGATCATAAGGCAAAGAAGAGTACAGACGATACTCGTTGTCCCAGACTGGCCTCGAAGGGCCTGGTACTCAGATCTACAAGAGATGCTCACAGGAGATCCCTGGCCTCTTCCTCAGAGGGAAGACCTGTTGCAACAGGGGCCCTGTGTATTTCAGGACTTACCGCGGTTACGTTTGACGGCATGGCGGTTGAACGCCGAATCCTAGCGAAAAAGGGGATTCCGGAAGAGGTCATCCCTACTTTAATAAAGGCTACGAAGGAGGTGACGGTTAAGCATTATCACCGTATCTGGCGAAAGTATGTGTCTTGGTGTGAGACCAAGAATGCACCTACGGAAGATTTTCATCTGGGTCGTTTTCTCCACTTCCTACAGACAGGAGTGGATATGGGCCTGAAATTAGGCTTTGTTAAGGTTCAGATTTCGGCCCTCTCGATTTTCTTTCAGAAGGAATTGGCTTCTCTTCCAGAAGTCCAGACGTTTGTAAAGGGAGTGCTGCACATCCAGCCTCCTTTTGTGCCTCCAGTGGCACCGTGGGACCTCAACGTGGTGTTGCAGTTTCTAAAATCACACTGGTTTGAACCGCTTAACAAGGTTGACTTGAAATTTCTTACTTGGAAGGTGGTCATGTTGTTGGCCTTGGCATCGGCAAGGCGAGTATCAGAATTGGCGGCTTTGTCACACAAAAGCCCTTACTTGATTTTTCATGTGGATCGAGCTGAATTGAGGACACGTCCGCAATTTTTGCCTAAGGTGGTTTCTTCATTCCATGTGAATCAACCTATTGTGGTGCCTGTGGCTACAAGTGACCTGGAGGATTCCAGATCCCTGGACGTAGTCAGGGCCTTAAAGATTTATGTAGCCAGGACGGCTAGAATTAGGAAAACAGAGGCCCTGTTTGTCCTGTATGCGGCCAATAAGATTGGCGCACCTGCTTCGAAGCAGACTATTGCTCGCTGGATCTGTAATACGATTCAGCAGGTTCACTCTACGGCTGGATTGCCGGTACCAAATTCGGTAAAAGGCCCATTCCACTAGGAAGGTGGGCTCTTCTTGGGCGGCTGCCCGAGGCGTATCGGCATTACAACTTTGCCGAGCGGCGACTTGGTCGGGGTCAAACACTTTTGCTAAATTCTACAAGTTTGATACCCTGGCTGATGAGGACCTAGCGTTTGCTCAGTCGGTGCTGCAGAGTCATACGCACTCTCCCGCCCGATTGGATGCTTTGGTATTAACCCCATGGTCCTTACGGAGTCCCCAGCATCCTCTAGGACGTAAGAGAAAATAAGATTTTAAACCTACCGGTAAATCTATTTCTCCTAGTCCGTAGAGGATGCTGGGCGCCCGTCCCAGTGCGGAAACTCTGCAAGACTTGTATATAGTTGTTGCTTACATAGTTGAAATCGGTCTTGGACCGTTACTGTTATTGTTCATACGGTTAACTGGTTATGTATGTTCCAGGTTACATGGTATGATTGGTGTGGGCTGGTATGAATCTTGCCCTTGGATTGCTAAATCCTGCCTTGTATTGTCCATCTCCTCTGGGCACAGTTCTCTAACTGAGGTCTGGAGGAGGGGCATAGAGGGAGGAGCCAGTGCACACCCATAGTCAAAGTTCTTTTTAGGTGCCCTATCTCCTGCGGAGCCCGTCTATACCCCATGGTCCTTACGGAGTCCCCATCATCCTCTACGGACTAGGAGAAATAGATTTACCGGTAGGTTTAAAATCTTATTTTTGGTGCCCTCGATTTTCCAGCTGATTTTATGCATTTCTCTTACGTCCTAGAGGATGCTGGGGTCCATATTAGTACCATGGGATATAGACTTGTTCACCAGGAGCCATTGGCACTTTAAGAGTTTAATAGTGTGGTTGGCTCCTCCCTCTATGCCCCTCCTACCAGACTCAGTTTAGAAAATGTGCCCGGAGGAGCCGGTCACAGCTAGGGGAGCTCCATAGGAGTTTTTCTAGTTTTATTATTATAAATAGTGTTAGGCACAGGGAGGCTGATCAGGGATCAGGGATGGATCCTGAATCTTCCACAGAGAACACGGCTGTCGCTGAAAGCCAGGATTTTGCTCCTGGGGTGGCTTCAAATGCCGCACCTTCAAGAGCCGCAGGTTCGGGATTCAGAACTAGATACTCCTAACCACGGATGCATATCTCAGAGGTTGGGGCAATGTCACCCAAGGGGAAACCTTCCAGGGAAGGTGGTCAAGTCTGTAATCCATTCTTCCAATAAACATTCCTGAACTAAGTGACGTGTACAACGGTCTTCTACAAGTGGCACATCTACGAGATCTGGCCATTCAGGTGCAGTCAGACAATATAACGGTGGCTTACATAAACTGTCAGGGTGGAACGAAGAGCAGGGTGGCGATGTCCGAGGTAACAAGGATCCTCCTTTGAGTAGAAAAGCATGCGGTGGCGCTGTCGGCAATCTTCATTCCGGGAGTGGACAACTGGTAAGCGGACTTCCTCAACAGACACGATCTCCATCTGGGAGAGTGGGGCCTCCATCCAGAGGTGTTCACGGAGGTAAAATTTTTTTGGGGTGTACCTCAGACATGATGGCCTCCGGCTTCAACAAGAGGCTTCGGAGGTACTGTTCCAGGTCGCGGGATCCACAGGCAGCGGCAGTGGACGCCCTGGTAACTCCATGGGTGTTCAAGTGGGTGTATGTGTTTCCTCCACTGCCACTCATCCCTAGAATTAACTCATAAAGAAAGCAAGAGCTCAGGCGATCCTCATTGCTCCGGACTGGCCAAGAAGCGCTTGGTACGCGGATCTTCTGGAGTTACTGCTGGAAGACTCAAGGCCTCTTCCTCTTCGAGAGGACCTTTGGCAAAAGGGGCAGTTTGCTTATCAAGACTTACCACGGCTACATTTGACGGCATGGAGGTTGAACGCCAGATCTTAGCTCGGAGGGGCGTTCCGAACAAAATTATTCCTACCCTGATACAGGCTAGGATGGGAGTAACGTCTGAACATCACTATCCGATTTGGAAAAAGTATGTGTCTTGGTGTAAATCCAAGAAGTTTCCTACGGTGGAGTTTCAACTGGGAAGGTTTCTACTCTTTCTGCAAGCAAGTGTGGATGTGGGCCTGCATTTGGGTTCCATAAAGGTCCAAATTTCAGCCTTAACCATTTTCTTCCAGAAACAATTGGCTGCCCTCCCTGAGGTTCAGACTTTCTTGAAAGGGGTTCTGCACATCCAGCCTCCCTTTGTGCCTCCTACGGAACCTTGGGATCTTAACGTGGTGTTGCAGGTCCAGCAATCGGATTGGTTCGAGCCTTTACAGGAGGTGGAGGTTAAGTTTCTCACTTGGAAGGCTGTCACACTGTTGGCGTTACCATCTGCTAGACGTGTATCAGACTTGGGGGCTTTGTCCTGCAAGAGCCCATACTTTATTTTCCATGAAAATAGAGCGGAGCTCGGGACGCGTCAGCAATTTCTTCCGAAGGTTGTGTCGACTTTTCATATCAGCCAACCTAATGTGGTGCCAGTAGCTACTGACTCCTCACTTCCCTTGGATGTTGTACGGGCTTTGAAGATTTATGTGAAGAGAACTTCTCGTCACAGAAAGTCGGACGCTCGGTTTTATCCTTTATGAACCCCACAAGGTTGGGTGGCCTGCTTCTAAGCAGACTATTTCTCGCTGGATCAGGTGTACTATCCAGCATGCTTATTCTACGGCAGGCTTGCCGTGTCCAAAATCTGTTAAGGCCCACTCTACACGTAAAGTGGGTTCTTCCTGGGCGGCTGCCCGGGGTGTCTCAGCTTTACAACTTTGCCAAGCTGCTGCTTGGTCAGGGTCAAACACGTTTGCTAAGTTCTACAGGTTCAATACTTTGGCCTCTGAGGACCTAAAGTTTGGTCAATCAGTTCTGCAGGAGCCTCCGTTCTCTCCCTCCCGTACTGGGAGCTTTGGTACATCCCCATGGTACTAATGTGGACCGCAGCATCCTCTAGGACGTAAGAGAAAATAGGATTTTAATTACCTACCGGTAAAAAAAAATTCTCATAGTCCGTAGAGGATGCTGGGTGCCAGCCCAGCGTTTTGTTATCCTGCAGTTGTTGTTTGGTTCAGTACTGCATTGTTACATGGGTAAGTACTGTTGTTCAACTGTTGCTGATTTGTTCAGGCTGATTAGCTTGATGTGCCTTGTATGTGTGAGCTGGTGTGAATCTCGCCACTATCTGTGTAATATCCTTCTCTCAAAGTTGTCCGTCTCTTCGGGCACAGTTTCTAGACTGAGTCTGATAGGAGGGGCAGATGGAGGAACCAGCCCACACTATTAAACTCTTAAAGTGCCCATGGTTCCCAAGGGACCTGTCTATACCCCATGGTAGTAATGTGGACCCCAGCATCCTTTACGGACTATGAGAAAAGGATTTACCGGTAGGTAATTTTAATCCTATTATTAGTTGTGCTGATTTCAAATAACAACATTAATTGTCTCCTATCAGCCCTAATTTTTGAGATATAAACATTGTCTCATTTGTGTCACCCTATTTTATTCAAATTAGGTCTATGATTCACATAATAAAAACACAAAATGTAAAAAAAAACCATACTAACATTATAGTAACACTATAGTGACCGAAATAACACTTTTTCTTCAAAATAATAAAATGAAACCATAAATAAAAAGAAAAATAAGAATTTACTCACCGGTAATTCTATTTCTCGTAGTCCGTAGTGGATGCTGGGGACTCCATAAGGACCATGGGGAATAGACGGCTCCGCAGGAGACTGGGCACACTAAAAGAAAGATTTGGTACTACCTGGTGTGCACTGGCTCCTCCCTCTATGCCCCTCCTCCAGACCTCAGTTAGGATACTGTGCCCGGAAGAGCTGACACAATAAGGAAGGATTTTGAATCCCGGGTAAGACTCGTACCAGCCACACCAATCACACCGTATAACTCGTGATACTATACCCAGTTAACAGTATGAAATATAACTGAGCCTCTCAACAGATGGCTCAACAATAACCCTTTAGTTAGGCAATAACTATATACAAGTATTGCAGACAATCCGCACTTGGGATGGGCGCCCAGCATCCACTACGGACTACGAGAAATAGAATTACCGGTGAGTAAATTCTTATTTTCTCTGACGTCCTAGTGGATGCTGGGGACTCCGTAAGGACCATGGGGATTATACCAAAGCTCCCAAACGGGCGGGAGAGTGCGGATGACTCTGCAGCACCGAATGAGAGAACTCAAGGTCCTCCTCAGCCAGGGTATCAAATTTGTAGAATTTAGCAAACGTGTTTGCCCCTGACCAAGTAGCAGCTCGGCAAAGTTGTAAAGCCGAGACCCCTCGGGCAGCCGCCCAAGATGAGCCCACCTTCCTCGTGGAATGGGCTTTCACTGATTTAGGATGCGGCAATCCAGCCGCAGAATGCGCCAGCTGAATTGTGCTACAAATCCAGCGAGCAATAGTCTGCTTAGAAGCAGGAGCACCTATTTTGTTGGGTGCATACAGGATAAAAAGCGAGTCAGTTTTCCTGACTCCAGCCGTCCTGGAAACATAAATTTTCAAGGCCCTGACTACGTCAAGTAACTTGGAATCCTCCAAGTCCTTAGTAGCCGCAGGCACCACAATAGGTTGGTTCAAGTGAAAAGCTGATACCACCTTAGGGAGAAACTGGGGACGAGTCCTCAATTCTGCCCTATCCATATGGAAAATCAGATAAGGGCTTTTACATGACAAAGCCGCCAATTCTGACACACGCCTGGCCGAAGCCAAGGCCAATAACATGACCACTTTCCACGTGAGATATTTCAGATCCACAGTTTTAAGTGGTTCAAACCAATGTGATTTTAGGAAACTCAACACCACATTGAGATCCCAAGGTGCCACAGGAGGCACAATAGGGGGCTGAATATGAAGCACTCCCTTTACAAAAGTCTGAACTTCAGGCAGTGAAGCCAGTTCTTTCTGGAAGAAAATCGACAGAGCCGAAATCTGGACCTTAATGAAACCCAATTTTAGGCCCATAGTCACTCCTGACTGTAGGAAGTGCAGAAAACGACCCAGCTGAAATTCCTCTGTAGGGGCCTTCCTGGCCTCACACCACGCAACATATTTTCGCCAAATGCGGTGATAATGGTTTGCGGTTACTTCTTTCCTGGCTTTTATCAGCGTAGGAATGACTTCCTCCGGAATGCCCTTTTCCTTTAGGATCCGGAATTCAACCGCCATGCCGTCAAACGCAGCCGCGGTAAGTCTTGGAACAGACAGGGCCCCTGCTGTAGCAGATCCTGTCTGAGCGGTAGAGGCCATGGGTCCTCAGATAACATTTCTTGAAGTTCCGGGTACCAAGCTCTTCTTGGCCAATCCGGAACCACGAGTATCGTTCTTACTCCTCGCCTTCTTATTATTCTCAGTACCTTTGGTATGAGGGGCAGAGGAGGGAACACATAGACCGACTGGTACACCCACGGTGTCACTAGAGCGTCCACAGCTATCGCCTGAGGGTCCCTTGACCTGGCGCAATATCTCTTTAGCTTCTTGTTGAGGCGGGACGCCATCATGTCCACCTGTGGCCTTTCTCAGCGGTTTACCAACAGTAGGAAGACTTCTGGATGAAGTCCCCACTCTCCCGGGTGTAGGTCGTGTCTGCTGAGGAAGTCTGCTTCCCAGTTGTCCACTCCCGGAATGAACACTGCTGACAGTGCTAGTACGTGATTTTCCGCCCATCGGAGAATCCTTGTGGCTTCTGCCATGGCCACCCTGCTTCTTGTGCCGCCCTGTCGGTTTACATGGGCGACTGCCGTGATATTGTCTGATTGAATCAGAACCGGCTGGTTTTGAAGCAGGGGCCTTGCCTGACTTAGGGCATTGTAAATGGCCCTCAGTTCCAGAATGTTTATGTGTAGGGACGACTCCTGACTTGACCAAAGTCCCTGGAAATTTCTTCCCTGTGTGACTGCGCCCCAGCCCCGAAGGCTGGCATCCGTGGTCACCAGGACCCAGTCCTGTATGCCGAATCTGCGGCCCACTAGAAGATGAGCACTCTGCAGCCACCACAGTAGAGACACCCTGGTCTTTGGAGCTAGGGTTATCAGTTGATGCATCTGAAGATGCGATCCCGACCACTTGTCCAAGAGGTCCCACTGGAAGGTCCTTGCATGGAACCTGCCGAATGGAATTGCTTCGTACGAAGCCACCATTTTTCCCAGGACTCGTGTGCAGTGATGCACCGATACCCGTTTTGGTTTTAGGAGGTCTCTGACTAGAGATGACAGCTCCTTGGCTTTCTCCTGCGGGAGAAACACTTTTTTCTGTTCTGTGTCCAGAATCATCCCTAGGAACAGTAAGCGTGTGGAAGGAACCAGTTGTGACTTTGGAATGTTTAGAATCCAGCCATGCTGTTGTAGCACTTCCCGAGATAGTGCTACTCCGACCAGTAACTGCTCCCTGGACCTCGCCTTTATTAGGAGATCGTCCAAGTACGGGATAATTAAAACTCCCTTTTTTCGAAGGAGTATCATCATTTCTGCCATTACCTTGGTAAACACCCTCTGTGCCGTGGACAGTCCAAACGGTAGTGTCTGGAATTGGTAATGGCAATCCTGTACCACAAATCTGAGGTACTCCTGGTGAGGAAGGTAAATTGGGACATGCAGGTAAGCATCCTTGATGTCCAGGGATACCATGTAATCCCCCTCGTCCAGGCTTGCAATAACCGCCCTGAGCGATTCCATCTTGAACTTTGATTTTTTTATGTATGTGTTCAAGGATTTCAAATTTAAAATGGGTCTCACCGAACCGTCCGGTTTCGGTACCACAAACAGTGTGGAATAGTAACCCCGTCCTTGTTGAAGTAGGGGCACCTTGACTATCACCTGCTGGGAATACAGCTTGTGAATGGCCTCTAGTACAGCCTCCCTGCCCGAGGGAATTGTCGGTAAGGCCGATTTGAGGAAACGGCGGGGGGGAGGCGCCTCGAATTCCAGCTTGTACCCCTGAGATACTACTTGAAGGATCCAGGGATCCACCCGTGAGCGAACCCACTGATCGCTGAAATTTTTGAGGCGGCCCCCCACCGTACCTGGCTCCGCCTGTGGAGCCCCACCGTCATGCGGCGGATTTGGAAGAAGCGGTGGAGGATTTTTGTTCCTGGGAACCTGCGTGGTGCAGCTTTTTTCCCCTTCCTCTGCCTCTAGACAGAAAGGACCCGCCTTTTCCCCGCCTGTTTTTCTGGGGTCGAAAGGACTGTACCTGATAGTACGGCGCTTTCTTAGGCTGTGAGGGGACATGGGGCAAAAATGCTGACTTCCCAGCTGTTGCTGTGGAAACAAGGTCTGAGAGACCATCCCCGAATAACTCCTCACCCTTATAAGGCAAAACTTCCATGTGCCTTTTAGAATCTGCATCCCCTGTCCACTGCCGAGTCCATAAGCCTCTCCTAGCAGAAATGGACAATGCACTTATTCTAGATGCCAGCCGGCAGATCTCCCTCTGTGCATCTCTCATGTACAAGACTGAGTCTTTTATATGCTCTACGGTTAGCAATATAGTGTCCCTGTCTAGGGTGTCAATATTTTCCGACAGGGAATCTGACCAAGCAGCAGCAGCACTGCACATCCACGCTGAAGCAATAGCTGGTCTCAGTATAACACCAGTGTGTGTATATATAGACTTTAGGATAGCCTCCTGCTTTCTATCAGCAGGTTCCTTTAGGGCGGCCGTTTCCGGAGACGGTAGTGCCACCTTTTTAGACAAACGTGTGAGCGCTTTATCCACCCTAGGGGGAGTTTCCCAACGTGACCTATCCTCTGGCGAGAAAGGGAACGCCATTAGTAATTTTTTTGAAATCACCAATTTCTTATCAGGGAAAGCCCACGCTTCTTCACACACTTCATTTAATTCTTCAGATGGGGGAAAAACTATTGGTAGTTTTTTCTCCCCAAACATAATACCCTTTTTTGAGGTACCTGGGTTTATATCAGAAAGGTGTAAAACCTCTTTCATTGCCTCAATCATGCCACGAATGGCCCTAGTGGACATGAAATTTGACTCATCGTCGTCGACACTGGTATCAGTATCCGTGTCGACATCTGTGTCTGCCATCTGAGGTAGTGGGCGTTTTAGAGCCCCTGATGGCCTTTGAATTGCCTGGGCAGGCACGAGCTGAGAAGCCGGCTGTCCCGCATTTGGCATGTCGTCAAATTTTTTATGTAAGGAGTCGACACTTGCATGTAATTCCTTCCATAAGTCCATCCACTCAGGTGTCTGCCCCGCAGGGGGTGACATCACATTTATAGGCATCTGCTCCGCCTCCACATAAGTCTCCTCATCAAACATGTCGACACAGCCGTACCGACACACCGCACACACACACACAGGGAATGCTCTTAAAGGAGACAGGACCCCACAGAAGCCCTTCGGGGAGACAGAGAGAGAGTATGCCAGCACACACCAGAGTGCTATATAATGCAGGGACTAACTGAATTATGTCCCCTATAGCTGCTATAATATTTACTGCGCCTCAAATCTGTGCCCCCCCTCTCTTTTTTACCCTTTTCTGTAGTGTAGACTGCAGGGGAGAGTCAGGGAGCTTCCTTCCAGCGGAACTGTGAGGGAATAATGGCGCCAGTGTGCTGAGGGAGATAGCTCCGCCCCTTTTTCAGCTGACTTTTCTCCCGCTTTTTTCTGTATTCTGGCAGGGGTAATTACCACATATATAGCCTCTGGGGCTATATATTGTGGTTATTTTGCCAGCCAAGGTGTTTTTATTGATGCTCAGGGCGCCCCCCCCCCCCCCCCGCACCCTCAGCTGCAGTGCCGTGCGCTACCTTGGTGAAGACTGAAGTCTTCTGCCGCCGATTTTCCGGACCATCTTCATGCTTCTGGCTCTGTAAGGGGGACGGCGGCGCGGCTCCGGGAACGAACACCAAGGACGGGTCCTGCGGTCGATCCCTCTGGAGCTAATGGTGTCCAGTAGCCTAAGAAGCCCAAGCTAGCTGCAAGCAGGTAGGTTCGCTTCTTCTCCCCTTAGTCCCTCGTTGCAGTGAGCCTGTTGCCAGCAGATCTCGCTGAAAATAAAAAACCTAATTCTATACTTTCTTTCTAGGAGCTCAGGAGAGCCCCTAGTGTGCATCCAGCTCGGCCGGGCACAAGATTCTAACTGAGGTCTGGAGGAGGGTCATAGAGGGAGGAGCCAGTGCACACCAGGTAGACCAAAAGCTTTTAGTTGTGCCCAGTCTCCTGCGGAGCCCGTCTATTCCCCATGGTCCTTACGGAGTCCCCAGCATCCACTAGGACGTCAGAGAAATTAGTTTAGGAAGCTTCTTTTGTGGTTTGGACAGTCTCTTTGTAAATTCCAGCTGTAATCTGCCATCATATCTACAGATGGGTCCACGGTTATCTTGAATAGTTTGCTGTACCTAGGCACAACGTGGTTTATTAACATAAACCCTTCATCTATTGTTCTCAGCTGCAATATAATACAGAGAACATTACAGCAGGGGATTAAGTCCGATTGGCCAGTCTCAATTAATCCTATTAAAGGTCAAGATAAATGTGGATCCATCTGTATATCCCATGTTCCCTGTTCCATTGTTTTATTGTCCTGGTGAAATCCTGCACCTTGCTCTTCGCTCATATCACCTAAATTTTCTGGGAAACGGCCCAAGTGGCTGTGTAAGTGATGTATTTATATGCTCACATTACATCCAAGATCTCAGAAAATAATGAGCATGCCCCTGCCCCTCCCAGCTCCTCTCCCCCCTGCCACATCCTTCCAGCTCCTCTCCCCCCCTGCCACATCCTCCCAGCTCCGCTCCCCCCCTGCCACATCCTTCCAGCTCCTCTCCCCCCCCCTGCCACATCTTCCCAGCACCTCTCCCCCCCTGCCACATCCTTCCAGCTCCTCTCCCCCCCCCCTGCCACATCTTCCCAGCTCCTCTCCCCCCCTGCCACATCCTTCCAGCTCCTCTCCCCCCCCCCGCCACATCCTTCCAGCTCCTCCCCCCCCCCTGCCACATCCTTCCAGCTCCTCTCCCCCCCTGCCACATCCTTCCAGCTCCTCTCCCCCCCCTGCCACATCCTTCCAGCTCCTCTCCCCCCCCTGCCACATCCTTCCAGCTCCTCTCCCCCCCCCTGCCACATCCTTCCAGCTCCTCTCCCCCCCCTGCCACATCCTTCCAGCTCCTCTCCCCCCCCCCCTGCCACATCCTTCCAGCTCCTCTCCCCCCCCCTGCCACATCCTTCCAGCTCCTCTCCCCCCCCGCCACATCCTTCCAGCTCCTCTCCCCCCCCCTGCCACATCCTTCCAGCTCCTCTCCCCCCCCCCCTGCCACATCCTCCCAGCTCCTCTCCCCCCCTGCCACATCCTTCCAGCTCCTCCCCCCCCCCCTGCCACATCCTTCCAGCTCCTCTCCCCCCCCCTGCCACATCCTTCCAGCTCCTCTCCCCCCCCGCCACATCCTTCCAGCTCCTCTCCCCCCCCCCCTGCCACATCCTTCCAGCTCCTCTCCCCCCCCCTGCCACATCCTTCCAGCTCCTCTCCCCCCCCGCCACATCCTTCCAGCTCCTCTCCCCCCCCCCCTGCCACATCCTTCCAGCTCCTCTCCCCCCCCCCCTGCCACATCCTCCCAGCTCCTCTCCCCCCCTGCCACATCCTTCCAGCTCCTCCCCCCCGCCACATCCTTCCAGCTCCTCTCCCCCCCCTGCCACATCCTCCAAGCTCCTCTCCCCCCTGCCACATCCTCCCAGCTCCGCTCCCCCCCTGCCACATCCTTCCAGCTCCTCTCCCCCCCCTGCCACATCCTTCCAGCTCCTCCCCCCCCCTGCCACATCCTTCCAGCTCCTCCCCCCCCCTGCCACATCCTTCCAGCTCCTCTAACCCCCCTGCCACATCCTTCCAGCTCCTCTCCCCCCTGCCACATCCTCCCAGCTCCTCTCCCCCCTGCCACATCCTTCCAGCTCCTCTAACCCCCCTGCCACATCCTCCCAGCTCCTCTCCCCCCCTGCCACATCCTTCCAGCTCCTCCCCCCCCCGCCACATCCTTCCAGCTCCTCTCCCCCCCCCTGCCACATCCTCCAAGCTCCTCTCCCCCCTGCCACATCCTCCCAGCTCCGCTCCCCCCCTGCCACATCCTTCCAGCTCCTCTCCCCCCCCTGCCACATCTTTCCAGCTCCTCCCCCCCCCCTGCCACATCTTCCCAGCTCCTCTCCCCCCCTGCCACATCCTTCCAGCTCCTCTCCCCCCCCTGCCACATCCTTCCAGCTCCTCTCCCCCCCCGCCACATCCTTCCAGCTCCTCTCCCCCCCCCGCCACATCCTTCCAGCTCCTCTCCCCCCCCTGCCACATCCTTCCAGCTCCTCTCCCCCCCCCTGCCACATCCTTCCAGCTCCTCTCCCCCCCCCCCCCGCCACATCCTTCCAGCTCCTCTCCCCCCCCCCCTGCCACATCCTTCCAGCTCCTCTCCCCCCCCTGCCACATCCATCCAGCTCCTCTCCCCCCCCTGCCACATCCTTCCAGCTCCTCTCCCCCCCCTGCCACATCCTTCCAGCTCCTCTAACCCCCCTGCCACATCCTCCCAGCTCCTCTAACCCCCCTGCCACATCCTCCCAGCTCCTCTAACCCCCCTGCCACATCCTCCCAGCTCCTCTAACCCCCCTGCCACATCCTCCCAGCTCCCCCCCCCCTGCCACATCCTTCCAGCTCCTCCAACCCCCCTGCCACATCCTTCCAGCTCCTCCAACCCCCCTGCCACATCCTTCCAGCTCCTCTAACCCCCCTGCCACATCCTCCCAGCTCCTCTAACCCCCCTGCCACATCCTTCCAGCTCCTCTCCCCCCCTGCCACATCCTTCCAGCTCCTCTCCCCCCCCTGCCACATCCTCCAAGCTCCTCTCCCCCCCTGCCACATCCTCCAAGCTCCTCTCCCCCCCTGCCACATCCTCCAAGCTCCTCTCCCCCCCTGCCACATCCTCCAAGCTCCTCTCCCCCCCCCTGCCACATCCTTCCAGCTCCCCTCCCCCCCCCCCCCGCCACATCCTTCCAGCTCCTCTCCCCCCTCCTGCCACATCCTTCCAGCTCCTCTCCCCCCCTGCCACATCCTTCCAGCTCCTCTCCCCCCCCTGCCACATCCTTCCAGCTCCTCTCCCCCCCCGCCACATCCTTCCAGCTCCTCTCCCCCCCCCGCCACATCCTTCCAGCTCCTCTCCCCCCCCTGCCACATCCTTCCAGCTCCTCTCCCCCCCCCTGCCACATCCTTCCAGCTCCTCTCCCCCCCCCCCCGCCACATCCTTCCAGCTCCTCTCCCCCCCCCCCTGCCACATCCTTCCAGCTCCTCTCCCCCCCCTGCCACATCCATCCAGCTCCTCTCCCCCCCCTGCCACATCCTTCCAGCTCCTCTCCCCCCCCTGCCACATCCTTCCAGCTCCTCTAACCCCCCTGCCACATCCTCCCAGCTCCTCTAACCCCCCTGCCACATCCTCCCAGCTCCTCTAACCCCCCTGCCACATCCTCCCAGCTCCTCTAACCCCCCTGCCACATCCTCCCAGCTCCCCCCCCCCTGCCACATCCTTCCAGCTCCTCCAACCCCCCTGCCACATCCTTCCAGCTCCTCCAACCCCCCTGCCACATCCTTCCAGCTCCTCTAACCCCCCTGCCACATCCTCCCAGCTCCTCTAACCCCCCTGCCACATCCTTCCAGCTCCTCTCCCCCCCTGCCACATCCTTCCAGCTCCTCTCCCCCCCCTGCCACATCCTCCAAGCTCCTCTCCCCCCCTGCCACATCCTCCAAGCTCCTCTCCCCCCCTGCCACATCCTCCAAGCTCCTCTCCCCCCCTGCCACATCCTCCAAGCTCCTCTCCCCCCCCCTGCCACATCCTTCCAGCTCCCCTCCCCCCCCCCCCGCCACATCCTTCCAGCTCCTCTCCCCCCTCCTGCCACATCCTTCCAGCTCCTCTCCCCCCCCTGCCACATCCTTCCAGCTCCTCTCCCCCCCCCTGCCACATCCTTCCAGCTCCTCTAACCCCCCTGCCACATCCTTCCAGCTCCTCTAACCCCCCTGCCACATCCTTCCAGCTCCTCTAACCCCCCTGCCACATCCTCCCAGCTCCTCTAACCCCCCTGCCACATCCTTCCAGCTCCTCTTCCCCCCCCCCCACTGCCACATCCTCCCAGCTCCTCTCCCCCCTGCCACATCCTTCCAGCTTCTCTAACCCCCCTGCCACATCCTCCCAGCTCCTCTCCCCCCCTGCCACATCCTTCCAGCTCCTCTCCCCCCCCCCTGCCACATCCTTCCAGCTCCTCTACCCCCCCCCCCCTGCCACATCCTCCCAGCTCCTCTCCCCCCCCTGCCACATCTTCCCAGCTCCTCTCCCCCCCTGCCACATCCTTCCAGCTCCTCTCCCCCCCCCCTGCCACATCCTTCCAGCTCCTCTCCCCCCCCCCCCCCCTGCCACATCCTTCCAGCTCCTCTCCCCCCCCCCTGCCACATCCTTCCAGCTCCTCTAACCCCCCTGCCACATCCTCCCAGCTCCTCTAACCCCCCTGCCACATCCTTCCAGCTCCTCTAACCCCCCTGCCACATCCTCCCAGCCACATCCTCCCAGCTCCTCTAACCCCCCTGCCACATCCTCCCAGCTCCTCTAACCCCCCTGCCACATCCTCCCAGCTCCTCTAACCCCCCTGCCACATCCTCCCAGCTCCTCTCCCCCCCCGCCACATTCTCCCAGCTCCTCTCACCCCCTGCCACATCCTTCCATCTCCCCCTTGCCACATCCTCCCAGCTCCTCTCCCCCCCTGCCACATCCTCCCAGCTCCTCTCCCCCCCTGCCACATCCTCCCAGCTCCTCTCCCCCCCTGCCACATCCTTCCAGCTCCTCTCCCCCTGCCCGCCCTCTCCCAGCTCCTCTCCCCCCCTGCCACATCCTCCCAGCTTCTCTCCCCCCCTGCCACATGCTCCTCTCCCCCTGCCACATCCTCCTAGCTCCTCTCCCCCCCTGCCACATACTCCCAGCTCCTCTCCCCCCCTGCCACATACTCCCAGCTCCTCTCCCCCTGCCCGCCCATCCCAGCTCCTCTCCCCCCTGCCACATCCTTCCAGCTCCTCTCCCCCCTGCCACATCCTCCCAGCTCCTCTCCCCCCTCCCAGCTCCTCTCCCCCTGCCACATCCTCCCAGCTCCTCTCCCCCCCTGCCACATCCTTCCAGCTCCTCCCCCCCCTGCCACATCCTTCCAGCTCCTCTAACCCCCCTGCCACATCCTTCCAGCTCCTCTCCCCCCCTGCCACATCCTTCCAGCTCCTCTCCCCCCCTGCCACATCCTTCCAGCTCCTCTCCCCCCCTGCCACATCCTTCCAGCTCCTCTCCCCCCCCCCCCCGCCACATCCTTCCAGCTCCTCTCCCCCCCGCCACATCCTTCCAGCTCCTCTCCCCCCCCCCCCCCCCGCCACATCCTTCCAGCTCCTCTAACCCCCCTGCCACATCCTTCCAGCTCCTCTAACCCCCCTGCCACATCCTTCCAGCTCCTCTAACCCCCCTGCCACATCCTCCCAGCTCCTCTAACCCCCCTGCCACATCCTTCCAGCTCCTCTTCCCCCCCCCCCACTGCCACATCCTCCCAGCTCCTCTCCCCCCTGCCACATCCTTCCAGCTTCTCTAACCCCCCTGCCACATCCTCCCAGCTCCTCTCCCCCCCTGCCACATCCTTCCAGCTCCTCTCCCCCCCCCCTGCCACATCCTTCCAGCTCCTCTACCCCCCCCCCTGCCACATCCTCCCAGCTCCTCTCCCCCCCCTGCCACATCTTCCCAGCTCCTCTCCCCCCCTGCCACATCCTTCCAGCTCCTCTCCCCCCCCCCCTGCCACATCCTTCCAGCTCCTCTCCCCCCCCCCTGCCACATCCTTCCAGCTCCTCTCCCCCCCCCTGCCACATCCTTCCAGCTCCTCTAACCCCCCTGCCACATCCTCCCAGCTCCTCTAACCCCCCTGCCACATCCTCCCAGCTCCTCTAACCCCCCTGCCACATCCTCCCAGCCACATCCTCCCAGCTCCTCTAACCCCCCTGCCACATCCTCCCAGCTCCTCTAACCCCCCTGCCACATCCTCCCAGCTCCTCTCCCCCCCTGCCACATCCTTCCAGCTCCTCTACCCCCCCCTGCCACATCCTCCCAGCTCCTCTCCCCCCCCTGCCACATCCTTCCAGCTCCTCTCCCCCCCCCCCCTGCCACATCCTTCCAGCTCCTCTCCCCCCCCTGCCACATCCTTCCAGCTCCTCTAACCCCCCTGCCACATCCTCCCAGCTCCTCTAACCCCCCTGCCACATCCTCCCAGCTCCTCTAACCCCCCTGCCACATCCTCCCAGCTCCTCTAACCCCCCTGCCACATCCTCCCAGCCACATCCTCCCAGCTCCTCTAACCCCCCTGCCACATCCTCCCAGCTCCTCTCCCCCCCCCCTGCCACATTCTCCCAGCTCCTCTCCCCCCTGCCACATCCTTCCATCTCCTCTCCCCCTTGCCACATCCTCCCAGCTCCTCTCCCCCCCTGCCACATCCTCCCAGCTCCTCTCCCCCCCCTGCCACATCCTCCCAGCTCCTCTCCCCCCCTGCCACATCCTCCCAGCTCCTCTCCCCCCCTGCCACATCCTCCCAGCTCCTCTCCCCCCCTGCCACATCCTTCCAGCTCCTCTCCCCCTGCCCGCCCTCTCCCAGCTCCTCTCCCCCCGCCCGCCCTCTCCCAGCTCCTCTCCCCCCCTGCCACATCCTCCCAGCTCCTCTCCCCCCCTGCCACATGCTCCTCTCCCCCTGCCACATCCTCCTAGCTCCTCTCCCCCCCTGCCACATACTCCCAGCTCCTCTCCCCCCCTGCCACATACTCCCAGCTCCTCTCCCCCCCTGCCACATACTCCCAGCTCCTCTCCCCCCCTGCCATATCCTCCCAGCTCCTCTCCCCCCCTGCCATATCCTCCCAGCTCCTCTCCCCCTGCCCGCCCATCCCAGCTCCTCTCCCCCCTGCCACATCCTTCCAGCTCCTCTCCCCCCTGCCACATCCTCCCAGCTCCTCTCCCCCCTCCCAGCTCCTCTCCCCCTGCCACATCCTCCCAGCTCCTCTCCCCCCTGCCACATCCTTCAAGCTCCTCTCCCCCCCTGCCACATCCTCCCGGCTCCTCTCCCCCCCCCTGCCACATCCTCCCAGCTCCTCTCCCCCCTGCCACATCCTCCCAGCTCCTCTCCCCCCCTGCCACATCCTCCCAGCTCCTGCCACATCCTCCCAGCTCCTCTAACCCCCCTGCCACATCCTCCCAGCTCCTCTCCCCCTCCCCCCTGCCACATCCTCCCAGCTCCTCTCCCCCTGCCCGCCCATCCCAGCTCCTCTCCCCCCTGCCACATCCTCCCAGCTCCTCTCCCCCCTGCCACATCCTTCCAGCTCCTCTCCCCCCTGCCACATCCTCCCAGCTCCTCTCCCCCCTGCCACATCCTTCCAGCTCCTCTCCCCCCTGCCACATCCTCCCAGCTCCTCTCCCCCCTGCCACATCCTCCCAGCTCCTCTCCCCCCGGCCACATCCTCCCAGCTCCTCTCCCCCCTGCCACATCCTTCCAGCTCCTCTCCCCCCTGCCACATCCTCCCAGCTCCTCTCCCCCCTGCCACATCCTTCCAGCTCCTCTCCCCCCTGCCACATCCTCCCAGCTCCTCTCCCCCCTGCCACATCCTCCCAGCTCCTCTCCCCCCGGCCACATCCTCCCAGCTCCTCTCCCCCCTCCCAGCTCCTCTCCCCCCTCCCAGCTCCTCTCCCCCCCTGCCACATCCTCCCAGCTCCTCTCCCCCCTGCCACATCCTCCCACCTCCTCTCCTCCCAGCTCCTCTCCCCCCTCCCACATCCTTCCAGCTCCTCTCCCCCTGCCCGCCCCTCCCAGCTCCTCTCCCCCCTGCCACATCCTTCCAGCACCTCTCCCCCCTGCCACATCCTCCCAGCTCCTCTCCCCCCTGCCACATCCTTCCAGCTCCTCTCCCCCTGCCACATCCTTCCAGCTCCTCTCCCCCCTACCACATCCTTCCAGCTCCTCTCCCCCCTGCCACATCCTCCCAGCTCCTCTCCCCCCCTGCCACATCCTCCCAGCTGCTCTCCCCCTGCCCACCCCTCCCATCACCCGCCTGTCACACTGCAGTGTTCCACACTCTCCTGACTCCACTACCCCACCTTTGTGTTTCTCCCATGTGCCTCTAAGTCTCCCATCTACCCTGCCCTGACACGTGGTCCATTAGTTTCCCCTGCCACTACTAGTACAGCCAACCATCACTATGCCCTTCCATTCTCCTCTACCACTGCCATGCCCATCCCCTGCTACACCCTCCCTCCCTTCCCTGCTACACCCTCCCAATCTCCTCCGCACCCTCCCTCCCTTCCCCCCATGTTTCCCGCTACACCCTCCCAACCTCCTCCGCACACTCCCTTTGTTCCCTGCTTCACCCTCCCAGTCTCCTCTGCACACTCCCTCTCTTCCCCCATTACACCCTCCCAATCTCCGCACACTCCCTTCCCCCGTGTTCCCCGCTACACCCTCCCAATCTCATGCGCAAACTGCCTCCCTCCCCTTGTTTCCCACTACACCCTCCCAGTCTCCTCCGCACTCTCCCTCCCTTCCCCCCGTTAACCCTCCCAATCTCCTCCGCACGCTCCCTCCCTTCCCGTTAACCCTCCCAATCTCCTCCGCACACTCCCTCCCTTCCCCGTTAACCCTCCCAATCTCCTTCGCACACTCCCTCCCTTCCCCGTGTTCCCCGCTACACCCTCCCAATCTCATGCGCAAACTACCTCCCTCCCCTTGTTTCCCGCTAATCCTCTCAATCTCCTCCGCACACTCCCTGTGTTCCCCGCTACACCCTCCCAATCTCCTCCGCACACTCCCTCCCTTCCCTGCTACACCCGCCCAGTCTCCTCCGCACTCCCCCTGTGTTCCCCGCTACACCCTCCCAATCTCCTGCGCACACTCCCTCCCTTCCCCGTGTCCCTGCTACACCCTCCCAATCTCCTCCGCACACTCCCTCCCTTCCCCGTGTTCCCCGCTACACACCCTCCCAATCTCCTCCGTACACTCCTCCCTCCCCCGTGTTCCCCACTACACCCTCCTAATCTCCTGCGCCCACTCCCTCCTTTCCCCCGTGTTCCCTGCTACACCCTCCCAATCTCCTCCGTACACTCCCTCCCTCCCCCGTGTTCCCAACTACACCCTCCTAATCTCCTGCGCACACTCCCTCCCTTCCCTGCTACACCCTCCCAATCTCCTCCGCACACTCCCTCCCTTCCCCCGTGTTCCCTGCTACACCCTCCCAATCTCCTCCGTACACTCCCTCCCCTTCCCCGTGTTTCCTGCTACACCCTCCCAATCTCCTCCGCACACTCCCTCCCTTCCCCGTGTTCCCCCGCTACACCCTCCTCCCTTCTTCGCTACACCCTCCCAACCTCCTGCGCACACTCCCTCCCTTCCCCGCTACACCCTCCCAACCTCTTGTGCACACTCCCTCCCAATCTCCTCCGTACACTCCCTCCCTTCCCCGTGTTCCCCACTACACCCTCCCAATCTCATGCGCAAACTGCCTCCCTCCCCCTTGTTTCCCGCTACAACCCTCTCAAATCTCCTCCGCACACTCCCTGTGTTCCCTGTACACCCTCCCAATCTCCTGCGCACACTCCTCCCTTCCCCGTGTTCCCTGCTACACCCTCCCAATCTCCTGCGCACCCTCCCTCCCTTCCCCCCATGTTTCCCGCTACACCCTCCCAACCTCCTTCGCACACTCCCTTCGTTCCCTGCTTCACCCTCCCAGTCTCCTCTGCACACTCCCTCTCTTCCCCCATTACACCCTCCCAATCTCCGCACACTCCCTTCCCCCGTGTTCCCCGATACACCCTCCCAATCTCATGCGCAAACTGCCTCCCTCCCCTTGTTTCCCGCTACACCCTCTGTCTCCTCCGCACACTCTCTCCCTTCCCCCGTTAACCCTCCCAATCTCCTCCGCACACTCCCTCCCTTCCCCCGTGTTCCCCGCTACACCCTCCCAATCTCATGCGCAAACT
Organism: Pseudophryne corroboree; assembly: GCF_028390025.1. Classification (NCBI taxonomy): domain Eukaryota; kingdom Metazoa; phylum Chordata; class Amphibia; order Anura; family Myobatrachidae; genus Pseudophryne; species Pseudophryne corroboree. The sequence continues at coordinate 515,702,031 of NC_086450.1, read as the reverse complement.
GCCTCCCTCCCCTTGTTTCCCGCTACACCCTCCCAGTCTCCTCCGCACACTCCCTCCCACACCCTCCCAATCTCCTCTGCACACTCCCTCCCTTCCCCGTGTCCCTGCTACACCCTCCCAATCTCCTGCGCACACTCCCTCCCTTCCCCGTGTCCCTGCTACACCCTCCCAATCTCCTGCGCACACTCCCTCCCTTCCCCATGTTCCCTGCTACACCTCCCAATCTCCTGCGCACACTCCCTCCCTTCCCCGTGTCCCTGCTACACCCTCCAATCTCCTCCGCACACTCCCAACCTCCTGCGCACACTCCCTCCCTTCCCCATGTTCCCTGCTACACCCTCCCAATCTCCTGCGCACACTCCCTCGCTTCCCTGTGTTCCCTGCTACAACCCTCCCAATCTCCTCCGCACACTCCCCTTCCCTGCTACACCCTCCCAATCTCCTCCGCACACTACCTCCCTTCCCTGCTACACCCTCCAACCTCCTGCGCACACTCCCTCCCTTCCCCAGTGTTCCCCACTACACCCTCCCAACCTCCTCCGCACACTCCCTCCCTTCCCCAGTGTTCCCTGCTACACCCTCCCAATCTCCTCCGTACACTCCCTCCCTTCCCCGTGTCCCTGCTACACCCTCCCAATCTCCTGCGCACACTCCCTCCCTTCTCCGCTACACCCTCCCAACCTCCTGCGCACACTCCCTCCCAATCTCCTCCATACACTCCCTCCCTTCCCCAGTGTTCCCTGCTACACCCTCCCAATCTCCTCCGTACACTCCCTCACTTCCGTGTTCCCTGCTACACCCTCCCAATCTCCTGCGCACACTCCCTCCCTTCCTGCTACACCCTCCCAATCTCCTCCGCACATTCCCTCCCTTCCCCGTGTTCCCTGCTACACCCTCCCAATCTCCTCCGTACACTCCCTCCCTTCCCCGTGTTCCCCGCTACACCCTCCCAACCTCCTGCGCACACTCCCTCCCTTCCCCGCTACACCCTCCCAACCTCCTGCACACACTCCCTCCCTCCCTTCTCGGCTGCACCCTCCCAACCTCCTGTGCACACTCCCTCCCTTCCCCGTGTTCCCTGCTACACCCTCCCAATCTCCTGCGCACACTCCCTCCCTTCCCCGCTACACCCTCCCAACCTCCTCCGCACACTCCCTCCCCTTCCCCGTGTTCCCTGCTACACCCTCCCAATCTCCTGCGCACACTCCCTCCCTTCTCCGCTACACCCTCCCAACCTCCTCTGCACACTCCCTCCCTTCCCGGCTACACCCTCCCAACCTCCTCCGCACACTCCCTCCCTTCCCCGCTACACCCTCCCAACCTCCTGAGCACACTCCCTCCCTTCCCCAGTGTTCCCTGCTACACCCTCCCAGTCTCCTCCGCACACTCCCTCCCTTCTCCGCTACACCCTCCCAACCTCCTCCGCACACTCCCTCCCTTCCCCGTGTCCCTGCTACACCCTCCCAATCTCCTGCGCACACTCCCTCCCTTCCCCGGGTCCCTGCTACACCCTCCCAATCTCCTGCGCACACTCCCTCCCTTCCCCATGTTCCCTGCTACACCCTCCCAATCTCCTGCGCACACTCCCTCCCTTCCCCGCTACACCCTCCCAACCTCCTCCGCACACTCCCTCCCTTCCCCGCTACACCCTCCCAACCTCCTGAGCACACTCCCTCCCTTCCCCAGTGTTCCCTGCTACACCCTCCCAGTCTCCTCCGCACACTCCCTCCCTTCTCCGCTACACCCTCCCAACCTCCTCCATACACTCCCTCACTTCCCCGTGTCCCTGCTACACCCTCCCAATCTCCTGCGCACACTCCCTCCCTTTCCCGTGTCCCTGCTACACACTCCCAATCTCCTCCGTACACTCCCTCACTTCCGTGTTCCCTGCTACACCCTCCCAATCTCCTGTGCACACTCCCTCCCTTTCCCGTGTCCCTGCTACACCCTCCCAATCTCCTGCGCACACTCCCTCCCTTTCCTGTGTCCCTGCTACACCCTCCCAATCTCCTGCGCACACTCCCTCCCTTCTCTGCTACACCCTCCCAATCTTCTCCGCACACTCCCTCCCTTCCCCAGTGTTCCCCGCTACACCCTCCCAATCTCCTGCGCACACTCACTCCCTTCCCCGTGTCCCTGCTACACCCTCCCAATCTCCTGCGCACACTCCCTCCCTTCTCCGCTACACCCTCCCAACCTCCTCCGCACACTCCCTCCCTTCCCCATGTTCCCTGCTACACCCTCCCAATCTCCTCCGCACACTCCCTCCCTTCCCCAGTGTTCCCTGCTACACCCTCCCAATCTCCTCCGCACACTCCCTCCCTTCCCCATGTTCCCTGCCACACCCTCCCAATCTCCTGCGCACACTCCCTCCCTTCCCCAGTGTTCCCTGCTACACCCTCCCAATCTCCTGCGCACACTCCCTCCCTTCTCGGCTGCACCCTCCCAACCTCCTCTGCACACTCCCTCCCTTCCCCGCTACACCCTCCCAACCTCCTGCGCACACTCCCTCCCTTCCCCGCTACACCCTCCCAACCTCCTCTGCACACTCCCTCCCTTCCCCGCTACACCCTCCCAACCTCCTCTGCACACTCCCTCCCTTCCCCGCTACACCCTCCCAACCTCCTGAGCACACTCCCTCCCTTCCCCAGTGTTCCCTGCTACACCCTCCCAGTCTCCTCCGCACACTCCCTCCCTTCTCCGCTACACCCTCCCAACCTCCTCCATACACTCCCTCCCTTCCCCATGTTCCCCACTACACCCTCCCTACCTCCTCCGCACACTCCCTCCCTTCCCCAGTGTTCCCTGCTACACCCTCCCAATCTCCTCCGTACACTCCCTCACTTCCCCGTGTCCCTGCTACACCCTCCCAATCTCCTGCGCACACTCCCTCCCTTTCCCGTGTCCCTGCTACACACTCCCAATCTCCTCCGTACACTCCCTCACTTCCGTGTTCCCTGCTACACCCTCCCAATCTCCTGTGCACACTCCCTCCCTTTCCCGTGTCCCTGCTACACCCTCCCAATCTCCTGCGCACACTCCCTCCCTTTCCTGTGTCCCTGCTACACCCTCCCAATCTCCTGCGCACACTCCCTCCCTTCTCTGCTACACCCTCCCAATCTTCTCCGCACACTCCCTCCCTTCCCCAGTGTTCCCCGCTACACCCTCCCAATCTCCTGCGCACACTCACTCCCTTCCCCGTGTCCCTGCTACACCCTCCCAATCTCCTGCGCACACTCCCTCCCTTCTCCGCTACACCCTCCCAACCTCCTCCGCACACTCCCTCCCTTCCCCATGTTCCCTGCTACACCCTCCCAATCTCCTCCGCACACTCCCTCCCTTCCCCAGTGTTCCCTGCTACACCCTCCCAATCTCCTCCGCACACTCCCTCCCTTCCCCATGTTCCCTGCCACACCCTCCCAATCTCCTGCGCACACTCCCTCCCTTCCCCAGTGTTCCCTGCTACACCCTCCCAATCTCCTGCGCACACTCCCTCCCTTCTCGGCTGCACCCTCCCAACCTCCTCTGCACACTCCCTCCCTTCCCCGCTACACCCTCCCAACCTCCTGCGCACACTCCCTCCCTTCCCCGCTACACCCTCCCAACCTCCTCTGCACACTCCCTCCCTTCCCCGCTACACCCTCCCAACCTCCTCTGCACACTCCCTCCCTTCCCCGTGTTCCCCACTACATCCTCCCAACCTCTTGCGCACACTTCCTCCCTTCCCCGTGTTCCCCACTACACCCTCCCAACCTCCTGCGCACACTCCCTCCCTTCCCCGTGTTCCCCACTACATCCTCCCAACCTCTTGCGCACACTCCCTCCCTTCCCAGTGTTCCCCACTACACCCTCCCAACCTCCTGCGCACACTCCCTCCCTTCCCCGTGTTCCCCACTACACCCTCCCAACCTCTTGCGCACACTCCCTCCCTTCCCAGTGTTCCCCACTACACCCTCCCAACCTCCTGCGCACACTCCCTCCCTTCCCCGTGTTCCCTGCTACACCCTCCCAACCTCTTGCGTTTTCCCTCCCTTCTCCGCTACACCCTCCCAACCTCCTGCACACACTCCCTCCCTTCCTTCGTGTTCCCTGCTACACCCAACCTCCTGTGCACACTCCCTCCCTTCATCCGTGTTGTTCCCTGCTACACCCTCCCAACCTCCTGTGCACACTCCCTCCCTTCCCCGTGTTCTCTGCTACACCCTCCCAACCTCCTGTGCACACTCCCTCCCTTCCCCGTGTTCTCTGCTACACCCTCCCAACCTCCTGTGCACATTCCCTCCCTTCCCCGTGTTCCCTGCTACACTCTCCCAACCTCCTGTGCACACTCCCTCCCTTCCTTTCCGTGTTTCCAGCTACACCCTCCCAACCTCCTGTGCACACTCCCTCCCTTCCCCGTGTTCCCTGCTACACCCTCCCAATTTCCTGCGCACACTCCCTCCCTTCCCCGTGTCTATGCTACACCCTCCCAGTCTCCTCCGCACACTCCCTCCCTTCCCCCGTGTTCCCTGCTACACCCTCCCAATCTCCTGCGCACACTCCCTCCCTTCTCCGCTACACCCTCCCAACCTCCTCCGCACACTCCCTCCCTTCCCCATGTTCCCTGCTACACCCTCCCAATCTCCTCCGCACACTCCCTCCCTTCCCCATGTTCCCTGCTACACCCTCCCAATCTCCTGCGCACACTCCCTCCCTTCCCCAGTGTTCCCTGCTACACCCTCCCAATCTCCTGCGCACACTCCCTCCCTTCTCGGCTGCACCCTCCCAACCTCCTCTGCACACTCCCTCCCTTCTCCGCTACACCCTCCCAACCTCCTGCGCACACTCCCTCCCTTCCCCGCTACACCCTCCCAACCTCCTCTGCACACTCCCTCCCTTCCCCGCTACACCCTCCCAACCTCCTCTGCACACTCCCTCCCTTCCCCGTGTTCCCCACTACACCCTCCCAACCTCCTGCGCACACTCCCTCCTTTCCCCGTGTTCCCCACTACATCCTCCCAACCTCTTGTGCACACTCCCTCCCTTCCCCGTGTTCCCCACTACACCCTCCCAACCTCCTGCGCACACTCCCTCCCTTCCGTGTTTCCAGCTACACCCAACCTCTTGCGCACACTCCCTCCCTTCCCCGTGTTCCCCACTACACCCTCCCAACCTCCTGCGCACACTCCCTCCCTTCTGTGTTTCCAGCTACACCCAACCTCTTGCGCACACTCCCTCCCTTCCCAGTGTTCCCCACTACACCCTCCCAACCTCCTGCGCACACTCCCTCCCTTCCCCGTGTTCCCTGCTACACCCTCCCAACCTCTTGCGTTTTCCCTCCCTTCTCCGCTACACCCTCCCAACCTCCTGCACACACTCCCTCCCTTCCTTCGTGTTCCCTGCTACACCCAACCTCCTGTGCACACTCCCTCCCTTCCTCCGTGTTCCCTGCTACACCCAACCTCCTGTGCACACTCCCTCCCTTCCCCGTGTTCCCTGCTACACCCTCCCAACCTCCTGTGCACACTCCCTCCCTTCCGTGTTTCCAGCTACACCCTCCCAACCTCCTGTGCACATTCCCTCCCTTCCCCGTGTTCCCTGCTACACTCTCCCAACCTCCTGTGCACACTCCCTCCCTTCCTTTCCGTGTTTCCAGCTACACCCTCCCAACCTCCTGTGCACACTCCCTCCCTTCCCCGCTGCACACTCCCTCCCTTCCCCGCTACACCCTCCCAACCTCCTGTGCACACTCCCTGCCTTCCGTGTTTCCAGCTACACCCTCCCAACCTCCTGTGCACACTCCCTCCCTTCCGTGTTTTCAGCTACACCCTCCTAACCTCCTGCGCACACTCCCTCCCTTCCGTGTTTCCAGCTACACCCAACCTCCTGCACACACTCCCTCCCTTCCCCGTGTTCCCCGCTACACTCTCCCTCCTTTCTGTGTTTCCAGCTACACCCTGCCAACCTCCTCCGCACACTCCCTCCCTTCCCCGTGTTCCCCGCTACACCCTCCCTCCCTTCCGTGTTCCCTGCTACACCCTCCCTCCCGTGTTTCCAGCTACACCCTCCCAACCTCCTGCGCACACTCCCTCCCTTCCCCGTGTTCCGCGCTACACCCTCCCTCCCTTCCCCGTGTTCCCCGCTACACCCTCCCTCACCCCCTGGACGGCATGCTCACTACCTGTCCTCAGTTCTTGCACTCTGACTCCCCCCAAACATACACACCTTGGTCACTTGTCACTTCAGACTCCGAGATCCCATCACAAGAAATTGAAAGGTCTAATTTTACCTACAGAAGAAAAAGAAAGTGTCATAACGGGCGGATTACACCACACAGTGGCCGCACCGCGCTACTGACTTAGGCACGGGGAGGAGCTCTGCTACACAAAGGAAGATCATATATAATGGAGAAGTCAGATCTGTTTGCACCTTTATGACCTTGAAACATTCATGTGAAGAACAATGTTTTTTTAGAATAATAAGGTTAGAAGAAAAAGCCTCTGATACCCCGAGTGCATGAGTATACACACCCTTTGATAATCGGGTTGAAGCCGTCTTCACAGTTGCCTGATCATATTCAGAATCATGTGAGATAATTAGCAGACCTCTGCAGCAATGACAGGCATTGTGATTAACATAAGGCTCAGCGGTCGCTGTAGAATTCCCTGGCAGCCTGCAGGGGCCGTTCTCACCCTCTGTCCGAGGCCATTACAGAGAGATGCCAGGAGAAGGGTATTGAAGAATAAGACATTACATCAGGGTTGGCTGATTTAAACCAAGTAGTTTTTTTTTCTTCCTTAAATGGCACGGTGCTGTGATGTCTATTATAAGGGAATCCCTCTGGTATTATTCCACGTTCTTAATGCTTGTGGTATTCATTTGACCGAGTTGAACCAATACACACACAACAGAGAAATAGGGAGGGTGGACCAGATGATAAAGGTACTAAATCTACCTAGCATCAGCTAAGGCTCCACAAACGCCTCCCCTCACAATCCCATAGGACAGGCGAAAACCACAAACAACATTCTCAATCTTAAAGGGTAAATTAAACCCCACTAATTTAAGAGGCACGATACAGAGAAACAGTTTAATGTCCTACTTGTTTATTTCAATTCAAAACCTTCCAGTCTATTCAAAAGTCTCTGAGTGCACTTTGCAGGTATGAATATGTTTAGTGTATTTACATATATTCAGATGTTTATAGAAATAATAAGTAAAAAAAATAAGAATTTACTCACCGGTAATTCTATTTCTCGTAGTCCGTAGTGGATGCTGGGGACTCCGTAAGGACTATGGGGAATAGACGGGCTCCGCAGGAGACTGGGCACTCTAAAAGAAAGATTAGGTACTATCTGGTGTGCACTGGCTCCTCCCTCTATGCCCCTCCTCCAGACCTCAGTTAGGGAAACTGTGCCCGGAAGAGCTGACACTACAAGGAAAGGATTTTGAATCCAGGGTAAGACTCATACCAGCCACACCAATCACACCGTATAACTTGTGATAACCATACCCAGTTAACAGTATGAACGACAACTGAGCCTCAATCAACAGATGGCTCATAACAATAACCCTTTAGTATGCAATAACTATATACACGTATTGCAGAAGAAGTCCGCACTTGGGACGGGCGCCCAGCATCCACTACGGACTAAGAGAAATAGAATTACCGGTGAGTAAATTCTTATTTTCTCTGACGTCCTAGTGGATGCTGGGGACTCCGTAAGGACCATGGGGATTATACCAAAGCTCCCAAACGGGCGGGAGAGTGCGGACGACTCTGCAGCACCGAATGAGCAAACTCAAGGTCCTCCTCAGCCAGGGTATCAAACTTGTAGAACTTAGCAAATGTGTTTGAACCCGACCAAGTAGCAGCTCGGCAAAGCTGTAAAGCCGAGACCCCTCGGGCAGCCGCCCAAGAAGAGCCCACCTTCCTTGTGGAATGGGCTTTTACTGATTTTGGATGCGGCAATCCAGCCGCAGAGTGAGCCAGCTGAATCGTGCTACAGATCCAGCGAGCAATAGTCTGCTTCGAAGCAGGGGCGCCAACCTTGTTGGCTGCATACAGAATAAACAGCGAGTCAGACTTTCTGACTCCCGCCGTTCTGGAAACATAAATTTTCAAAGCCCGGACTACGTCCAGCAACTTGGAATCCTCCAAGTCCCTAGTAGCCGCAGGCACCACAATAGGTTGGTTCAAATGAAACGATGATACCACCTTAGGGAGAAATTGGGGACGAGTCCTCAATTCTGCCCTGTCCATATGGAAGATCAGATAGGAAATGCAGAAAACGACCCAACTGGAAGTCCTCTGTAGCGGCCTTCCTGGCCTCACACCACGCAACATATTTCCGCCATATGCGGTGATAATGCTTTGCCGTCACATCCTTCCTAGCTCTTATCAGCGTAGGAATTACTTCATCCGGTATACCTTTTTCCGCTAGGATCCGGCGTTCAACCGCCATGCCGTCAAACGCAGCCGCGGTAAGTCTTGGAACAGACAGGACCCCTGCTGCAACAGGTCCTGTCTGAGAGGCAGAGGCCATGGGTCCTCTGTGACCAACTCTTGAAGTTCTGGGTACCAAGTCCTTCTTGGCCAATCCGGAACAATGAGTATCGTTCTCACCACTGGCGTAACTACTGCCCCCGCCGACCCCGCCGTGGCGGGGGGGCGACGCCACTTTGAGTGACTAGCTTTGGCTGTCAGCTAGGCTGACAGATAGATTGGCCAGCCAATTACATAGAGGTGAGGGAGGAGCGATTTGAAGGGTGGGCGGCTTTATATATATCTCACTGTGACTGAGGGAGGGTCACTCAGGTCAGCTGTGTACGCCCCCTGCACGTGGGAAGACCGAGTGAGGAGGAGAGACTGCACTGGCGGGCGACGCTGGGAGTTTGTGCGGGGTCCTCCGTCCGAGTCCTGCTGTTGCGCTGCCGGAGGGTCTGGATTCGGAGCAGTGGAAGGAAGCCAGGAGTTTATTGCCGCGGCTGCCGCCATCCATGCCCATTGCCGCCCGCCCGCTCTCTTAGTAAGTGCGCGGCCGCGGCTGCATGCGGCTGTGTCACTGCAGCCTAGACTAGTCCGGTCCGTCCCGCCGCCCCGCCTGGGAAGACATCGCTGACGCTCCCGGACGCTTGCCCATTTTCATTGCCTCCCACTCTCTTGGTAAGTGCGCGGCTGCGTGCGGCTGTCACTGCGGCCTAGTCCGCTCCATCCCGCCGCACCGCGCCACCTGGGAAGACATCGCCGCCGCTCCCAGCCGCCTGCCCATTGCCATTGCCGCCGTCTCTTGGTTAATGCGCGACTGCGTGCAGCTGTTAATCAGGGCAGGGCACTGGGCAGGGTGAGCTGCGCTGCCGCTCTCCACTCAGTTGTCTTGGTATGGTTACCAATAACTACAGCAGTTCTTAGCTGGGAGGGGAGGCAGGGGGGTTAATTACCCAAATATTTATTTTTCATGAAGTTCTGTTTAAAACTGACACTCATTTAATCAAGATAGAGGCCACGCCACATAGATATTAAAGAGCATGAACAATGCACACATTTAAATCTACTGTATTAGGGGCTGTGAGTGACTGACTTAAAGTCTCACAAGACTCACATGATGTCATACAGTGCACTGCAGCACTGTGTGAGTGTGTGACATCATGTGAGACTCTCAGTCAGTCACAGCCCCTAATGCAGTAGATGTAAATGTAATGATAAATATTAAAAATCATAATGTGGCCTTTATCTCGATTAAATGAGTGAGTGTCGGACCTACAGTATATCACTGGGATGTCCTCGTCCAGATGACCTAGTTTCTCTGCGTATCCTGCAGTACGAGTGCGGCTTTTGGGAGACTCTCTAAACCAGTGCCTGGGGGCTTATGTGGCACTGGGGGAGGGGGGCTTATGTGGCACTGGGGGAGGGGGGCTTATGTGGCACTGGGGGAGGGGGGCTTATGTGGCACTGGGGGCATATGTGGCACAGGGGGGGTATATGTGTACCTGGCACATGGGGGGGAAGGGGGCTGTATTTGGCACTGGGGGCATGTGAGTACCTGGCACTGGGGGTATATGTGGCACTGGGGGTATATGTGGCACTGGGGGGGTATATGTGTACCTGACACATGGGGGGGCTGTATTTGGCACTGGGGACATGTGAGTACCTGGCACTGTGGGGGAATATCTGGCACTGGGGGCATATGTGGCACTGGGAGAGCACAGCCCTAGCAACAAGCACTACCCCCTAGCAACGAGCATGACACCCAGTGCATGAAACCCCTGGCAACGAGCATGACACCAAGTGCATGAAACCCCTGGCAACGAGCATGACACCCTGAGCATGAAAACCCCTGGCACCATGCATGGAACCAAGAACATGAAACCCCTGGCAACGAGCAGGTAATTTAAAAGTAATTAGAAGCCTTACTGTAGGACTTAATGTGTAATGGGCATTACGGTGTGTGGCATAATGTATCACGGACATTGCGGTGTGTGTCATAATGTGTCAGGCATTACGGTGTATAGGGTATAACGGGCATTGCAGTATGTGTCACAGGCATTACGGTGTATGGTATACTATATCACGGGCATTGTGATATGTGGTATAATGTCTCAGGGTCATTGCAGTGTGTGGCATAATGTATCACGGACATTGCGGTGTGTGTCATAATGTGTCAGGCATTACGGTGTGTTGTATACTATATCACGAGCATTGTGGTATGTGTTATAATGTCTCAGGGTCATTGCGGTGTGTGTCATAATGTGTCACAGACATTGTATGTGCTATAATGTATCAGGGGCATTGCGGTGTGTGGCATAGGGTATAACGGGCATTGCGGTATGTGTCACAGGCATTACGGTGTATGGTATACTATATCACGGGCATTGTGATATGTGGTATAATGTCTCAGGGTCATTGCGGTGTGTGTTATAATGTGTCACAGACATTGTATGTGCTATAATGTATCAGGGGCATTGCAGTGTGTAGCATAATGTATAACGGGCATTGCGATTCCTGTCATAATGTGTCACAGGCATTACGGTGTGTGCATTATTGTGTGTGGCATAATGTCTAAGGGCCATTGCAGTATGTGGCATAATGTATACTGGGCATTACTATAAGGAGGAAAAATGACAAATAATGTAAGGGGCATGAATCAGGATTATTTTTCTTTCCTGTGGTGGCTAACGTCTGGGCGTGCAGGTTGCAAAACTGGGGTATAAGGTAGTCTTTTCCTGCAATACCACGCCCCTTTACGCGAAGCCACGCCCATTTCAACGAAGCCACACACCCTTTCTGACGGCGCGCGCCTATTTGTCCCTTTACTAGTGCCAACTATGGGGGTATGGGGGGGGGGGGGGGGGGGGGCGCCAAAGAATTTTTTGGCTTGGGGGAGAAAAATTTCTAGTTACGCCACTGGTTCTCACTCCTCTTTTTCTTACTATTCTCAGTACCTTGTGTATGAGAGGAAGAGGAGGAAACATATACCGACTGGAACACCCACGGAGTTACCAGTGCGTCCACAGCTATCGCCTGAGGGTCCCTTGACCTGGCGCAATATTTTTTTAGCTTTTTGTTTAGGCGGGACGCCATCATGTCCACCTGTGGCCGTTCCCACCGATTTGCAATCTGCTCGAAGACTTCTTGATGAAGTCCCCACTCTCCCGGGTGGAGGTCGTGCCTGCTGAGGAAGTCTGCTTCCCAGTTGTCCACTCCCGGAATGAATACTGCTGACAGTGCTTGTACGTGATTCTCCGCCCAACGAAGAATCCTTGTGGCTCCCGCCATCGCCACGCTGCTTCTTGTGCCGCCCTGTCGGTTTACATGGGCGACTGCCGTGATGTTGTCTGACTGAATCAGCACTGGTTGGTCTCGAAGCAGGGGCTCCGCTTGACTCAGGGCGTTGGATATGGCCCTTAATTCCAGTATGTTTATGTGCAGACGAGTCTCCTGACTTGACCATAGCCCCTGGAAGTTTCTTCCCTGAGTGACTGCCCCCCATCCGCGGAGGCTTGCATCCGTGGTCACCAGGACCCAGTCCTGTATGCCGAACCTGCGGCCCTCGAGAAGGTGAGCACTCTGCAGCCACGACAGAAGAGACACCCTGGCCCTGGGGGACAGGGTGATCAGCTGATGCATTTGAAGATGCGATCCGGACCACTTGTCCAACAGATCCCACTGAAAGATCCTGGCATGGAACCTGCCGAAAGGAATGGCTTCGTATGACGCTACCATCTTTCCCAGGACTCGCGTGCAGTGATGCACAGACACCTGCTTTGGTTTCAGGAGATCCCTGACCATGGTCACTAACTCCTGAGCCTTCTCCTCCGGGAGAAATACCTTCTTCTGTTCTGTGTCCAGAATCATGCCCAGGAAGTAGTAACTGTAGTACTGGTCGCACAGGTTTAATTCTTATTATGAGAAAGACCCCAATTTATATTATTCAAAACACATCTGCGTTATTCGTAACCATTTAGGGGGTGCTACCACAGGCAAAATAAATCTGCATGAAAGAGAAAGGGAAAGGGTTCGAAATGCCCTAGAGCGGTGCACACAAAATTTAATTAAAATATAACTTTTAATGTAATATATGGTAAAACCAGCGGATATTAAAAGGAAAGGAAAGTAGTGTAGATAAGAAAGAAATCGTGATTAAAATTGAGAGAGCTGCGCATTAGATGTCACCCAAATGACTTCTATATTGTACATAAGGTTACAGATTAATGAAGAGTGTGTCAGGAGTATATAGTTCCTGTATAGCTATATTTCTGCTAGCTATAGAGGGACTCCTTCAATAAGTGTCTCAAATGTTCTAATCCCTCCCAGGATTCATGAAATGAGACTGTTGTGGAAACAGGACTCCAGTTTTCATAGTGTGTGCTATAATAGAATGATGGTAATACTCTAATAGTTTACTGTGTTTTAGTAATAGCAGTGGTAAACTTAATAAAATAATCTCCCAATGCTGTGGGCTATGTTTCCAATGTGTCACAGAAATGGTAACAGAACTCTGATTAAACTTCAAATATATCTCAGAAACATCTGAGTGCCCTCCTGAACTTCATAAATGTTGTTACATCCTCTAGAGAAGAACCAATAAACATATGATACATTTGTATCGCATGAAAGAGAAACAGCCGCTGTCAGTTCACAGATTGAGCTCCGGCAGCCTGAGGTCTTTTGGCTGTTACTACTGATAATCTTATTTTGTTAAGTTGTAACAAAGTGAAGGGTTTGTTTATAGCTGACGTCACAGCTGACAGAAATAAACCAGCAGTCCCTAGTCACAAGGTTATTTTCTAAACACTTTATCTCTTTATGTGGCTATATTATTTATTTATTTCTATAGACAATATGAGACCATTTAGGATTTGATCTCTCTTGTTATAATAGAGGATAATGAGGGCTCACTCTGTGCTTGTAATGTTCTGTGCACTGTTTATTCCTTTATTAGGATAATTCAAAGAAGTGCACTAGTAGCTAAACCTTCCTAATTATATTCTGATACCTTGATGCATTATGCGCCCACAGTGTCACAGTTTTTAAACATTTATTGTGATATTCATGGAAAGAATTTCATTAGCATGTGCTTACAATAGATCTATAATAGCTAAGAAATCATTATAAATGTGAGCCGTGTCACTGAAGTTACAACATGTATTTAATCCTTTATTAGGCAATTTTCAATATATGCACGTGTATATCAAGTGTTTGATGTTGTTCATATCAGGACTGAGTACTGCAATCTACGAGAACACCTTTCACATTTGCTGCACACAGTATATTTCAATATGCACAACAGAGTCTGACACGAGTTTCTAATATAACTGTTTCCTGTGCATATCCCCGCTGCTTGCATGGGATAGAACACTCTTCATTTAATCAATCCTTTCTAATCTAACATAGTAAATGTCAGGTGACTATCTACAGTGCGCAGCTAGCCTGACGCACGCTTCGCTGTTCGCTTCATCAGAGCCTCTGCCTCACATTTATCTGGCTCACATTTATAATGATTTCTTAGCTATTATAGATCTATTGTAAGCACATGCTAATGAAATTCTTTCCATGAATATCACAATAAATGTTTAAAAACTGTGACACTGTGGGCGCATAATGCATCAAGGTATCAGAATATAATTAGGAAGGTTTAGCTACTAGTGCACTTCTTTGAATTATCCTAATAAAGGAATAAACAGTGCACAGAACATTACAAGCACAGAGTGAGCCCTCATTATCCTCTATTATAACAAGAGAGATCAAATCCTAAATGGTCTCATATTGACTATAGAAATAAATAAATAATATAGCCACATAAAGAGATAAAGTGTTTAGAAAATAACCTTGTGACTAGGGACTGCTGGCTTATTTCTGTCAGCTGTGACGTCAGCTATAAACAAACCCTTCACTTTGTTACAATTTAACAAAATAAGATTATCAGTAGTAACAGCCAAAAGACCTCAGGCTGCCGGAGCTCAATCTGTGAACTGACAGCGGCTGTTTCTCTTTCATGCGATACAAATGTATCATATGTTTATTGGTTCTTCTCTAGAGGATGTAACAACATTTATGAAGTTCAGGAGGGCACTCAGATGTTTCTGAGATATATTTGAAGTTTAATCAGAGTTCTGTTACCATTTCTGTGACACATTGGAAACATAGCCCACAGCATTGGGAGATTATTTTATTAAGTTTACCACTGCTATTACTAAAACACAGTAAACTATTAGAGTATTACCATCATTCTATTATAGCACACACTATGAAAACTGGAGTCCTGTTTCCACAACAGTCTCATTTCATGAATCCTGGGAGGGATTAGAACATTTGAGACACTTATTGAAGGAGTCCCTCTATAGCTAGCAGAAATATAGCTATACAGGAACTATATACTCCTGACACACTCTTCATTAATCTGTAACCTTATGTACAATATAGAAGTCATTTGGGTGACATCTAATGCGCAGCTCTCTCAATTTTAATCACGATTTCTTTCTTATCTACACTACTTTCCTTTCCTTTTAATATTCGCTGGTTTTACCATATATTACATTAAAAGTTATATTTTAATTAAATTTTGTGTGCACCGCTCTAGGGCATTTCGAACCCTTTCCCTTTCTCTTTCATGCCCAGGAAGGGCAGACGCGTCGTAGGAATCAGCTGCGACTTTGGAATATTCAGAATCCAGCCGTGCCGTAGCAACACTTCCTGAGAGTGTGCTACGCTGATCAACAACTGCTCTCTGGACCTCGCCTTTATGAGGAGATCGTCCAAGTACGGGATAACTGTAACTCCTTGCTTCCGGAGAAGTACCATCATCTCCGCCATTACCTTGGTAAAGACTCTCGGTGCCGTGGATAGACCAAACGGCAACGTCTGGAATTGGTAATGACAGTCCTGTACCACAAACCCGAGGTACTCCTGGTGAGGCGGATAAATGGGGACATGCAAGTACGCATCCTTGATGTCCAGAGATACCATAAAATCCCTCTTCCAGGCTGGCAATGACCGCTCTGAGCGATTCCATTTTGAACTTGAACTTTTTCATGTAAATGTTCAAGGATTTTAAATTTAGAATGGGTCTTACCGAACCGTCCGGTTTCGGTACCACAAACAGTGTGGAATAGTAACCCCTTCCCTGTTGAAGGGGGGGTACAATTATTATCACTTGCTGGAGGTACAGCTTGTGAATAGCCGTCAGGACTATCTCCCTCCCCGTGGGAGAAGCTGGCAAGGCGGATTTTAGGTAACGGTGAGGGGGTGCCACTTCGAATTCCAGCTTGTATCCCTGAGATACAATTTGTATAGCCCAAGGATCCACTTGTGAGCGAACCCACTGGTTGCAGAAAATTCGGAGACGCGCCCCCACCGCTCCAGGCTCCGCCTGTGGAGCCCCAGCGTCATGCGGTGGACTTAGTGGAAGCAGGGGAGGACTTTTGTTCCTGAGAACTGGCTGCATGGTGCAGCTTCTTTCCTCTACCCCTGCCTCTGGCAAGAAAGGATGCACCTCTGACTCTCTTGCTTTTTTGAGAACGAAAGGACTGCATTTGGTAATACGGTGCTTTCTTAGGCTGTGAGGAAACCTGTGGCAAGAAAGTCGACTTTCCAGCTGTCGCTGTGGATACGAGGTCCGAGAGACCGTCCCTAAACAATTCCTCACCCTTATAAGGCAAAACCTCCATGTGTTTTTTTAGAGTCGGCATCACCTGTCCATTGCCGAGTCCATAAGACCCTCCTGGCAGAAATGGACATTGCATTTATTCGAGAGCCCAGCAGGCAAATGTCCCTCTGGGCATCCCGCATATATAAGACGACATCTTTAATATGGCTAAGTGTTAGCAATACGGTATCCCTGTCCAGGGTATCCAACCCCTCTGACAGAGTATCTGTCCATGCTGCAACAGCACTGCACATCCAAGCGGAAGCAATAGCCAGTCTCAGTAGAGTACCAGAGTGTGTATACACAGACTTCAAGATACCTTCCTGCTTCCTATCCGCAGGTTCCTTTAGGGCGGCCGTATCCTGAGACGGCAGGGCCACTCTTTTAGATAAGCGCGTCAGGGCCTTGTCAACCCTAGGGGAGGATTCCCAGCGTAACCCATCCGTTGGCGGGAAAGGGTACGCCATTAGTATTCTCTTGGGAATCACCACTTTTTTATCAGGGGAAGACCACGCTTCTTCACATAACTCATTTAATTCATATGTGACGGGGGAAAAGTCACTGGCTGCTTTTTCTCCCCAAACATATTTACCCTCTTGTCAGGGACAGGGTCAGCCTCTGAAATGTGTAATACATTTTTCATTGCAATAATCATGTATCGGATGGCCTTAGTAATTTTGGGCTGTAATAGTGCCTCATCCTCGTCGACGCTGGAGTCGGACTCCGTGTCGACATCTGTGTCAACCAACTGAGATAGTGGGCGTTTTTGAGACGCTGACGGCCTCTGAGGTGCCTGGGCAGGCCCGGGTTGAGAGCCCGGCTGTCCCCCGGCAGCAACATAATCAAATCTCTTATGTAATGAGTTTACATTTGTCATTTAAGACCTTCCACATATCCATCCAATCAGGTGTCGGCACCGACACCACATTTATCTGCACTTGCTCCGCCTCCACGTAACCCTCCTCATCAAACATGTCGACACAGCCGTACCGACACACAGCACACACACAGGGAATGCTCTGACTGAGGACTGGACCCCCCAAGGTCTATGGGGGGACAGAGAAAGAGTATGCCAGCACACACCACAGCGCTATATACACAGGGATACACACTACCTGAAGTTAATTTTTCCCAATAGCTGCTGTATCAATACACCTTTTGCCTAAATTTATGTGCCCCCCCTCTCTTTTTACCCTCTTAGTACCAGGAGACTGCAGGGGAGAGCCCTTCCAGCGGAGCTGTGAAGAGAAATGGCGCTGGTGTGCTGAGGAAGAAGGCCCCGCCCCCTCAGCGGCGGGCTTCTGTCCCGCTGTTTCTGACTAAAAAATGGCGGGGGTTTTACACATATACAGTCACAGACTGTATTATGTGTCTTTTTTATGCCAAAGGTAGACTTATTGCTGCCCAGGGCGCCCCCCCCCCCCCCCTGCACCCTACAGTGACCGGAGTGTGTAAGTGTGCAGTGGGAGCAATGGCGCACAGCTGCGGTGCTGTGCGCTACCTTAATGAAGACAGGAGTCTTCAGCCGCCGATTTCATCACCAACTTCTGATCTTCTGGCTCTGCGAGGGGGACGGCGGCGCGGCTCCGGGAACGGACGACCGAGGACCTTTGCCTGTGTTCGAACCCTCTGGAGCTAATGGTGTCCAGTAGCCTAAGAAGCGCAACCTAGCTGTGAACAGGTACGTTTGCTTCTCTCCCCTCGGTCCCACGCAACAGTGAGTCTGTTGCCAGCAGAAGCTCTCTGAAAATAAAAAACCTAACATTACTTTCTTTACTAGCAAGCTCAGGAGAGCCCACTAGGTGCATCCAGCTCTGGCCGGGCACAGATTCTAACTGAGGTCTGGAGGAGGGACATAGAGGGAAGAGCCAGTGCACACCAGATAGTAGTTAATCTTTCTTTAAGAGTGCCCAGTCTCCTGCGGAGCCCGTCTATTCCCCATGGTCCTTACGGAGTCCCCAGCATCCACTAGGACGTCAGAGAAACATTGGTTTTCTTGAAAATGTAAAATAAATTATATCAAAGCCTAACCACTTTGGATTGTTAAGGTTAGCATTAAAACATGGCTGATCAAGGTTTCTAATATATAGCAATGTGTCACAGTATTCATACAATAAGGAGGAGTCTTTTTTTTTCCCTTCATTTAAAACATTAATACAAAAAAATAAAATGGTTGCAGAACATGTGGCCCGACAGGCATATAGTGGAGGTCAGGGTGTCCCTATGAAGAAGAGGATGATGATGACAAGAGTCTACAGTCGGAGCAGGACTCTCCCCATTCCTGGGTTCTGGGTGCGGTGGGAAGAAGTTAAAGGAATACTCAGGCCAGGAAAGAGTGTGCTACACAATACACACCCCAGCCATGTGGGAAAAGGTGTTATAGCCTTATGTGTTGTTTGAGCGTGACTGTAGGAGACACAACAGGATTGGCACAGAAAGAAACCTGCTGACTGCAGTGACGCATGTAGTGGCCACATCACGCTTCAGCTGGGACAGTGAATAGCCCCTGCAGGCCTGGAGATGAAGACCACCATGCAGCACATAACCCAGTCACCCGAGGATTGGCCACAGCCCCCAGCCCAGACCTCCCACAGGAGACCTTGGTATCCGGACCTCACCCTGTGACGGACATGGGACTGTCTGCAGGGATGCCTGATATTGAAGACCACCTGTGCCGTTGTGAGGATACTTGGTATATGTGTGCGTTATACCTGCCTATCGCCCATCACCACCCTGGGAAAGGAAGCGGTTATAGCTCTTTGCACGGTACCCCGGTTTCTTTACGTGTCTAGGATCACGCAATAGTTATACGTGTAAACCATAACCACACTATGCACAGTATATTCAAATATAAATGCTATCACAATAATCAATTCATGCTAAAATAGTAATTCTTATAAACTATACTGTGCAAATTACTGCAACACTGGACACACAACAAGGGTAATCTTCTACTATGCAACTCCACACTGAAAATGCTACAAAAGAGCAAATTAGTAATAAAATTACTCCTCAGTAAAGAAAAACAAAACATGGAGTTCGGCATTGATGCGCACAAAGTAAAGGCGGTGACCTGCAATAACCTTCAACCTTTACACACAGAAACTGACCAATCAGGCAAAGACAAAACAGTTTTGGATGCTATTAAATTTATGTTGACACATAATTATTTCACTTTTGATTCACAATTTTATTTACAGACACGTGGTGCGGCCATGGGTGCCAGGTTCGCGCCGAGTCTCGCCAACCTATACATGGGCGTGTTTGAGGACATGCACGTGTGGGGGGGAGGATTCGGCGCGGACCTGGTATACTATGGCCGATTTATAGATGATTTATTTATTATATGGGGTGGTAGTATAGAAACATTAAAACTATTCACGGAGAGTCTTAATAATAATACCTTTGGACTCAAATTCACGTCACAATATAGTCCTAACACAATAACCTTCCTTGATATAGAACTATTTGTTGAATATGGGGTATTAAGCACTAAGACATATATAAAGCCTGTTGATCAAAATCGTTATTTGCACTATAAAAGTTCGCATAAAACATGCTGGAAGGATAATATCCCCAGGGGTCAACTTATCCGCATACGTCGTAATTGTACATCCATTGAGACATTTAGAATACAAGCTACCACTTTACTAGAATCATTTCATGAACAGGGATATCCATCTGATATACTGGCAAAAGCATATAAAGAAGTAGAAAATATGGATAGAAGTGTATTGCTGAAACCTAGAGCAACATTACGGAAAGAGATAGAAACTAAGTATGAAAAAAGTATGTGTTTTTCTACCCAGTATAACAACTGTGCTGATCAAATTAAATATATAATAAAGAAAAATACCTCATTACTCCTGTTAGATGAACTACTTCATGATAATATTAACCCCATAGGACCTACATTGTTCCGTAAGGCAGAAAATTTAAGATCTAAGTTAGTACCCAGTCATTTCTATAAAAAACCTGAAGTAACATCATTAAAATCTTGGCTCCCAGAAAGACCTATGGGTTTCCACAAATGTGGGAAAACCTCTTGCTTATCTTGTAAGTCTGTGCCTAGGAAAAGTACAGAAGTACAATCAACAAGAACAAAGGAAATATTTAAAATTAAGGATTTTTTAAATTGTATGTCGACATTTGTAATTTATATAATTACGTGCCAATGCGGTAAACAATATGTTAGCTGCACTACTAGAACTCTCCATATAAGATACATGGAGCACAGAAGAAATGTCATTAAAAAAGCAAAACATCCATTATCAACTCATATAGCAAACTGCCAGGATGCCGACTTTGATGATATTAAAATGTTAGCTGTGGAGCAGATTAAAACAACCAAACGAGGTGGGGATAGATATAGTATGCTCTGCAGACGTGTGGCATATTGGATTTTTAGGATGGACTCTTTAGTACCGGGGGGATTAAATGATACTGTAGAATTGAATGGGGTATAAAATAATAATGACTGAATATTGTATTGAGTGGGGCCCCAATGATCTTTATTATCCTTTTTCTTGGAGCTCTGTATTAACTTCCTTCTGAGAACTATTAATGGAAATTAAAGGGTAATATAGAGGATATAATATATATATTTTCCTACATTCACTGGATAGAGAATAGATAATATATATATATATTTTTTGGTTACATCCCCCCATAATTTTTGTCTCTCTTTTTGTTTTTTTTGTTTCTTTCTCTATGCATATATATGAATATATATATATTTCTTTTTGTTTTGTTTTGTTGGTTGCCCGTAAAAACGCATTTAGGAACATGGAAGTGTAAATAGATGAAAGTGTACACGATTGTAGACATTGGGGTGGGGAATTATCGGAGCTGGGGGTGTCGAACGTGGTGGCTGGCCGGACTATACTTACCATCCACCGGATCACCCGTGGCGGGTGGTGGGTGTGGTCTGGCTGGTTGCCATGGGCGACCTCAGTGAGTTCTGTGGATCTCTCACCCTAGTAGATTTACCCTATCAAGATTTACCCTATCATAATTTATAGTTTATAATTTTTAATTTATAATTTATATTATAATTCACATTTTTATGTATATACATATATTGTGTCTATATATAAGTTTATAAGCATATTCATCAGGTTATACTTATTTGAACGTTATGGATACGTGTGCAGCACTGAATGAATCAATGAATATTGTTTTATGTTTTTTTATATATATTGTATATGTTTGTTTTTTAGAAATCATGTTTAAAATTATGGCTAAATATTATGTGAACAGATTAATTTAATCCAGGATTACCGGGTGATACCATCCAGAGAATATACCAATGAGTTAATACACAGCTTGATAAATAATTGATCAAATGGAACGCATAGAATCCCAATAGATGAGAATTAAAACGAGGTATGGACCGCAATACTGACGTATGCGCCATGAGGGAGGCGCAAGATTTAAATTCCTGTACCATTGCAGTGCATACATGGACACTGAGGAAGCCGCTGAGCTGTATATCTAAGCGGGGAAACGCGTTTGTCGGATGCACTGTTAAAGAGCTTTTGGTGAGACACCTTCATATCTTACTGGCCGGCCAGAGATACTAATACCTACGGATAACATCTAATAAACTTTTGCGGATAAACATCTGAAAATATACCTGTTATCCACCAGGCAGTGGACTCCGGACAAGGCTGTTTTTGGAAGCGACAGCCGGGAGAGGTATCTATGTAATATGTGCAAAATTATACATCTGTGCACAGCTCCACTAGAAACTCTAACCGCAAAACATAATAATTATAACTCACACTTGTTGAAAATTAATAGTGTGATGAAACTTACCTGGAAGGTATAATCTACTAGCTGCATGCATTTGTGAAAAGAACTGCAACTTGCATAATTAACTGACTGGATAATTGATTATTATAATAGCTGAGGAAAAATATCTATCAGCTGGACATTTCTATTGATTGACAACATCTATGCGGCTATGATTTATTGTCAAAAGCATATAAAGCAATAATATCTAGCTTTAAATTCAGCTGTATATAATTATACAAAATCAGTAAGGAACAGTTTTCTCTGGTTTGGTGTATAAAGCGGAATTATCCGGTGGGATATATAGCTTAATTAATATACAATATAATTGTTTTTATATGTTATGGATATGAAGGATGCATTTTAATATGTTATATGAAATTAATTAAAACACCTTTTGTGTAAAAGTGCCAGCGCTGTTCTTTTTTCTGTAAAACAGTAACCTGACAGCGATACACTCGCACACCCCTGATGAAGCCCACATGAATGTAGATGAAACGCGTGGGTATGAAATAAAGCTATGGAATGATATGGGGAGGGGTTTAACCTGTGCTATCATGCGTGAGATCTGGACTACGTCAATGACTAGGTTGACAGTCAATAGGTTGACCCCACATGATCGACATGCATTAGATCGACATGGCGATAGTTGGAACAGGTTTTTTGTTCATGTTTATGGACTTTTTCCATCCTTGACTATCCATGTCACAAATCATAACCTCTAGTAACCTTGAATCAAGCAGGACACCATACCCGAAACGTAGCAAGCGCTGCTACACACGGGGAGGGAAGGTCAGAGAGGACAGCAGGGCAGAGCGCCATACACGGGGAGGTCAGAGGGGACAGCAGGGCAGAGCACCATACATGAGGAGGGAAGGTCAGAGAGGACAGCAGGGCAGAGCGCCATACACGGGGAGGTCAGAGGGGACAGCAGGGCAGAGCACCATACACAAGTAGGTCAGAGGGGACAGCAGGGCAGAGCGCCAATCACGGGGAGGGGAGGTCAGAGAGAACAGCAGGGCAGAGCGCCATACACGGGGAGGGGAGGGAAGGTCAGAGAGGACAGCAGGGCAGAGCGCCATACACGGGGAGGGAAGGTCAGAGAGGACAGCAGGGCAGAGCGCCATAATCGGGGAGGGGAGGTCAGAGAGGACAGCAGGGCGGAGCGCCATACATGGGGAGGGAAGGTCAGAGAGGACAGCAGGGCAGAGCGCCATACACGGGTAGGTCAGAGGGGACAGCAGGGCAGAGCGCCAATCACGGGGAGGGGAGGTCAGAGAGAACAGCAGGGCAGAGCGCCATACACGGGGAGGGGAGGGAAGGTCAGAGAGGACAGCAGGGCAGAGCGCCATACACGGGGAGGGAAGGTCAGAGAGGACAGCAGGGCAGAGCGCCATAATCGGGGAGGGGAGGTCAGAGAGGACAGCAGGGCGGAGCGCCATACACGGGGAGGGAAGGTCAGAGAGGACAGCAGGGCAGAGCACCATACACGGGGAGGGAAGGTCAGAGAGGACAGCAGGGCAGAGCGCCATACACGGGGAGGTCAGAGGGGACAGCAGGGCAGAGCACCATACATGAGGAGGGAAGGTCAGAGAGGACAGCAGGGAAGAGCGCCATACACGGGGAGGTCAGAGGGGACAGCAGGGCAGAGCACCATACACGGGTAGGTCAGAGGGGACAGCAGGGCAGAGCGCCAATCACGGGGAGGGAAGGTCAGAAAGGACAGCAGGGCAGAGCACCATACACGGAGAGGGAAGGTCAGAGGGGACAGCAGGGCAGAGCACCATACACGGAGAGGGAAGGTCAGAGAGGACAGCAGGGCAGAGCGCCATACACGGAGAGGGAAGGTCAGAGAGGACAGCAGGGCAGAGCACCATACACGGGGAGGTCAGAGAGGACAGCAGGGCAGAGCGCCATACACGGGGAGGTCAGAGGGGACAGCAGGGAAGAGCGCCAATCACGGGGAGGGGAGGTCAGAAAGGACAGCAGGGCAGAGCGCCATACACGGAGAGGGAAGGTCAGAGAGGACAGCAGGGCAGAGCGCCATACACGGGGAGGGAAGGTCAGAGAGGACAGCAGGGCAGAGCGCCATACACGGGGAGGGAAGGTCAGAGAGGACAGTAGGGCAGAGCGCCATACACGGGGAGGGGACAGCAGGGCAGAGCGCCATACACGGGGAGGGGAGGTCAGAGAGGACAGCAGGGCAGAGCGCCATACACGGGGAGGGGAGGTCAGAGGGGACAGCAGGGCAGAGCGCCATACACGGGGAGGGGAGGTCAGAGAGGACAGCAGGGCAGAGCGCCATACACGGGGAGGGAAGGTCAGAGAGGACAGCAGGGCAGAGCGCCATACACGGAGAGGGAAGGTCAGAGAGTACAGCAGGGCAGAGCGCCATACACGGGGAGGGGAGGTCAGAGAGGACAGCAGGGCAGAGCGCCATACACGGGGAGGTCAGAGGGGACAGCAGGGCAGAGCACCATACACGGGGAGGTCAGAGAGGACAGCAGGGCAGAGCGCCATACACGGGGAGGTCAGAGAGGACAGCAGGGCAGAGCGCCATACACGGGGAGGACAGCAGGGCAGAGCGCCATACACGGGGAGGTCAGAGAGGACAGCAGGGCAGAGCGCCATACACGGGGAGGTCAGAGGGGACAGCAGGGCAGAGCGCCATACACGGGGAGGTCAGAGGGGACAGCAGGGCAGAGCGCCATACACGGGTAGGTCAGAGGGGACAGCAGGGCAGAGCGCCATACACGGGGAGGGAAGGTCAGAGAGGACAGCAGGGCAGAGCGCCATACACGGGGAGGTGAGGTCAGAGAGGACAGCAGGGCAGAGCGCCATACACGGGGAGGGGAGGTCAGAGGGGACAGCAGGGCAGAGCGCCATACACGGGGAGGGGAGGACAGCAGGGCAGAGCGCCATACACGGGGAGGGGAGGTCAGAGGGGACAGCAGGGCAGAGCGCCATACACGGGGAGGGGAGGTCAGAGAGGACAGCAGGGCAGAGCGCCATATACGGGGAGGGAAGGTCAGAGAGGACAGCAGGGCAGAGCGCCATACACGGGGAGGGAAGGTCAGAGAGGACAGCAGGGCAGAGCGCCATACACGGGGAGGTCAGAGGGGACAGCAGGGCAGAGCGCCAATCACGGGGAGGGAAGGTCAGAGAGAACAGCAGGGCAGAGCGCCATACACGGGGAGGGAAGGTCAGAGAGGACAGCAGGGCGGAGCGCCATACACGGGGAGGGAAGGTCAGAGAGGACAGCAGGGCAGAGCACCATACACGGGGAGGTCAGAGGGGACAGCAGGGCAGAGCACCATACACGGAGAGGGAGGTCAGAGGGGACAGCAGGGCAGAGCGCCATACACGGGGAGGTCAGAGAGGACAGCAGGGCAGAGCACCATACATGAGGAGGGAAGGTCAGAGGGGACAGCAGGGCAGAGCGCCATACACGGGGAGGTCAGAGGGGACAGCAGGGCAGAGCGCCAATCACGGGGAGGGGAGGTCAGAAAGGACAGCAGGGTGGAGCGCCATACACTGGGAGGGAAGGTCAGAGAGGACAGCAGGGCAGAGCGCCATACACGGGGAGGGGAGGTCAGAGAGGACAGCAGGGCAGAGCGCCATACACGGGGAGGGGAGGTCAGAGAGGACAGCAGGGCAGAGCGCCATACACGGGGAGGGGAGGTCAGAGAGGACAGCAGGGCAGAGCGCCATACATGGGGAGGGAAGGTCAGAGGGGACAGCAGGGCAGAGCGCCATACACGGGGAGGGGAGGTCAGAGAGGACAGCAGGGCAGAGCGCCATACACAGGGAAGGTCAGAGAGGACAGCAGGGCAGAGCGCCATACACGGAGAGGGAAGGTCAGAGAGGACAGCAGGGCAGAGCGCCATACACGGGGAGGGAAGGTCAGAGAAGACAGCAGGGCAGAGCGCCATACACGGAGAGGGAAGGTCAGAGAGGACAGCAGGGCAGAGCGCCATACACGGAGAGGGAAGGTCAGAGAGGACAGCAGGGCAGAGCGCCATACACGGGGAGGGAAGGTCAGAGAGGACAGCAGGGCAGAGCGCCATACACGGGGAGGGGAGGTCAAAGAGGACAGCAGGGCAGAGCGCCATACACGGGGAGGTCAGAGGGGACAGCAGGGCAGAGCGCCATACACGGGGAGGTCAGAGAGGACAGCAGGGCAGAGCGCCATACACGGGGAGGGGAGGTCAGAGGGGACAGCAGGGCAGAGCGCCATACACGGGGAGGGGAGGTCAGAGAGGACAGCAGGGCAGAGCGCCATACACGGGGAGGGATGGTCAGAGAGGACAGCAGGGCAGAGCGCCATACACGGGGAGGGGAGGTCAAAGAGGACAGCAGGGCAGAGCGCCATACACGGGGAGGTCAGAGGGGACAGCAGGGCAGAGCGCCATACACGGGGAGGTCAGAGAGGACAGCAGGGCAGAGCGCCATACACGGGGAGGGGAGGTCAGAGGGGACAGCAGGGCAGAGCGCCATACACGGGGAGGGGAGGTCAGAGAGGACAGCAGGGCAGAGCGCCATACACGGGGAGGGATGGTCAGAGAGGACAGCAGGGCAGAGCGCCATACACGGGGAGGGAAGGTCAGAGAGGACAGCAGGGCAGAGCGCCATACACGGAGAGGGAAGGTCAGAGAGGACAGCAGGGCAGAGCGCCATACACGGGGAGGGAAGGTCAGAGAAGACAGCAGGGCAGAGCGCCATACACGGAGAGGGAAGGTCAGAGAGGACAGCAGGGCAGAGCGCCATACACGGAGAGGGAAGGTCAGAGAGGACAGCAGGGCAGAGCGCCATACACGGGGAGGGAAGGTCAGAGAGGACAGCAGGGCAGAGCGCCATACACGGGGAGGGGAGGTCAAAGAGGACAGCAGGGCAGAGCGCCATACACGGGGAGGTCAGAGGGGACAGCAGGGCAGAGCGCCATACACGGGGAGGTCAGAGAGGACAGCAGGGCAGAGCGCCATACACGGGGAGGGGAGGTCAGAGGGGACAGCAGGGCAGAGCGCCATACACGGGGAGGGGAGGTCAGAGAGGACAGCAGGGCAGAGCGCCATACACGGGGAGGGATGGTCAGAGAGGACAGCAGGGCAGAGCGCCATACACGGGGAGGGAAGGTCAGAGAGGACAGCAGGGCAGAGCGCCATACACGGGGAGGGGAGGTCAGAGAGGACAGCAGGGCAGAGCGCCATACACGGGGAGGTCAGAGGGGACAGCAGGGCAGAGCACCATACACGGGGAGGTCATAGGGGACAGCAGGGCAGAGCACCATACACGGGGAGGTCAGAGAGGACAGCAGGGCAGAGCACCATACATGAGGAGGGAAGGTCAGAGAGGACAGCAGGGCAGAGCGCCATACACGGGGAGGACAGAGAGGACAGCAGGGCAGAGCGCCATACACGGGGAGGTCAGAGAGGACAGCAGGGCAGAGCGCCATACACGGGGAGGTCAGAGAGGACAGCAGGGCAGAGCGCCATACACGGGGAGCTCAGAGGGGACAGCAGGGCAGAGCGCCATACACGGGGAGGTCAGAGGGGACAGCAGGGCAGAGCGTCATACACGGGGAGGTCAGAGGGGACAGCAGGGCAGAGCGCCATACACGGGGAGGTCAGAGGGGACAGCAGGGCAGAGCGCCATACACGGGGAGGTCAGAGGGGACAGCAGGGCAGAGCGCCATACACGGGGATGTCAGAGGGGACAGCAGGGCAGAGAGCCATATACGGGAAGGGGAGGTCAGAGAGGACAGCAGGGCAGAGCGCCATACACGGGAAGGGGAGGTCAGAGAGGACAGCAGGGCAGAGCGCCATACACGGGGAGGTCAGAGGGGACAGCAGGGCAGAGCGCCATACACCGGGAGGGGAGGTCAGAGGGGACAGCAGGGCAGAGCGCCATACACGGGGAGGGGAGGTCAGAGAGGACAGCAGGGCAGAGCGCCATACACGGGGAGGGATGGTCAGAGAGGACAGCAGGGCAGAGCGCCATACACGGGGAGGGAAGGTCAGAGAGGACAGCAGGGCAGAGCGCCATACACGGGGAGGGGAGGTCAGAGAGGACAGCAGGGCAGAGCGCCATACACGGGGAGGTCAGAGGGGACAGCAGGGCAGAGCGCCATACACGGGGAGGGAAGGTCAGAGAGGACAGCAGGGCAGAGCGCCATACACGGGGAGGGGAGGTCAGAGAGGACAGCAGGGCAGAGCGCCATACACGGGGAGGGATGGTCAGAGAGGACAGCAGGGCAGAGCGCCATACACGGGGAGGGAAGGTCAGAGAGGACAGCAGGGCAGAGCGCCATACACGGGGAGGGGAGGTCAGAGAGGACAGCAGGGCAGAGCGCCATATACGGGGAGGGGAGGTCAGAGGGGACAGCAGGGCAGAGCGCCATACACGGGGAGGGGAGGTCAGAGAGGACAGCAGGGCAGAGCGCCATACACGGGGAGGGATGGTCAGAGAGGACAGCAGGGCAGAGCGCCATACACGGGGAGGGATGGTCAGAGAGGACAGCAGGGCAGAGCGCCATACACGGGGAGGTCAGAGAGGACAGCAGGGCAGAGCGCCATACACGGGGAGGTCAGAGAGGACAGCAGGGCAGAGCGCCATACACGGGGAGGTCAGAGGGGACAGCAGGGCAGAGCGCCATACACGGGGAGGTCAGAGGGGACAGCAGGGCAGAGCGCCATACACGGGGAGGTCAGAGGGGACAGCAGGGCAGAGCGCCATACACGGGGAGGTCAGAGGGGACAGCAGGGCAGAGAGCCATATACGGGAAGGGGAGGTCAGAGAGGACAGCAGGGCAGAGCGCCATACACGGGAAGGGGAGGTCAGAGAGGACAGCAGGGCAGAGCGCCATACACGGGGAGGGGAGGTCAGAGAGGACAGCAGGGCGGAGCGCCATACACGGGGAGGTCAGAGGGGACAACAGGGCAGAGCGCCATACACGGGGAGGTCAGAGGGGACAGTAGGGCAGAGTGCCATACACGGGGAGGTCAGAGGGGACAGCAGGGCAGAGTGCCATACACGGGGAGGGAAGGTCAGAGAGGACAGCAGGGCAGAGCGCCATACACGGGGAGGTCAGAGGGGACAGCAGGGCAAAGTGCCATACACGGGGAGGGAAGGTCAGAGAAGACAGCAGGGCAGAGCGCCATACACGGGGAGGTCAGAGGGGACAGCAGGGCAGAGCGCCATACACGGGGAGGGAAGGTGAGAGGGGACAGCAGGGCAGAGCGCCATACACGGGGAGGGGAGGTCAGAGGGGACAGCAGGGCAGAGCGCCATACACGGGGAGGGAAGGTCAGAGAGGACAGCAGGGCAGAGCGCCATACACGGGGAGGGAAGGTCAGAGAGGACAGCAGGGCAGAGCGCCATACACGGGGAGGGGAGGTCAGAAAGGACAGCAGGGCAGAGCGCCATACACGGGGAGGTCAGAGGGGACAGCAGGGCAGAGCGCCATACACGGGGAGGTCAGAGGGGACAGCAGGGCAGAGCGCCATACACGGGGAGGTCAGAGGGGACAGCAGGGCGGAGCGCCATACACGGGGAGGGAAGGTCAGAAAGGACAGCAGGGCAGAGCGCCATACACGGAGAGGGAAGGTCAGAAAGGACAGCAGGGCAGAGCGCCATACACGGGGAGGGGAGGTCAGAGGGGACAGCAGGGCAGAGCGCCATACACGGGGAGGGGAGGTCAGAGAGGACAGCAGGGCAGAGCGCCATATACGGGGAGGGGAGGTCAGAGGGGACAGCAGGGCAGAGCGCCATACACGGGGAGGGGAGGTCAGAGGGGACAGCAGGGCAGAGCGCCATACACGGGGAGGGGAGGTCAGAGAGGACAGCAGGGCAGAGCGCCATACACGGGGAGGGATGGTCAGAGAGGACAGCAGGGCGGAGCGCCATACACCGGGAGGGGAGGTCAGAGGGGACAGCAGGGCAGAGCGCCATACACGGGGAGGGGAGGTCAGAGAGGACAGCAGGGCAGAGCGCCATACACGGGGAGGGATGGTCAGAGAGGACAGCAGGGCAGAGCGCCATACACGGGGAGGGGAGGTCAGAGAGGATAGCAGGGCAGAGCGCCATACACGGGGAGGTCAGAGGGGACAGCAGGGCAGAGCACCATACACGGGGAGGTCAGAGAGGACAGCAGGGCAGAGCGCCATACACGGGGAGGTCAGAGGGGAAAGCAGGGCAGAGCGCCATACACGGGGAGGGGAGGTCAGAGAGGACAGCAGGGCAGAGCGCCATATACGGGGAGGGGAGGTCAGAGGGGACAGCAGGGCAGAGCGCCATACACGGGGAGGGGAGGTCAGAGAGGACAGCAGGGCAGAGCGCCATACACGGGGAGGGATGGTCAGAGAGGACAGCAGGGCAGAGCGCCATACACGGGGAGGGAAGGTCAGAGAGGACAGCAGGGCAGAGCGCCATACACGGGGAGGGGAGGTCAGAGAGGACAGCAGGGCAGAGCGCCATACACGGGGAGGTCAGAGGGGACAGCAGGGCAGAGCACCATACACGGGGAGGTCAGAGAGGACAGCAGGGCAGAGCGCCATACACGGGGAGGTCAGAGAGGACAGCAGGGCAGAGCGCCATACACGGGGAGGTCAGAGAGGACAGCAGGGCAGAGCGCCATACACGGGGAGGTCAGAGATGACAGCAGGGCAGAGCGCCATACACGGGGAGGTCAGAGGGGACAGCAGGGCAGAGCGCCATACACGGGGAGGTCAGAGGGGACAGCAGGGCAGAGCGCCATACACGGGGAGGTCAGAGGGGACAGCAGGGCAGAGCGCCATACACGGGGAGGTCAGAGGGGACAGCAAGGCAGAGAGCCATATACGGGAAGGGGAGGTCAGAGAGGACAGCAGGGCAGAGCGCCATACACGGGAAGGGGAGGTCAGAGAGGACAGCAGGGCAGAGCGCCATACACGGGGAGGGGAGGTCAGAGAGGACAGCAGGGCGGAGCGCCATACACGGGGAGGTCAGAGGGGACAGCAGGGCAGAGCGCCATACACGGGGAGGTCAGAGGGGACAGCAGGGCAGAGTGCCATACACGGGGAGGTCAGAGGGGACAGCAGGGCAGAGTGCCATACACGGGGAGGTCAGAGGGGACAGCAGGGCAGAGTGCCGTACACGGGGAGGGAAGGTCAGAGAGGACAGCAGGGCAGAGCGCCATACACGGGGAGGGAAGGTCAGAGAGGACAGCAGGGCAGAGCGCCATACACGGGGAGGGAAGGTCAGAGAGGACAGCAGGGCAGAGCGCCATACACGGGGAGGTCAGAGAGGACAGCAGGGCAGAGCGCCATACACGGGGAGGTCAGAGAGGACAGCAGGGCAGAGCGCCATACACGGGGAGGTCAGAGAGGACAGCAGGGCAGAGCGCCATACACGGGGAGGTCAGAGGGGACAGCAGGGCAGAGCGCCATACACGGGGAGGTCAGAGGGGACAGCAAGGCAGAGAGCCATATACGGGAAGGGGAGGTCAGAGAGGACAGCAGGGCAGAGCGCCATACACGGGAAGGGGAGGTCAGAGAGGACAGCAGGGCAGAGCGCCATACACGGGGAGGGGAGGTCAGAGAGGACAGCAGGGCGGAGCGCCATACACGGGGAGGTCAGAGGGGACAGCAGGGCAGAGCGCCATACACGGGGAGGTCAGAGGGGACAGCAGGGCAGAGTGCCATACACGGGGAGGTCAGAGGGGACAGCAGGGCAGAGTGCCATACACGGGGAGGTCAGAGGGGACAGCAGGGCAGAGTGCCGTACACGGGGAGGGAAGGTCAGAGAGGACAGCAGGGCAGAGCGCCATACACGGGGAGGGAAGGTCAGAGAGGACAGCAGGGCAGAGCGCCATACACGGGGAGGGAAGGTCAGAGAGGACAGCAGGGCAGAGCGCCATACACGGGGAGGTCAGAGAGGACAGCAGGGCAGAGCGCCATACACGGGGAGGTCAGAGAGGACAGCAGGGCAGAGCGCCATACACGGGGAGGTCAGAGAGGACAGCAGGGCAGAGCGCCATACACGGGGAGGTCAGAGGGGACAGCAGGGCAGAGCGCCATACACGGGGAGGTCAGAGGGGACAGCAAGGCAGAGAGCCATATACGGGAAGGGGAGGTCAGAGAGGACAGCAGGGCAG
The DNA here is from genome assembly GCF_028390025.1 of Pseudophryne corroboree. Classification (NCBI taxonomy): domain Eukaryota; kingdom Metazoa; phylum Chordata; class Amphibia; order Anura; family Myobatrachidae; genus Pseudophryne; species Pseudophryne corroboree. Next base: position 515,669,985 of record NC_086450.1, on the reverse strand, counting down.
AGCGCCATACACGGGGAGGGGAGGTCAGAGAGGACAGCAGGGCGGAGCGCCATACACGGGGAGGTCAGAGGGGACAGCAGGGCAGAGCGCCATACACGGGGAGGTCAGAGGGGACAGCAGGGCAGAGTGCCATACACGGGGAGGTCAGAGGGGACAGCAGGGCAGAGTGCCATACACGGGGAGGTCAGAGGGGACAGCAGGGCAGAGTGCCATACACGGGGAGGTCAGAGGGGACAGCAGGGCAGAGCGCCATATACGGGGAGGGGAGGTCAGAGGGGACAGCAGGGCAGAGCGCCATACACGGGGAGGGGAGGTCAGAGAGGACAGCAGGGCAGAGCGCCATACACGGGGAGGGATGGTCAGAGAGGACAGCAGGGCAGAGCGCCATACACGGGGAGGGAAGGTCAGAGAGGACAGCAGGGCAGAGCGCCATACACGGGGAGGGGAGGTCAGAGAGGACAGCAGGGCAGAGCGCCATACACGGGGAGGTCAGAGGGGACAGCAGGGCAGAGCACCATACACGGGGAGGGAAGGTCAGAGAGGACAGCAGGGCAGAGCGCCATACACGGGGAGGGGAGGTCAGAGAGGACAGCAGGGCAGAGCGCCATACACGGGGAGGTCAGAGAGGACAGCAGGGCAGAGCGCCATACACGGGGAGGTCAGAGAGGACAGCAGGGCAGAGCGCCATACACGGGGAGGTCAGAGAGGACAGCAGGGCAGAGCGCCATACACGGGGAGGTCAGAGGGGACAGCAGGGCAGAGCGCCATACACGGGGAGGTCAGAGGGGACAGCAGGGCAGAGCGCCATACACGGGGAGGTCAGAGGGGACAGCAGGGCAGAGCGCCATACACGGGGAGGTCAGAGGGGACAGCAAGGCAGAGAGCCATATACGGGAAGGGGAGGTCAGAGAGGACAGCAGGGCAGAGCGCCATACACGGGAAGGGGAGGTCAGAGAGGACAGCAGGGCAGAGCGCCATACACGGGGAGGGGAGGTCAGAGAGGACAGCAGGGCGGAGCGCCATACACGGGGAGGTCAGAGGGGACAGCAGGGCAGAGCGCCATACACGGGGAGGCCAGAGGGGACAGCAGGGCAGAGTGCCATACACGGGGAGGTCAGAGGGGACAGCAGGGCAGAGTGCCATACACGGGGAGGTCAGAGGGGACAGCAGGGCAGAGTGCCGTACACGGGGAGGGAAGGTCAGAGAGGACAGCAGGGCAGAGCGCCATACACGGGGAGGGAAGGTCAGAGAGGACAGCAGGGCAGAGCGCCATACACGGGGAGGGAAGGTCAGAGAGGACAGCAGGGCAGAGCGCCATACACGGGGAGGTCAGAGAGGACAGCAGGGCAGAGCGCCATACACGGGGAGGTCAGAGAGGACAGCAGGGCAGAGCGCCATACACGGGGAGGTCAGAGAGGACAGCAGGGCAGAGCGCCATACACGGGGAGGTCAGAGGGGACAGCAGGGCAGAGCGCCATACACGGGGAGGTCAGAGGGGACAGCAAGGCAGAGAGCCATATACGGGAAGGGGAGGTCAGAGAGGACAGCAGGGCAGAGCGCCATACACGGGAAGGGGAGGTCAGAGAGGACAGCAGGGCAGAGCGCCATACACGGGGAGGGGAGGTCAGAGAGGACAGCAGGGCGGAGCGCCATACACGGGGAGGTCAGAGGGGACAGCAGGGCAGAGCGCCATACACGGGGAGGTCAGAGGGGACAGCAGGGCAGAGTGCCATACACGGGGAGGTCAGAGAGGACAGCAGGGCAGAGCGCCATACACGGGGAGGTCAGAGAGGACAGCAGGGCAGAGCGCCATACACGGGGAGGTCAGAGGGGACAGCAGGGCAGAGCGCCATACACGGGGAGGGAAGGTCAGAGAGGACAGCAGGGCAGAGCGCCATACACGGGGAGGTGAGGTCAGAGAGGACAGCAGGGCAGAGCGCCATACACGGGGAGGGGAGGTCAGAGGGGACAGCAGGGCAGAGCGCCATACACGGGGAGGGGAGGACAGCAGGGCAGAGCGCCATACACGGGGAGGGGAGGTCAGAGGGGACAGCAGGGCAGAGCGCCATACACGGGGAGGGGAGGTCAGAGAGGACAGCAGGGCAGAGCGCCATATACGGGGAGGGAAGGTCAGAGAGGACAGCAGGGCAGAGCGCCATACACGGGGAGGGAAGGTCAGAGAGGACAGCAGGGCAGAGCGCCATACACGGGGAGGTCAGAGGGGACAGCAGGGCAGAGCGCCAATCACGGGGAGGGAAGGTCAGAGAGAACAGCAGGGCAGAGCGCCATACACGGGGAGGGAAGGTCAGAGAGGACAGCAGGGCGGAGCGCCATACACGGGGAGGGAAGGTCAGAGAGGACAGCAGGGCAGAGCGCCATACACGGGGAGGGGAGGTCAGAGAGGACAGCAGGGCAGAGCACCATACACGGGGAGGTCAGAGGGGACAGCAGGGCAGAGCACCATACACGGAGAGGGAGGTCAGAGGGGACAGCAGGGCAGAGCGCCATACACGGGGAGGTCAGAGAGGACAGCAGGGCAGAGCACCATACATGAGGAGGGAAGGTCAGAGGGGACAGCAGGGCAGAGCGCCATACACGGGGAGGTCAGAGGGGACAGCAGGGCAGAGCGCCAATCACGGGGAGGGGAGGTCAGAAAGGACAGCAGGGTGGAGCGCCATACACTGGGAGGGAAGGTCAGAGAGGACAGCAGGGCAGAGCGCCATACACGGGGAGGGGAGGTCAGAGAGGACAGCAGGGCAGAGCGCCATACACGGGGAGGGGAGGTCAGCAGGGCAGAGCGCCATACACGGGGAGGGGAGGTCAGAGAGGACAGCAGGGCAGAGCGCCATACATGGGGAGGGAAGGTCAGAGGGGACAGCAGGGCAGAGCGCCATACACGGGGAGGGGAGGTCAGAGAGGACAGCAGGGCAGAGCGCCATACACAGGGAAGGTCAGAGAGGACAGCAGGGCAGAGCGCCATACACGGAGAGGGAAGGTCAGAGAGGACAGCAGGGCAGAGCGCCATACACGGGGAGGGAAGGTCAGAGAAGACAGCAGGGCAGAGCGCCATACACGGAGAGGGAAGGTCAGAGAGGACAGCAGGGCAGAGCGCCATACACGGAGAGGGAAGGTCAGAGAGGACAGCAGGGCAGAGCGCCATGCACGGGGAGGGAAGGTCAGAGAGGACAGCAGGGCAGAGCGCCATACACGGGGAGGGGAGGTCAAAGAGGACAGCAGGGCAGAGCGCCATACACGGGGAGGTCAGAGGGGACAGCAGGGCAGAGCGCCATACACGGGGAGGTCAGAGAGGACAGCAGGGCAGAGCGCCATACACGGGGAGGGGAGGTCAGAGGGGACAGCAGGGCAGAGCGCCATACACGGGGAGGGGAGGTCAGAGAGGACAGCAGGGCAGAGCGCCATACACGGGGAGGGATGGTCAGAGAGGACAGCAGGGCAGAGCGCCATACACGGGGAGGGAAGGTCAGAGAGGACAGCAGGGCAGAGCGCCATACACGGGGAGGGGAGGTCAGAGAGGACAGCAGGGCAGAGCGCCATACACGGGGAGGTCAGAGGGGACAGCAGGGCAGAGCACCATACACGGGGAGGTCATAGGGGACAGCAGGGCAGAGCACCATACACGGGGAGGTCAGAGAGGACAGCAGGGCAGAGCACCATACATGAGGAGGGAAGGTCAGAGAGGACAGCAGGGCAGAGCGCCATACACGGGGAGGACAGCAGGGCAGAGCGCCATACACGGGGAGGTCAGAGAGGACAGCAGGGCAGAGCGCCATACACGGGGAGGTCAGAGAGGACAGCAGGGCAGAGCGCCATACACGGGGAGCTCAGAGGGGACAGCAGGGCAGAGCACCATACACGGGGAGGTCAGAGGGGACAGCAGGGCAGAGCGTCATACACGGGGAGGTCAGAGGGGACAGCAGGGCAGAGCGCCATACACGGGGAGGTCAGAGGGGACAGCAGGGCAGAGCGCCATACACGGGGAGGTCAGAGGGGACAGCAGGGCAGAGCGCCATACACGGGGATGTCAGAGGGGACAGCAGGGCAGAGAGCCATATACGGGAAGGGGAGGTCAGAGAGGACAGCAGGGCAGAGCGCCATACACGGGAAGGGGAGGTCAGAGAGGACAGCAGGGCAGAGCGCCATACACGGGGAGGTCAGAGGGGACAGCAGGGCAGAGCGCCATACACCGGGAGGGGAGGTCAGAGGGGACAGCAGGGCAGAGCGCCATACACGGGGAGGGGAGGTCAGAGAGGACAGCAGGGCAGAGCGCCATACACGGGGAGGGATGGTCAGAGAGGACAGCAGGGCAGAGCGCCATACACGGGGAGGGAAGGTCAGAGAGGACAGCAGGGCAGAGCGCCATACACGGGGAGGGGAGGTCAGAGAGGACAGCAGGGCAGAGCGCCATACACGGGGAGGTCAGAGGGGACAGCAGGGCAGAGCGCCATACACGGGGAGGGAAGGTCAGAGAGGACAGCAGGGCAGAGCGCCATACACGGGGAGGGGAGGTCAGAGAGGACAGCAGGGCAGAGCGCCATACACGGGGAGGGATGGTCAGAGAGGACAGCAGGGCAGAGCGCCATACACGGGGAGGGAAGGTCAGAGAGGACAGCAGGGCAGAGCGCCATACACGGGGAGGGGAGGTCAGAGAGGACAGCAGGGCAGAGCGCCATACACGGGGAGGGGAGGTCAGAGAGGACAGCAGGGCAGAGCGCCATACACGGGGAGGGGAGGTCAGAGGGGACAGCAGGGCAGAGCGCCATACACGGGGAGGGGAGGTCAGAGAGGACAGCAGGGCAGAGCGCCATACACGGGGAGGGATGGTCAGAGAGGACAGCAGGGCAGAGCGCCATACACGGGGAGGTCAGAGAGGACAGCAGGGCAGAGCGCCATACACGGGGAGGTCAGAGAGGACAGCAGGGCAGAGCGCCATACACGGGGAGGTCAGAGGGGACAGCAGGGCAGAGCGCCATACACGGGGAGGTCAGAGGGGACAGCAGGGCAGAGCGCCATACACGGGGAGGTCAGAGGGGACAGCAGGGCAGAGCGCCATACACGGGGAGGTCAGAGGGGACAGCAGGGCAGAGAGCCATATACGGGAAGGGGAGGTCAGAGAGGACAGCAGGGCAGAGCGCCATACACGGGAAGGGGAGGTCAGAGAGGACAGCAGGGCAGAGCGCCATACACGGGGAGGGGAGGTCAGAGAGGACAGCAGGGCGGAGCGCCATACACGGGGAGGTCAGAGGGGACAACAGGGCAGAGCGCCATACACGGGGAGGTCAGAGGGGACAGTAGGGCAGAGTGCCATACACGGGGAGGTCAGAGGGGACAGCAGGGCAGAGTGCCATACACGGGGAGGGAAGGTCAGAGAGGACAGCAGGGCAGAGCGCCATACACGGGGAGGTCAGAGGGGACAGCAGGGCAAAGTGCCATACACGGGGAGGGAAGGTCAGAGAAGACAGCAGGGCAGAGCGCCATACACGGGGAGGTCAGAGGGGACAGCAGGGCAGAGCGCCATACACGGGGAGGGAAGGTCAGAGGGGACAGCAGGGCAGAGCGCCATACACGGGGAGGGGAGGTCAGAGGGGACAGCAGGGCAGAGCGCCATACACGGGGAGGGAAGGTCAGAGAGGACAGCAGGGCAGAGCGCCATACACGGGGAGGGAAGGTCAGAGAGGACAGCAGGGCAGAGCGCCATACACGGGGAGGGGAGGTCAGAAAGGACAGCAGGGCAGAGCGCCATACACGGGGAGGTCAGAGGGGACAGCAGGGCAGAGCGCCATACACGGGGAGGTCAGAGGGGACAGCAGGGCAGAGCGCCATACACGGGGAGGTCAGAGGGGACAGCAGGGCGGAGCGCCATACACGGGGAGGGAAGGTCAGAAAGGACAGCAGGGCAGAGCGCCATACACGGAGAGGGAAGGTCAGAAAGGACAGCAGGGCAGAGCGCCATACACGGGGAGGGGAGGTCAGAGGGGACAGCAGGGCAGAGCGCCATACACGGGGAGGGGAGGTCAGAGAGGACAGCAGGGCAGAGCGCCATATACGGGGAGGGGAGGTCAGAGGGGACAGCAGGGCAGAGCGCCATACACGGGGAGGGGAGGTCAGAGGGGACAGCAGGGCAGAGCGCCATACACGGGGAGGGGAGGTCAGAGAGGACAGCAGGGCAGAGCGCCATACACGGGGAGGGATGGTCAGAGAGGACAGCAGGGCGGAGCGCCATACACCGGGAGGGGAGGTCAGAGGGGACAGCAGGGCAGAGCGCCATACACGGGGAGGGGAGGTCAGAGAGGACAGCAGGGCAGAGCGCCATACACGGGGAGGGATGGTCAGAGAGGACAGCAGGGCAGAGCGCCATACACGGGGAGGGAAGGTCAGAGAGGACAGCAGGGCAGAGCGCCATACACGGGGAGGGGAGGTCAGAGAGGATAGCAGGGCAGAGCGCCATACACGGGGAGGTCAGAGGGGACAGCAGGGCAGAGCACCATACACGGGGAGGTCAGAGAGGACAGCAGGGCAGAGCGCCATACACGGGGAGGTCAGAGAGGACAGCAGGGCAGAGCGCCATACACGGGGAGGTCAGAGAGGACAGCAGGGCAGAGCGCCATACACGGGGAGGTCAGAGAGGACAGCAGGGCAGAGCGCCATACACGGGGAGGTCAGAGGGGACAGCAGGGCAGAGCGCCATACACGGGGAGGTCAGAGGGGACAGCAGGGCAGAGAGCCATACACGGGGAGGTCAGAGGGGACAGCAGGGCAGAGAGCCATATACGGGAAGGGGAGGTCAGAGAGGACAGCAGGGCAGAGCGCCATACACGGGAAGGGGAGGTCAGAGAGGACAGCAGGGCAGAGCGCCATACACGGGGAGGGGAGCTCAGAGGGGAAAGCAGGGCAGAGCGCCATACACGGGGAGGGGAGGTCAGAGAGGACAGCAGGGCAGAGCGCCATACACGGGGAGGGGAGGTCAGAGGGGACAGCAGGGCAGAGCGCCATACACGGGGAGGGGAGGTCAGAGAGGACAGCAGGGCAGAGCGCCATACACGGGGAGGGATGGTCAGAGAGGACAGCAGGGCAGAGCGCCATACACGGGGAGGGAAGGTCAGAGAGGACAGCAGGGCAGAGCGCCATACACGGGGAGGGGAGGTCAGAGAGGACAGCAGGGCAGAGCGCCATACACGGGGAGGTCAGAGGGGACAGCAGGGCAGAGCACCATACACGGGGAGGTCAGAGAGGACAGCAGGGCAGAGCGCCATACACGGGGAGGTCAGAGAGGACAGCAGGGCAGAGCGCCATACACGGGGAGGTCAGAGAGGACAGCAGGGCAGAGCGCCATACACGGGGAGGTCAGAGAGGACAGCAGGGCAGAGCGCCATACACGGGGAGGTCAGAGGGGACAGCAGGGCAGAGCGCCATACACGGGGAGGTCAGAGGGGACAGCAGGGCAGAGCGCCATACACGGGGAGGTCAGAGGGGACAGCAGGGCAGAGCGCCATACACGGGGAGGTCAGAGGGGACAGCAAGGCAGAGAGCCATATACGGGAAGGGGAGGTCAGAGAGGACAGCAGGGCAGAGCGCCATACACGGGAAGGGGAGGTCAGAGAGGACAGCAGGGCAGAGCGCCATACACGGGGAGGGGAGGTCAGAGAGGACAGCAGGGCGGAGCGCCATACACGGGGAGGTCAGAGGGGACAGCAGGGCAGAGCGCCATACACGGGGAGGTCAGAGGGGACAGCAGGGCAGAGTGCCATACACGGGGAGGTCAGAGGGGACAGCAGGGCAGAGTGCCATACACGGGGAGGTCAGAGGGGACAGCAGGGCAGAGTGCCGTACACGGGGAGGGAAGGTCAGAGAGGACAGCAGGGCAGAGCGCCATACACGGGGAGGGAAGGTCAGAGAGGACAGCAGGGCAGAGCGCCATACACGGGGAGGGAAGGTCAGAGAGGACAGCAGGGCAGAGCGCCACACACGGGGAGGTCAGAGAGGACAGCAGGGCAGAGCGCCATACACGGGGAGGTCAGAGAGGACAGCAGGGCAGAGCGCCATACACGGGGAGGTCAGAGAGGACAGCAGGGCAGAGCGCCATACACGGGGAGGTCAGAGGGGACAGCAGGGCAGAGCGCCATACACGGGGAGGTCAGAGGGGACAGCAAGGCAGAGAGCCATATACGGGAAGGGGAGGTCAGAGAGGACAGCAGGGCAGAACGCCATACACGGGAAGGGGAGGTCAGAGAGGACAGCAGGGCAGAGCGCCATACACGGGGAGGGGAGGTCAGAGAGGACAGCAGGGCGGAGCGCCATACACGGGGAGGTCAGAGGGGACAGCAGGGCAGAGCGCCATACACGGGGAGGTCAGAGGGGACAGCAGGGCAGAGTGCCATACACGGGGAGGTCAGAGGGGACAGCAGGGCAGAGTGCCATACACGGGGAGGTCAGAGGGGACAGCAGGGCAGAGTGCCGTACACGGGGAGGGAAGGTCAGAGAGGACAGCAGGGCAGAGCGCCATACACGGGGAGGGAAGGTCAGAGAGGACAGCAGGGCAGAGCGCCATACACGGGGAGGGAAGGTCAGAGAGGACAGCAGGGCAGAGCGCCATACACGGGGAGGTCAGAGAGGACAGCAGGGCAGAGCGCCATACACGGGGAGGTCAGAGAGGACAGCAGGGCAGAGCGCCATACACGGGGAGGTCAGAGAGGACAGCAGGGCAGAGCGCCATACACGGGGAGGTCAGAGGGGACAGCAGGGCAGAGCGCCATACACGGGGAGGTCAGAGGGGACAGCAAGGCAGAGAGCCATATACGGGAAGGGGAGGTCAGAGAGGACAGCAGGGCAGAGCGCCATACACGGGGAGGGGAGGTCAGAGAGGACAGCAGGGCGGAGCGCCATACACGGGGAGGTCAGAGGGGACAGCAGGGCAGAGCGCCATACACGGGGAGGTCAGAGGGGACAGCAGGGCAGAGTGCCATACACGGGGAGGTCAGAGGGGACAGCAGGGCAGAGTGCCATACACGGGGAGGTCAGAGGGGACAGCAGGGCAGAGTGCCATACACGGGGAGGTCAGAGGGGACAGCAGGGCAGAGCGCCATACACGGGGAGGGGAGGTCAGAGGGGACAGCAGGGCAGAGCGCCATACGCGGGGAGGGGAGGTCAGAGAGGACAGCAGGGCAGAGCGCCATACACGGGGAGGGATGGTCAGAGAGGACAGCAGGGCAGAGCGCCATACACGGGGAGGGAAGGTCAGAGAGGACAGCAGGGCAGAGCGCCATACACGGGGAGGGGAGGTCAGAGAGGACAGCAGGGCAGAGCGCCATACACGGGGAGGTCAGAGGGGACAGCAGGGCAGAGCACCATACACGGGGAGGTCAGAGAGGACAGCAGGGCAGAGCGCCATACACGGGGAGGTCAGAGAGGACAGCAGGGCAGAGCGCCATACACGGGGAGGGAAGGTCAGAGAGGACAGCAGGGCAGAGCGCCATACACGGGGAGGTCAGAGAGGACAGCAGGGCAGAGCGCCATACACGGGGAGGTCAGAGAGGACAGCAGGGCAGAGCGCCATACACGGGGAGGTCAGAGAGGACAGCAGGGCAGAGCGCCATACACGGGGAGGTCAGAGGGGACAGCAGGGCAGAGCGCCATACACGGGGAGGTCAGAGGGGACAGCAAGGCAGAGAGCCATATACGGGAAGGGGAGGTCAGAGAGGACAGCAGGGCAGAGCGCCATACACGGGGAGGGGAGGTCAGAGAGGACAGCAGGGCGGAGCGCCATACACGGGGAGGTCAGAGGGGACAGCAGGGCAGAGCGCCATACACGGGGAGGTCAGAGGGGACAGCAGGGCAGAGTGCCATACACGGGGAGGTCAGAGGGGACAGCAGGGCAGAGTGCCATACACGGGGAGGTCAGAGGGGACAGCAGGGCAGAGTGCCATACACGGGGAGGTCAGAGGGGACAGCAGGGCAGAGCGCCATACACGGGGAGGGGAGGTCAGAGGGGACAGCAGGGCAGAGCGCCATACGCGGGGAGGGGAGGTCAGAGAGGACAGCAGGGCAGAGCGCCATACACGGGGAGGGATGGTCAGAGAGGACAGCAGGGCAGAGCGCCATACACGGGGAGGGAAGGTCAGAGAGGACAGCAGGGCAGAGCGCCATACACGGGGAGGGGAGGTCAGAGAGGACAGCAGGGCAGAGCGCCATACACGGGGAGGTCAGAGGGGACAGCAGGGCAGAGCACCATACACGGGGAGGTCAGAGAGGACAGCAGGGCAGAGCGCCATACACGGGGAGGTCAGAGAGGACAGCAGGGCAGAGCGCCATACACGGGGAGGTCAGAGAGGACAGCAGGGCAGAGCGCCATACACGGGGAGGTCAGAGAGGACAGCAGGGCAGAGCGCCATACACGGGGAGGTCAGAGGGGACAGCAGGGCAGAGCGCCATACACGGGGAGGTCAGAGGGGACAGCAGGGCAGAGCGCCATACACGGGGAGGTCAGAGGGGACAGCAGGGCAGAGCGCCATACACGGGGAGGTCAGAGGGGACAGCAAGGCAGAGAGCCATATACGGGAAGGGGAGGTCAGAGAGGACAGCAGGGCAGAGCGCCATACACGGGAAGGGGAGGTCAGAGAGGACAGCAGGGCAGAGCGCCATACACGGGGAGGGGAGGTCAGAGAGGACAGCAGGGCGGAGCGCCATACACGGGGAGGTCAGAGGGGACAGCAGGGCAGAGCGCCATACACGGGGAGGTCAGAGGGGACAGCAGGGCAGAGTGCCATACACGGGGAGGTCAGAGGGGACAGCAGGGCAGAGTGCCATACACGGGGAGGTCAGAGGGGACAGCAGGGCAGAGTGCCGTACACGGGGAGGGAAGGTCAGAGAGGACAGCAGGGCAGAGCGCCATACACGGGGAGGGAAGGTCAGAGAGGACAGCAGGGCAGAGCGCCATACACGGGGAGGGAAGGTCAGAGAGGACAGCAGGGCAGAGCGCCATACACGGGGAGGTCAGAGAGGACAGCAGGGCAGAGCGCCATACACGGGGAGGTCAGAGAGGACAGCAGGGCAGAGCGCCATACACGGGGAGGTCAGAGAGGACAGCAGGGCAGAGCGCCATACACGGGGAGGTCAGAGGGGACAGCAGGGAAGAGCGCCATACACGGGGAGGTCAGAGGGGACAGCAAGGCAGAGAGCCATATACGGGAAGGGGAGGTCAGAGAGGACAGCAGGGCAGAGCGCCATACACGGGAAGGGGAGGTCAGAGAGGACAGCAGGGCAGAGCGCCATACACGGGGAGGGGAGGTCAGAGAGGACAGCAGGGCGGAGCGCCATACACGGGGAGGTCAGAGGGGACAGCAGGGCAGAGCGCCATACACGGGGAGGTCAGAGGGGACAGCAGGGCAGAGCGCCATACACGGGGAGGTCAGAGAGGACAGCAGGGCAGAGCGCCATACACGGGGAGGTCAGAGAGGACAGCAGGGCAGAGCGCCATACACGGGGAGGTCAGAGGGGACAGCAGGGCAGAGCGCCATACACGGGGAGGTCAGAGGGGACAGCAGGGCAGAGCGCCATACACGGGTAGGTCAGAGGGGACAGCAGGGCAGAGCGCCATACACGGGGAGGGAAGGTCAGAGAGGACAGCAGGGCAGAGCGCCATACACGGGGAGGTGAGGTCAGAGAGGACAGCAGGGAAGAGCGCCATACACGGGGAGGGGAGGACAGCAGGGCAGAGCGCCATACACGGGGAGGGGAGGTCAGAGGGGACAGCAGGGCAGAGCGCCATACACGGGGAGGGGAGGTCAGAGAGGACAGCAGGGCAGAGCGCCATATACGGGGAGGGAAGGTCAGAGAGGACAGCAGGGCAGAGCGCCATACACGGGGAGGGAAGGTCAGAGAGGACAGCAGGGCAGAGCGCCATACACGGGGAGGTCAGAGGGGACAGCAGGGCAGAGCGCCAATCACGGGGAGGGAAGGTCAGAGAGAACAGCAGGGCAGAGCGCCATACACGGGGAGGGAAGGTCAGAGAGGACAGCAGGGCGGAGCGCCATACACGGGGAGGGAAGGTCAGAGAGGACAGCAGGGCAGAGCGCCATACACGGGGAGGGGAGGTCAGAGAGGACAGCAGGGCAGAGCACCATACACGGGGAGGTCAGAGGGGACAGCAGGGCAGAGCACCATACACGGAGAGGGAGGTCAGAGGGGACAGCAGGGCAGAGCGCCATACACGGGGAGGTCAGAGAGGACAGCAGGGCAGAGCACCATACATGAGGAGGGAAGGTCAGAGGGGACAGCAGGGCAGAGCGCCATACACGGGGAGGTCAGAGGGGACAGCAGGGCAGAGCGCCAATCACGGGGAGGGGAGGTCAGAAAGGACAGCAGGGTGGAGCGCCATACACTGGGAGGGAAGGTCAGAGAGGACAGCAGGGCAGAGCGCCATACACGGGGAGGGGAGGTCAGAGAGGACAGCAGGGCAGAGCGCCATACACGGGGAGGGGAGGTCAGAGAGGACAGCAGGGCAGAGCGCCATACACGGGGAGGGGAGGTCAGAGAGGACAGCAGGGCAGAGCGCCATACATGGGGAGGGAAGGTCAGAGGGGACAGCAGGGCAGAGCGCCATACACGGGGAGGGGAGGTCAGAGAGGACAGCAGGGCAGAGCGCCATACACAGGGAAGGTCAGAGAGGACAGCAGGGCAGAGCGCCATACACGGAGAGGGAAGGTCAGAGAGGACAGCAGGGCAGAGCGCCATACACGGGGAGGGAAGGTCAGAGAAGACAGCAGGGCAGAGCGCCATACACGGAGAGGGAAGGTCAGAGAGGACAGCAGGGCAGAGCGCCATACACGGAGAGGGAAGGTCAGAGAGGACAGCAGGGCAGAGCGCCATACACGGGGAGGGAAGGTCAGAGAGGACAGCAGGGCAGAGCGCCATACACGGGGAGGGGAGGTCAAAGAGGACAGCAGGGCAGAGCGCCATACACGGGGAGGTCAGAGGGGACAGCAGGGCAGAGCGCCATACACGGGGAGGTCAGAGAGGACAGCAGGGCAGAGCGCCATACACGGGGAGGGGAGGTCAGAGGGGACAGCAGGGCAGAGCGCCATACACGGGGAGGGGAGGTCAGAGAGGACAGCAGGGCAGAGCGCCATACACGGGGAGGGATGGTCAGAGAGGACAGCAGGGCAGAGCGCCATACACGGGGAGGGAAGGTCAGAGAGGACAGCAGGGCAGAGCGCCATACACGGGGAGGGGAGGTCAGAGAGGACAGCAGGGCAGAGCGCCATACACGGGGAGGTCAGAGGGGACAGCAGGGCAGAGCACCATACACGGGGAGGTCATAGGGGACAGCAGGGCAGAGCACCATACACGGGGAGGTCAGAGAGGACAGCAGGGCAGAGCACCATACATGAGGAGGGAAGGTCAGAGAGGACAGCAGGGCAGAGCGCCATACACGGGGAGGACAGCAGGGCAGAGCGCCATACACGGGGAGGTCAGAGAGGACAGCAGGGCAGAGCGCCATACACGGGGAGGTCAGAGAGGACAGCAGGGCAGAGCGCCATACACGGGGAGATCAGAGGGGACAGCAGGGCAGAGCGCCATACACGGGGAGGTCAGAGGGGACAGCAGGGCAGAGCGTCATACACGGGGAGGTCAGAGGGGACAGCAGGGCAGAGCGCCATACACGGGGAGGTCAGAGGGGACAGCAGGGCAGAGCGCCATACACGGGGAGGTCAGAGGGGACAGCAGGGCAGAGCGCCATACACGGGGATGTCAGAGGGGACAGCAGGGCAGAGAGCCATATACGGGAAGGGGAGGTCAGAGAGGACAGCAGGGCAGAGCGCCATACACGGGGAGGTCAGAGGGGACAGCAGGGCAGAGCGCCATACACCGGGAGGGGAGGTCAGAGGGGACAGCAGGGCAGAGCGCCATACACGGGGAGGGGAGGTCAGAGAGGACAGCAGGGCAGAGCGCCATACACGGGGAGGGATGGTCAGAGAGGACAGCAGGGCAGAGCGCCATACACGGGGAGGGAAGGTCAGAGAGGACAGCAGGGCAGAGCGCCATACACGGGGAGGGGAGGTCAGAGAGGACAGCAGGGCAGAGCGCCATACACGGGGAGGTCAGAGGGGACAGCAGGGCAGAGCACCATACACGGGGAGGTCATAGGGGACAGCAGGGCAGAGCACCATACACGGGGAGGTCAGAGAGGACAGCAGGGCAGAGCACCATACATGAGGAGGGAAGGTCAGAGAGGACAGCAGGGCAGAGCGCCATACACGGGGAGGACAGCAGGGCAGAGCGCCATACACGGGGAGGTCAGAGAGGACAGCAGGGCAGAGCGCCATACACGGGGAGGTCAGAGAGGACAGCAGGGCAGAGCGCCATACACGGGGAGCTCAGAGGGGACAGCAGGGCAGAGCGCCATACACGGGGAGGTCAGAGGGGACAGCAGGGCAGAGCGCCATACACGGGGAGGTCAGAGGGGACAGCAGGGCAGAGCGCCATACACGGGGAGGTCAGAGGGGACAGCAGGGCAGAGCGCCATACACGGGGATGTCAGAGGGGACAGCAGGGCAGAGAGCCATATACGGGAAGGGGAGGTCAGAGAGGACAGCAGGGCAGAGCGCCATACACGGGAAGGGGAGGTCAGAGAGGACAGCAGGGCAGAGCGCCATACACGGGGAGGTCAGAGGGGACAGCAGGGCAGAGCGCCATACACCGGGAGGGGAGGTCAGAGGGGACAGCAGGGCAGAGCGCCATACACGGGGAGGGCAGGTCAGAGAGGACAGCAGGGCAGAGCGCCATACACGGGGAGGGATGGTCAGAGAGGACAGCAGGGCAGAGCGCCATACACGGGGAGGGAAGGTCAGAGAGGACAGCAGGGCAGAGCGCCATACACGGGGAGGGGAGGTCAGAGAGGACAGCAGGGCAGAGCGCCATACACGGGGAGGGATGGTCAGAGAGGACAGCAGGGCAGAGCGCCATACACGGGGAGGGAAGGTCAGAGAGGACAGCAGGGCAGAGCGCCATACACGGGGAGGGGAGGTCAGAGAGGATAGCAGGGCAGAGCGCCATACACGGGGAGGGGAGGTCAGAGAGGACAGCAGGGCAGAGCGCCATATACGGGGAGGGGAGGTCAGAGGGGACAGCAGGGCAGAGCGCCATACACGGGGAGGGGAGGTCAGAGAGGACAGCAGGGCAGAGCGCCATACACGGGGAGGGATGGTCAGAGAGGACAGCAGGGCAGAGCGCCATACACGGGGAGGTCAGAGAGGACAGCAGGGCAGAGCGCCATACACGGGGAGGTCAGAGAGGACAGCAGGGCAGAGCGCCATACACGGGGAGGTCAGAGGGGACAGCAGGGCAGAGCGCCATACACGGGGAGGTCAGAGGGGACAGCAGGGCAGAGCGCCATACACGGGGAGGTCAGAGGGGACAGCAGGGCAGAGAGCCATATACGGGAAGGGGAGGTCAGAGAGGACAGCAGGGCAGAGCGCCATACACGGGAAGGGGAGGTCAGAGAGGACAGCAGGGCAGAGCGCCATACACGGGGAGGGGAGGTCAGAGAGGACAGCAGGGCGGAGCGCCATACACGGGGAGGTCAGAGGGGACAACAGGGCAGAGCGCCATACACGGGGAGGTCAGAGGGGACAGTAGGGCAGAGTGCCATACACGGGGAGGTCAGAGGGGACAGCAGGGCAGAGTGCCATACACGGGGAGGGAAGGTCAGAGAGGACAGCAGGGCAGAGCGCCATACACGGGGAGGTCAGAGGGGACAGCAGGGCAAAGTGCCATACACGGGGAGGGAAGGTCAGAGAAGACAGCAGGGCAGAGCGCCATACACGGGGAGGTCAGAGGGGACAGCAGGGCAGAGCGCCATACACGGGGAGGGAAGGTCAGAGGGGACAGCAGGGCAGAGCGCCATACACGGGGAGGGGAGGTCAGAGGGGACAGCAGGGCAGAGCGCCATACACGGGGAGGGAAGGTCAGAGAGGACAGCAGGGCAGAGCGCCATACACGGGGAGGGAAGGTCAGAGAGGACAGCAGGGCAGAGCGCCATACACGGGGAGGGGAGGTCAGAAAGGACAGCAGGGCAGAGCGCCATACACGGGGAGGTCAGAGGGGACAGCAGGGCAGAGCGCCATACACGGGGAGGTCAGAGGGGACAGCAGGGCGGAGCGCCATACACGGGGAGGGAAGGTCAGAAAGGACAGCAGGGCAGAGCGCCATACACGGAGAGGGAAGGTCAGAAAGGACAGCAGGGCAGAGCGCCATACACGGGGAGGGGAGGTCAGAGGGGACAGCAGGGCAGAGCGCCATACACGGGGAGGGGAGGTCAGAGAGGACAGCAGGGCAGAGCGCCATATACGGGGAGGGGAGGTCAGAGGGGACAGCAGGGCAGAGCGCCATACACGGGGAGGGGAGGTCAGAGGGGACAGCAGGGCAGAGCGCCATACACGGGGAGGGGAGGTCAGAGGGGACAGCAGGGCAGAGCGCCATACACGGGGAGGGGAGGTCAGAGAGGACAGCAGGGCAGAGCGCCATACACGGGGAGGGATGGTCAGAGAGGACAGCAGGGCGGAGCGCCATACACCGGGAGGGGAGGTCAGAGGGGACAGCAGGGCAGAGCGCCATACACGGGGAGGGGAGGTCAGAGAGGACAGCAGGGCAGAGCGCCATACACGGAGAGGGAAGGTCAGAAAGGACAGCAGGGCAGAGCGCCATACACGGGGAGGGGAGGTCAGAGGGGACAGCAGGGCAGAGCGCCATACACGGGGAGGGGAGGTCAGAGAGGACAGCAGGGCAGAGCGCCATATACGGGGAGGGGAGGTCAGAGGGGACAGCAGGGCAGAGCGCCATACACGGGGAGGGGAGGTCAGAGGGGACAGCAGGGCAGAGCGCCATACACGGGGAGGGGAGGTCAGAGGGGACAGCAGGGCAGAGCGCCATACACGGGGAGGGGAGGTCAGAGAGGACAGCAGGGCAGAGCGCCATACACGGGGAGGGATGGTCAGAGAGGACAGCAGGGCGGAGCGCCATACACCGGGAGGGGAGGTCAGAGGGGACAGCAGGGCAGAGCGCCATACACGGGGAGGGGAGGTCAGAGAGGACAGCAGGGCAGAGCGCCATACACGGGGAGGGATGGTCAGAGAGGACAGCAGGGCAGAGCGCCATACACGGGGAGGGAAGGTCAGAGAGGACAGCAGGGCAGAGCGCCATACACGGGGAGGGGAGGTCAGAGAGGATAGCAGGGCAGAGCGCCATACACGGGGAGGTCAGAGGGGACAGCAGGGCAGAGCACCATACACGGGGAGGTCAGAGAGGACAGCAGGGCAGAGCGCCATACACGGGGAGGTCAGAGAGGACAGCAGGGCAGAGCGCCATACACGGGGAGGTCAGAGAGGACAGCAGGGCAGAGCGCCATACACGGGGAGGTCAGAGGGGACAGCAGGGCAGAGCGCCATACACGGGGAGGTCAGAGGGGACAGCAGGGCAGAGAGCCATACACGGGGAGGTCAGAGGGGACAGCAGGGCAGAGAGCCATATACGGGAAGGGGAGGTCAGAGAGGACAGCAGGGCAGAGCGCCATACACGGGAAGGGGAGGTCAGAGAGGACAGCAGGGCAGAGCGCCATACACGGGGAGGGGAGCTCAGAGGGGAAAGCAGGGCAGAGCGCCATACACGGGGAGGGGAGGTCAGAGAGGACAGCAGGGCAGAGCGCCATATACGGGGAGGGGAGGTCAGAGGGGACAGCAGGGCAGAGCGCCATACACGGGGAGGGGAGGTCAGAGAGGACAGCAGGGCAGAGCGCCATACACGGGGAGGGATGGTCAGAGAGGACAGCAGGGCAGAGCGCCATACACGGGGAGGGAAGGTCAGAGAGGACAGCAGGGCAGAGCGCCATACACGGGGAGGGGAGGTCAGAGAGGACAGCAGGGCAGAGCGCCATACACGGGGAGGTCAGAGGGGACAGCAGGGCAGAGCACCATACACGGGGAGGTCAGAGAGGACAGCAGGGCAGAGCGCCATACACGGGGAGGTCAGAGAGGACAGCAGGGCAGAGCGCCATACACGGGGAGGTCAGAGAGGACAGCAGGGCAGAGCGCCATACACGGGGAGGTCAGAGAGGACAGCAGGGCAGAGCGCCATACACGGGGAGGTCAGAGGGGACAGCAGGGCAGAGCGCCATACACGGGGAGGGGAGGTCAGAAAGGACAGCAGGGCAGAGCGCCATACACGGGGAGGTCAGAGGGGACAGCAGGGCAGAGCGCCATACACGGGGAGGTCAGAGGGGACAGCAGGGCGGAGCGCCATACACGGGGAGGGAAGGTCAGAAAGGACAGCAGGGCAGAGCGCCATACACGGAGAGGGAAGGTCAGAAAGGACAGCAGGGCAGAGCGCCATACACGGGGAGGGGAGGTCAGAGGGGACAGCAGGGCAGAGCGCCATACACGGGGAGGGGAGGTCAGAGAGGACAGCAGGGCAGAGCGCCATATACGGGGAGGGGAGGTCAGAGGGGACAGCAGGGCAGAGCGCCATACACGGGGAGGGGAGGTCAGAGGGGACAGCAGGGCAGAGCGCCATACACGGGGAGGGGAGGTCAGAGGGGACAGCAGGGCAGAGCGCCATACACGGGGAGGGGAGGTCAGAGAGGACAGCAGGGCAGAGCGCCATACACGGGGAGGGATGGTCAGAGAGGACAGCAGGGCGGAGCGCCATACACCGGGAGGGGAGGTCAGAGGGGACAGCAGGGCAGAGCGCCATACACGGGGAGGGGAGGTCAGAGAGGACAGCAGGGCAGAGCGCCATACACGGAGAGGGAAGGTCAGAAAGGACAGCAGGGCAGAGCGCCATACACGGGGAGGGGAGGTCAGAGGGGACAGCAGGGCAGAGCGCCATACACGGGGAGGGGAGGTCAGAGAGGACAGCAGGGCAGAGCGCCATACACGGGGAGGGATGGTCAGAGAGGACAGCAGGGCGGAGCGCCATACACCGGGAGGGGAGGTCAGAGGGGACAGCAGGGCAGAGCGCCATACACGGGGAGGGGAGGTCAGAGAGGACAGCAGGGCAGAGCGCCATACACGGGGAGGGATGGTCAGAGAGGACAGCAGGGCAGAGCGCCATACACGGGGAGGGAAGGTCAGAGAGGACAGCAGGGCAGAGCGCCATACACGGGGAGGGGAGGTCAGAGAGGATAGCAGGGCAGAGCGCCATACACGGGGAGGTCAGAGGGGACAGCAGGGCAGAGCACCATACACGGGGAGGTCAGAGAGGACAGCAGGGCAGAGCGCCATACACGGGGAGGTCAGAGAGGACAGCAGGGCAGAGCGCCATACACGGGGAGGTCAGAGAGGACAGCAGGGCAGAGCGCCATACACGGGGAGGTCAGAGGGGACAGCAGGGCAGAGCGCCA
Organism: Pseudophryne corroboree; assembly: GCF_028390025.1. Taxonomy (NCBI): domain Eukaryota; kingdom Metazoa; phylum Chordata; class Amphibia; order Anura; family Myobatrachidae; genus Pseudophryne; species Pseudophryne corroboree. Next base: position 515,650,577 of record NC_086450.1, on the reverse strand, counting down.
TACACGGGGAGGTCAGAGGGGACAGCAGGGCAGAGAGCCATACACGGGGAGGTCAGAGGGGACAGCAGGGCAGAGAGCCATATACGGGAAGGGGAGGTCAGAGAGGACAGCAGGGCAGAGCGCCATACACGGGAAGGGGAGGTCAGAGAGGACAGCAGGGCAGAGCGCCATACACGGGGAGGGGAGCTCAGAGGGGAAAGCAGGGCAGAGCGCCATACACGGGGAGGGGAGGTCAGAGAGGACAGCAGGGCAGAGCGCCATATACGGGGAGGGGAGGTCAGAGGGGACAGCAGGGCAGAGCGCCATACACGGGGAGGGGAGGTCAGAGAGGACAGCAGGGCAGAGCGCCATACACGGGGAGGGATGGTCAGAGAGGACAGCAGGGCAGAGCGCCATACACGGGGAGGGAAGGTCAGAGAGGACAGCAGGGCAGAGCGCCATACACGGGGAGGGGAGGTCAGAGAGGACAGCAGGGCAGAGCGCCATACACGGGGAGGTCAGAGGGGACAGCAGGGCAGAGCACCATACACGGGGAGGTCAGAGAGGACAGCAGGGCAGAGCGCCATACACGGGGAGGTCAGAGAGGACAGCAGGGCAGAGCGCCATACACGGGGAGGTCAGAGAGGACAGCAGGGCAGAGCGCCATACACGGGGAGGTCAGAGAGGACAGCAGGGCAGAGCGCCATACACGGGGAGGTCAGAGGGGACAGCAGGGCAGAGCGCCATACACGGGGAGGTCAGAGGGGACAGCAGGGCAGAGCGCCATACACGGGGAGGTCAGAGGGGACAGCAGGGCAGAGCGCCATACACGGGGAGGTCAGAGGGGACAGCAAGGCAGAGAGCCATATACGGGAAGGGGAGGTCAGAGAGGACAGCAGGGCAGAGCGCCATACACGGGAAGGGGAGGTCAGAGAGGACAGCAGGGCAGAGCGCCATACACGGGGAGGGGAGGTCAGAGAGGACAGCAGGGCGGAGCGCCATACACGGGGAGGTCAGAGGGGACAGCAGGGCAGAGCGCCATACACGGGGAGGTCAGAGGGGACAGCAGGGCAGAGTGCCATACACGGGGAGGTCAGAGGGGACAGCAGGGCAGAGTGCCATACACGGGGAGGTCAGAGGGGACAGCAGGGCAGAGTGCCGTACACGGGGAGGGAAGGTCAGAGAGGACAGCAGGGCAGAGCGCCATACACGGGGAGGGAAGGTCAGAGAGGACAGCAGGGCAGAGCGCCATACACGGGGAGGGAAGGTCAGAGAGGACAGCAGGGCAGAGCGCCATACACGGGGAGGTCAGAGAGGACAGCAGGGCAGAGCGCCATACACGGGGAGGTCAGAGAGGACAGCAGGGCAGAGCGCCATACACGGGGAGGTCAGAGAGGACAGCAGGGCAGAGCGCCATACACGGGGAGGTCAGAGGGGACAGCAGGGCAGAGCGCCATACACGGGGAGGTCAGAGGGGACAGCAAGGCAGAGAGCCATATACGGGAAGGGGAGGTCAGAGAGGACAGCAGGGCAGAGCGCCATACACGGGAAGGGGAGGTCAGAGAGGACAGCAGGGCAGAGCGCCATACACGGGGAGGGGAGGTCAGAGAGGACAGCAGGGCGGAGCGCCATACACGGGGAGGTCAGAGGGGACAGCAGGGCAGAGCGCCATACACGGGGAGGTCAGAGGGGACAGCAGGGCAGAGTGCCATACACGGGGAGGTCAGAGGGGACAGCAGGGCAGAGTGCCATACACGGGGAGGTCAGAGGGGACAGCAGGGCAGAGTGCCGTACACGGGGAGGGAAGGTCAGAGAGGACAGCAGGGCAGAGCGCCATACACGGGGAGGGAAGGTCAGAGAGGACAGCAGGGCAGAGCGCCATACACGGGGAGGGAAGGTCAGAGAGGACAGCAGGGCAGAGCGCCATACACGGGGAGGTCAGAGAGGACAGCAGGGCAGAGCGCCATACACGGGGAGGTCAGAGAGGACAGCAGGGCAGAGCGCCATACACGGGGAGGTCAGAGAGGACAGCAGGGCAGAGCGCCATACACGGGGAGGTCAGAGGGGACAGCAGGGCAGAGCGCCATACACGGGGAGGTCAGAGGGGACAGCAAGGCAGAGAGCCATATACGGGAAGGGGAGGTCAGAGAGGACAGCAGGGCAGAGCGCCATACACGGGGAGGGGAGGTCAGAGAGGACAGCAGGGCGGAGCGCCATACACGGGGAGGTCAGAGGGGACAGCAGGGCAGAGCGCCATACACGGGGAGGTCAGAGGGGACAGCAGGGCAGAGTGCCATACACGGGGAGGTCAGAGGGGACAGCAGGGCAGAGTGCCATACACGGGGAGGTCAGAGGGGACAGCAGGGCAGAGTGCCATACACGGGGAGGTCAGAGGGGACAGCAGGGCAGAGTGCCGTACACGGGGAGGGAAGGTCAGAGAGGACAGCAGGGCAGAGCGCCATACACGGGGAGGGAAGGTCAGAGAGGACAGCAGGGCAGAGCGCCACTGTGAGGAACCCCACCACACAATGTAATGAGGGGAATCACACACATACACCCACACACACACAATCATGACCTCTGCTATCCAAGGTAATGAGGGGAATCACACACACAGAATCCTGACCTCTGACACTGTGAGGAACCCCACCACACAGTAATAAGGGGAATCACACACACAGAATACTGACCTGACACTGTGAGGAGCTCTGCTACACAAGGTAATGACAGGAATCACACACACACACACACACACACACACACACACACACACACACACACACACACTCCCTGACCTCTGACACTGTGAGGAGCTCTGCTACACAAGGTAATGCCAGGAATATCACACACACACACACACACACACACACTCCCTGACCTCTGACACTGTGAGGAGCTCTGCTACACAAGGTAACGAGAGGAATCACAAACACACACAGAATCCTGACTTGACACTGTGAGGAGCTCTGTTACACAAGGTAATGAGGGGAATCACACACACATACAGGGCCATATGCAATTGTGGTCGAATTGCCGCAAATGTCGAAAAACGGGGCATTTTCGACAGTAAAAACTGATTCGACAATGCAATACAGTACTTTTCGACAAAAAAAACGTCCGTTTCAGATTTGACTTTTTGCAATTCGACATTCGTCAAATTCGACGTCTGCAATGGTAAAAATGCGGCTTTTCGACAAAAGTATATTCAATTGAAGAATGTCGATTCGACAACAGTGCTTTTCAGTAATTTCGTGAATTTCAGTCCGCGTCACTTTGTTCGCGAGATCTAATAAAACGTTTTTTAAAACATGTTTTTTTGTGTGTTTTTTTATTGCTAATAGCATATCTATTTATATTAGAAGGGATTATCTACTTGGTTTGTCTATTTAGGAGCCACAAGTATTATTTAATAGATTCCAAAAAAAAAAAAAAAAAAAAATAATTATATATATATATATATATATATATATTTATTTTTTTACTGACTAAAATAATATGGAGAGATCAGAGCATGTTTTTCAGTGGGAATGGGTTAAAAATCCTGAAAAAAAAATGCGTGGGGTCCCCCCTCCTAAGCATAACCAGCCTCGGGCTCTTTGAGCCGGTCCTGGTTGTAAAAATATGGGGGGGGGGAAATGATGGGTTTCCCCATATTTTAACAACCAGCACCGGGCTCTGCGTCTGGTCCTGGTGCAAAAAATACGGGGGACAAAAGACGTAGGGGTCCCCCGTATTTTTCACACCAGCACCGGGCTCCACTAGCTGGAGAGATAATGCCACAGCCGGGGGACACTTTTATACCGGTCCCTGCAGCCGTGGCATTAAATCCCCAACTAGTCACCCCTGGCCGCGGTCCCCCCCCTTCAGCCACTCAAGGGCCTGGGGTGAAGCACGAGGCTGTACCACCCCATCCAAGGGCGGCGGATAGGAGGCTGATAGCCAAGTGTCAAAAAATAAATAAATTGTTTTTGTAGCAGAACTACAAGTCCCAGTAAGCCTCCCCCATAAGCTGGTATTTGGAGAACCACAAGTACCAGCATGCAGGGGGGAAACGGGCCCACTGGTACCTGTAGTTCTACTACAAAAAAATACCCAAATAAAAACAGTACACACACACCGTGACAGTATAACTTTATTACATACATGCACACTGACACACACATACTTACCTAGTCTTATAGTGTGCCCATGTATCCTGCGGATCCCGTCTATACCCCATGGTCCTTTTGGAGTCCCCAGCATCCTCTACGGACTAAGAGAAAAGGATTTACTGGTAGGTATTAAAATCCTATTTTTTGTAGCAGAACTACAAGTCCCAGCAAGCCTCCCCTGCAAGCTGGTACTTGGAGAACCACAAGTACCAGCATGCAGGGGGGGGGGGGGGAATGGGCCCGCTGGTACCTGTAGTTCTACTACAAAAAAAATACCCAAATAAAAACAGTACACACACATTGTGACAGTATAACTGTATTACATACATGCACACCGACACACACATACTTACCTATGTTGACACGAAGTGTCGGTCCTCTTCACCAGTAGAATCCACAGGTTACCTGTAAATAAAATTATACTCACAACAATCCGGGGTAGATTGGTCCTCTTCTGCTTGTAATCCACGTACTTGGCAAAATAATAAAACGCAAAACCCGATCCACGCACTGAAAGGGGTCCCATGTTTACACATAGGACCCCTTTCCCCCACTGATGGGACCCCCCGTGACTGCTGTCACTGAGGGTCCCTTCAGCCAATCAGGGAGCGCCACGTCGTCGCACTCTCCTAATTGGCTGTGCGCGTCTGAGCTGTCAGGCGGCGCATAGCACATAGGCGCTCCATTATATTAAATGGTGGGAACTTTGCGGTCAGCGGTTGACCGCGAGTAACCTCAACCGCTGACCGCAAAGTTAACACCATTGGATACAATGGAGCGCCTATGTGCTACCGCCTGACAGCTCAGACGCGCACAGCCAATTAGGAGAGTGCCACGACGTGGCGCTCCCTGATTGGCTGAAGGGACCCTCTTTGACAGCAGTCACGGGGGGTCCCGTCAGTCGGGGAAAGGGGTCCTATGTGTAATCATGGGGCCCCTTTCAGTGCGTGGATCGGGTTTTGCGTTTTATTATTTTGCCAAGTACGTGGATTACAAGCAGAAGAGGACCAATCTACCCCGGATTGTTGTGAGTATAATTTTATTTACAGGTAACCTGTGGATTCTACTGGTGAAGAGGACCGACACTTCGTGTCAACATAGGTAAGTATGTGTGTGTCGGAGTGCATGTATGTAATAAAGTTATACTGTCACAATGTGTGTGTACTGTTTTTATTTGGGTATTTTTTTTGTAGTAGAACTACAGGTACCAGCGGGCCCATTTCCCCCCGCATGCTGGTACTTGTGGTTCTCCAAGTACCAGCTTGCGGGGGAGGCTTGCTGGGACTTGTAGTTCTGCTACAAAAAATAGGATTTTAATACCTACCAGTAAATCCTTTTCTCTTTGTCCGTAGAGGATGCTGGGAACTCCAAAAGGACCCTGGGGTATAGACGGAATCCGAAGGAGACTTGGGCACACTATAAGACTTTGAATGGGTGTGAACTGGCTCCTCCCTCTATGCCCCTCCTCCAGACCTCAGTTATAGGAACTGTGCCCAGTGGAGACGGACATTTAGAGAAAAAGGATTTTGTTAAACTAAGGGTGAGATACATACCAGCTCACACCACACCGTACAACATGGCATTCAACTAAACCCAGTTAATAGTGTGAACCAAAACAGATCAGCAACAGCCTGACCTTTACCAAACACAACCTTTGTGTAACTTAAACAATAACTATGTACAATTACTGCAGATAGAGTCTGCACTGGGACGGGCGCCCAGCATCCTCTACGGACTAAGAGAAAAGGATTTACCGGTAGGTATTAAAATCCTATTTTCTCCTTCGTCCTAGAGGATGCTGGGGACTCCAAAAGGACCATGGGGTTTATACCAAAGCTCCAAACCGGGCGGGAGAGTGCAGATGACTATGCAGCACCGATTGAGCAAACATGAGGTCCTCATCAGCCAGGGTATCAAACTTGTAGAACTTTGCAAAAGTGTTTGACCCCGACCAAGTAGCTGCTCAGCAAAGCTGTAATGCCGAGACGCTCCGGGCAGCCGCCCAGGATGAGCCCACCTTCCAAGTGGAATGGGCCTTCACCGATTTCGGTAACGTCAATCCAGCCGTAGAATGAGCCTGCTTAATCGTATTACAGATCTGGCGTGCAATAGTCTGCTTAGAAGCAGGAGCGCCAACCTTGTTGGCCGCATACAGGAAAAACAGAGTCTCCGTTTTCCTCACACGAGCCGTTCTGGCTACATAAATTTTCAAAGCTCTGACCACATCAAGGGACTTTGAATCAGCCAAGGCTTAAGTAGCCACAGGCACCACAATAGGTTGGTTCATGTGAAACGAAGAAACAACCTTCGGTAGAAATTGTTGACGAGTCCTCAATTCTGCTCTATCCACATGGAAAATCAGATAGGGGCAAAGCCGCCAATTCGGACACCCGCCTTGCGGATGCCAAGGCCTAATAGCATGACCACTTTCCAAGTGAGAAATTTCAACTCAACCTTTTGTAAAGGTTCAAACCAATGTGACGTAAGGAACTATAACACCACGTTAAGGTCCCACGGTGCCACTGGGGGCACAAATGGAGGCTGGATGTGCAGCACGCCTTTCACGAAGGTCTGTACTTCTGGAAGCGAAGCCAACTCCCTTTGAAAGAAAATTGATAATGCAGAAACCTGCACTTTAATGGAACCTAACTTCAGGCCCGCATCCACACCCGCTTGCAAAAAATGGAGGAACCGACCCAGCTGAAACTCTTCCATAGCAGCCTTCTTGGATTCACACCAAGACACATATTTTCTCCAAATACGGTGATAATGCTTTGCCGTTACCTCCTTTCTAGCCTTAAGTAGAGTGGGGATGACTTCCCCGGGAATACCCTTTCTGGCTAGGATTTGGCGTTCAACCGCCATGCCGTCAAAAGCAACCGCGGTAAGTCCTGGAACATGCACGGTCCCTGCTGTAACAGATCCTCTCTTAGAGGAAAAGGCCAGGGATCTCCTGTGAATAATTCCTGAAGATCCGGATACCAGGCCCTCCGTGACCAATCTGGAACAACGAGTATCGCCTGGACCCTTGTTCTTCTTATGATCCTTATCACCTTTGGGATGAGTGGAAGTGGAGGGAACATATAGACTGACTGAAACACCCATGGTGTCACCAGAGCGTCTACCGCTACTGCTTGAGGGTCCCTCGACCTGGAACAATATGTCGGCAGCTTCTTGTTGAGGCGCGACGCAATCATGTCTATTTGAGGAAGTCCCCAACAATTTGTCACTTCTGCAAAGACCTCTTGATGAAGACCCCACTCTCCTGGATGGAGATCGTGTCTGCTGAGGAAGTCTGCTTCCCAGTTGACCACGCCTGGAATGAAGACCGCTGACAGAGCGCTTACCTGCTTTTCCGCCCAGCAAATGGATCCTGGTGGCCTCCACCATCGCCGCTCTGCTCTTCGTCCCGCCCTGGCGGTTTATGTGCGCCACGGCTGTTATGTTGTCCGACTGAATCAGGACGGGCAGGTCGCGAAGAAGATGTTCCGCTTGTAGCAGGCCGTTGTAGATTGCCCTTAATTCCAGAATGTTTATGTGCAGACAAGCTTCCTGGCTTGACCATTTTCCCTGGAAATTTTTTCCATGTGTGACTGCTCCCCAACCTCGGAAACTCGCGTCCGTGGTCACCAGAATCCAATCTTGGATGCCGAACCTGCGACCTTCTATAAGGTGAGAACTTTGGAGCCACCACAGGAGAGAAACCCTGGTCCTGGGGGACAGTTATTTTCCGGTGCATCTGTAGATGGGACCCTGACCACTTGTCCAGTAGGTCCCACTGAAATGTTCTTGCATGGAACCTGCCAAACGGAATGGCCTCGTAGGCCGCCACCATTTTCCCCAGCACTCGAGTGCATTGATGAATCGACACTCTTGGCGGTTTCAGAAGTTCCTTGACCATGTTCTGGATTTCCCTGAGCTTTTTCTAATGGGAGAAAAATCCTCTGTCGTTCCGTGTCTAGGATCATGCCCAAAAACGACAGCCGAGTTGTCGGAATCAACTGCGACTTTGGCAAATTTAGGAGCCAGCCATGCTGTTGCAGCACCTGCAGGGAGAGCGCAAGGCTTTTTAGCAACTGCTCCTGTGATCTCGCCTTTATCAGGAGATCAACCAAGTACGGGATAATTGTGACTCCTTGCTTGCGCAGGAGCACCATCATTTCCGCCATTACTTTGGTGAAAATCCTCGGGCCGTGGAAAGACCAAACGCCAACGTCTGAAATTGGTAGTGACAATCCTGAACAGCGAACCTCAGGTACGCCTGATGAGGATAAATGGGGACATGCAGATAAGCATCCTTTATGTCATCTGACACCATAAAATCCCCCCCCTCCAGACTGGAGATCACCGCTCGGAGAGATTCCATCTTGAATTTGAAACTTTTCAAATACACATTGAGGGATTTTAAATTCAGAATCGGTCTGACCGAGCCGTCCGGCTTCGGGACCACAAACAGGCTTGAATAAAACCCTTCTACCCGCTGTGACGGGGGAACTTCGACAATGACTCGCTGCTGACACACCTCTCTTTCCGGAAGAGAAGCAGGCAAGGCCGATTTTAAAAATTGGCGTGGAGGCACGTATTGAAACTCCAGCTTGTATCCTTGGGTCACAATTTCCAGCACCCAAGGATACAGGCCCGAGAGAACCCAGACCCGACTGAAGAGTTAAAGACGCGCTCCCACCGGTGCGGACTTCCGCAGGGGAGCCCCAACGTCATGCGGTGGATTTGTTAGAAGCCGGGGAGGACTTCTGCTCCTGGGAGCCTGCCACAGCCGGCGATCTTTTTCCTCTACCCTTACCTCAAGGAAAGATGACCCACGTCCTTTCCGGAATTTCTGCGACGAAAGGACTGCATCTGATATGGGGGCGTTTTCTTTTGCTGTGGAGGAACAAAAGGCAGAAAAGAGGACTTACCCGCGGTAGCTGTAGAAACCAGGTCCGCGAGGCCTTCACCAAACAAAACTCCACCCTTGTAGGGCAGAGCCTCCATGGCCTTCTTAGAATCAGCATCACCATTCCACTGATGAGTCCACAACGCCCTTCTAGCCGAGACCGCCATGGCATTGGCCCTTGATCCCAAAAGGCCAATATCTCTCGCCATCTCTTTTAGATAGACTGCAGCGTCCCTGATATGACCCAGTGTCAACAGTACGCTATCCCGATCCAGGGTGTCTATATCCGATGACCAGTTATCTGCCCACTTTTCAATCGCGTTACTCACCGAAGCGACAGCCGGTCTGAGGAGTATACCTGTCGTGACATAAATAGATTTCAAGGTAGCTTCCTGCCTCCGATCAGCAGGATCTTTAAGGGACGCCATTTCAGGAGATGGTAGCGCCACTTTCTTGGATAAGCACGCTAGAGCTTTGTCTACCGTGGGTGTTGCCTCCCACCCAACCCTATCCTGAGAAGGAAACAGGTATGCCATAGCAATTCCCCTGGGAATGTGCCACCTCTTGTCTGGCGTTTCCCAGGCTTTTTCAAAAAGGGCATTCAGTTCATGAGAGGGAGGGAACGTAACCTCCGGTTTCTTCCCCTTATACATACAGACCCTTGTCTCAGGGACAGCGGGGTCTTCCGTAATATGTAACACGTCTTTTATAGCCACAATCATGTACTGAATACTCTTAACCACCTTAGGATGTAACTTCGCATCATTATAGTCGACACTGGAATCAGAATCCGTGTCGGTATCAGTGTCTGCTATCTGGGTAAATGAACGTTTTTGGGACCCCCAGGGGGCCTGAGAGTGTGGTACCACGTCTCCCATGGATTGCCTCCATACTTGGTTCTGAGATTCAGATTTGTCCAACCTCTTGTGCAACAAAGCCACACTGTTATTCAACACATTCCACATATCAACCCAATCAGCAGTCGGCGGTGCCGACAGTCACTCCTTCATTTTGTTCAGCTCTCACACTAACCTCCTCCTGGGAAGAGCATTCAGTTTCTGCCATGTCGACACACACGTACCGACACCCCCACACACACTGGGCTAAAGGGGACAGACCCACAATAAGGCCTCTCAGAGAGACAGAGTAGTTTCACAGCTCACACCCAGCGCCACACCAGTCTGAAAAACACAATGCCCCAGACCTATAAGCGCTGTAATATAATACAACCAAAGTATGTGCCCCCCCCCTTCGTTTTTAGCACCCTGTTACTTGTGACAGCAGTGGAAGGGCCAGGAGCAGCGTCTCTGCAGCAAGCTGTGGAGAGAAAATGGCGCTGGTCAGAGCTGAGGAGGAAGCCCCGCACCCTACAAGGCTCGCTTCGGTCCCGCTATAATTATACTGGCGGGGGTCACAAATAATGCCTATGCACTTTATTTTAGCCAGATATTGCCCAAAAGAGGTTTATATTGCAGCTCAGGGCGCCCCCCCTGCGCCCTGCACCCATGCAGTGCCTGTGTCAGAGGGAACAATGGCGCGCAGCGCTACCGCTGCGCGGTACCTCAGGAAGACTGAAGTCTTCTGCCGCCTTCCGATGTCTTCTTTGCTTCGGTTACTCACCTGTCTTCAATCTTCTGGCTCTGTGAGGGGGACGGCGGCGCGGCTCCGGGAGCGAGCAGCTAGGCGACCCAAGTGATCGAACCCTCTGGAGCTAATGGTGTCCAGTAGCCTAAGAAGCAGAGCCTTTGAACTCAGAAAAAGTAGGTCTGCTTCTCTCCCCTCAGTCCCACAATGCAGAGAGCCTGTAGCCAGCAGGTCTCCCTGAAAATAAAAAACCTAACAAAAGTCTTTTCAGAGAAACTCAGTAGAGCCCCCTGTGTGTGACCAGTCTCTCTGGGCACAGAATCTAACTGAGGTCTGGAGGAGGGGCATAGAGGGAGGAGCCAGTTCACACCCATTCAAAGTCTTATAGTGTGCCCATGTCTCCTGCGGATCCCGTCTATACCCCATGGTCCTTTTGGAGTCCCCAGCATCCTCTAGGACGAAGGAGAAAACAATATTCTTTTTTTTTTTTTTTTTGACACTTGGCTATCAGCCTCCCATCAGCCGCCCTTGGATGAGGGGGGACAGCCTCGGGCTTCACCCCTGGCCCTTGGGTGGCTGGAGGGGGGGGGGGACCCCTTGATTTAAGGGGTCCCTACTCCTCCAGGGTACCCCGGCCAGGGATGACTAGTTGGGGATTTAATGCCACGGCCGCAGGGAC